>NW_027187460.1:32300525-32374112 GCF_028583685.1 Petaurus breviceps papuanus
TCCTTCCTTCCTTCCTTCCTTCCTTCCTTCCTTCCTTCCTTCCTTCCTTCTTTCCTTCCCCTCTTTACTTTTTTCTTTCTCCAGAATGAAAATGGGCTGTTAGCTCATGACATATGATTATGTATTGATGGAACCCATGATGATTAACCTGCAAATAATATGGGGCAGATAGGATAATTAGGTCCAAATGTTTGAAGAACTGTATCAAAGGGGAGGGAGATTAAACAGGTTCTTTCTGGATTGCAAAGTGAGAGTGCAAAAGCGCAAATTTAGGTCATGGCCTTCAGGTAGTCCAATCATTCCTAAATTTTCTCTCCTGGATCTCTTTTTCTAATAAAGTATTTTACATTTTCTTCTATTTTTTCATTGTTTTGGTTTTGTTTGACTGATTCCTGATGTCTCACACAGCCATTAGCTTTCACTTGCCCAATTCTAATTTTTAAAGTATTATTTTCTTCAGTTATCTTCTGTACCTCCTTTTCCATTTGTCCAATTCTACTTTTTTTCCCATTTGGCCAATTGTATTCTTTAAGGAATTGTTTTCTTCAATTTTTGTCCATCCTTTTCCAAGCTGTTGACTGTCTCTTATATAATATATTCGTTCCCATATTCTTTTCCCATTTTTTCTTCTACCTCTCTTACTTGACTTTGAAAGTCTTTTGTGAGCTCTTCCAACAAGATTTTTTTTGGGCTCGATACCAATTCATATTTCCCTTTGAGGTTTCACATGTAGGTATTATGGCATTATTGTCCTTTTCTGAGTCTGTGTTTTGATCTCTGTCACCATAGAAATTATCTATGATCAAGGTTATCATTATTATTTTTTGCATCTTAACTAGTTAAACCTGTTGTTGCCTGGTTTCTGGGGCTGGAGGCCTTACAGTTGCCCTTATGTGCCACTGTCCTACTGAGCCAGGACCCAGGGACCTTGGTTGCTGATCTGTGCTCTGGCTAAGAGCCTCCTGATGTCTTGCCTGGATACTGGCTGCACTCCCTTTTTATTCAAGTGAGACAGACCTTTCCTGAAGTCCTTCTAAATGAATCTTAAGCTGGAGAATTGTTTCATTCCATCTTTTTTTAGTCTCTGTCATTCCAGAATCCATCTAGAGGTTTGATATAAAGTTGTTTCTGAGGGAAACAGGGGAGAGTTCAGGCAACTTCTCTCCATCATCTTGGTTCCAGCCCCTGAAAATTTAGGTTTGACATAAATAAAAGTCATTTAATAGTTTGGGTCTTCTAAGATTTAAAAGGCCTGCTTCAAAAGGTTGTTGTTTTTCTTTCTTTTGATATCATCATGATAAAACTAGACAATCAGTCTGGGAGGATGTTTTTAAATAGAGATGTCCAGGACTGACTTGAACTCAATGGTCTGTAAATTTAGTTCTCATAGTAAGATCCAATGACTATACTTTTTCTGGATTTAGAGCTGAAAGGGATTGTAGGAGTCAACATACTCATTTAAAAAATGAGAAAGCAGGCAGGAGTGGTCAATAACTTCCTAGGGTCACATATCTAGTACATTTCTGAGGAAAGATTCAAACTCAGCTCTTAATGATTCCAAGTTCACAGTTCTATCCATTACAAGATGGTACCTCTCTCTTCTGTGATTTTGTGATGTGACATAAAAAAAATTATCAAGGACACATGTAGTCAGAAAAGAAAGAAGACCACGTAGGAAAGGAACAATGGATAGTTTGAGGCCAATACTGATATGTATGCATCATTCAATTCAGCATTTAGTCAATAGGCCTCAAACCTAACAGTAATTTAGGGGAATGTCTATCCTAGCATGTGAAAACCCTTGCATAATGGGTGGATGAGAACAATTTTTCTCGTCTTCTATGAAGGTGGATAAAGTAGGTCCTGTGAAGCAATTAGAGCTTTGTCAGACTTAAAAGACAATAATGTGATCCACCGCATCCTGGGCCATTGTCAGTCATTTTAACTTTTGCCTGCCACTGGATTTCAATGACTCTGGAAGAGAGTGAGTCTGACAACTTTGTACAGCTCTGCCTAACATAAATCCAATTTATATGCAAGTCAAGACATTATCCCAAAATGTCATTGGTCCTCTTTGAAACAAAGTATGAACAACAAGTATGCAATTACCCTTTGTCAGGCACCGTGTTAAGTGTTTGAGATACAAAGACAGACAAAATCTCAGTTCCTTCTTTGAAAGAACACACAGCCTGATAGGGGAAACAAAATGCATTAGACAGAGTAAATCAACAGAGGGAAGGCACTGGCATTAAGGAGGATTAGAATGATTGAAAGTAATTATAACACAGTCTCAAACATCAACATCATCATTATCACCCTTCATTATCATCATAATCATAATCATCATGGAATTTACACAGTACTTTAAGTTTTATAAAACATCTTACATCTCTTATCTCAGTGGATCCTCATAATAACCCTGCAAAGTAAATGCTACAATATCATTTTACAGATGAAGAAAATGAGGCATAAAAAAGGTCTGCTTACTAAGTTGCTTAGGGAATATTTATGGAAATTTTGGAAAATAATTATATAAAATGATAGCAAATAGATATATTTGATCTTCTTAGAATAAGGAAGCACCTATAGTAACAAGATCATGACTCCACTGAGGTATTAGTGTATGATGTATACTAGAACCAAGTTCTTGTGTGCCAACAGAAGTTCCTTACAATTGTTTGTAATGAATATTGACCTTGATGCACGGGCATTAACTAAGAGAAAAAGATGGGTGATATCTACTGGAAAATAAATCATGGTGTAATGAAAACAGGCTAGACTTTGCCTCCTGAAGTTAGTACCTATTAGCTGTATGATTGTGGGTAAGTCAATTTCCTCTTTAACATTCAGTTTATTCATCTAAAAAATTGGAGTAATAATACCTATAGATAATTTTCTCATAAGGTTGATATGAGAATAAAGCATAATGTATGTAAGGAATTTTATAAATCTTAAAGCATTCTATAAACGTAAACTATTCATATAAGTGCCCCTATACAGATTGCATATTGTCATGGATTCTTTGTCAAAATGCCCTCCAAATGTTATATTGCTTCCCCCTCCTCTCAGTTTTTTCTTCAGTTTGAATATTACACAAGCTAATCAGTCATCATAGGAGCAAAGAAGCACCGAGTAGTATAGAAAACGCATCACATGAGAAATTTGGAAATCAAAGCTATTCTTTTATAAAAATAGCTTATCAGTCCATATCTTTGTGTGTGGTTTGATTGCTGGAAGACAGCCATATTTTAATGAGAAAAATCAGCTGATAAATATTCAGCACCCCTGTGTCTAATTAAAATTAGTCAGTTTATTGATATTGAGTATTCATGAGGAAATTTTCAAATGCAAATGATGAATGATTCTTGGACAGGGTTGTTCATGATTGCAGGGCAGGGGCAGAACTTGGGAATGGGGAAGAACAGAGGGGTTTATTGACACAGTGTGAGGGTAATGGAAAGAACTTTGGATTTGGAATTCAAGGTCCTGAATTAAAATCTTAGCTCTATTACTTTGTGTGTCCATGGAAAGATCACTTATATTCATATGTAAATTGAAGAGCTTAGATTGGATGATCTCTAAAGTCCCTTCTGTTTGTAGATCTTATGATCCTATATTCAATGCACAGATGCAAACTTGAGATGAAGAGTTGGGATGAGGCTTCAAGAGAAGTCCCACAGCCCTCTGGAATAGAAGTAACTCTTATGAAAGGTTTATTGTTTAGTCATTTTCAATTGTTTCTGACTTTTTGTGAGGTAAAGATGTTGGAATGGCTTGGCATTCCATTTTTCAGATCATTTTACAGATGGAAAACTGAGGCAAACAGGGTTAAATTACTTGCCAAGTGTCACACGATTAGAAAGTGTTTGAGGTCAGATTTGAACTAAAAAAGATGGGTCATCCTGACTCCAAGCTCAGCATTCTATTCACTATGTCACTTAGCTGCTTTATTAAGAAAAGCTAGAATTACAGGCTCAGACACTCAGCACCACACCCAGAAATAACTGGCTGTGTAACCTTGAGCAAGTTACTTAACCCTGATTGCTTTAAAAAACAAAAACAAAAACAAAAAAAAGTTAGGCTTGGGCAGCTGGGTTGCAGGATGGGTAGAGCACTGCTCTTGGAATCAACAAGTCTAGCCTGTTTTCAATACACCTTGATTTATTCTCTAGTAGATATCATCCATCCTTTTCTCTTGGTTAATGCCCATGCATCAAGGTCAATATTCATTATAAACAATTGTAGGGAACTTCTATTGGCACACAAGAATTTGGTTCTAGTATACATCATACATTAATACCTCAGTGGAGTCATGATCTTCTTACTGTAGGTGCTTTCTTATTCTAAGAAGATTAAGAGTTCAAATCCAGCCTCAGACACTTGTTATAACTGTGTGACCCTGGGCAAGTCACTTAACCCCAATTAACTCAAAAAAAGAAAAAAAGTTAAATCTTTATATAAATTCCCCATACCATTCCCACATCCTTTCCAACATTTATCATTTTCCTATTTTGCCATTTTAGCCAATCTGATAGGTGTGAGGTGGTACCTCAAAGTTGTTTTTGTTTGCATCTCTCTAATCAGTAGTGATTTAGATAATTTTTACATATTATACATAGCTTTAATTTCTTCCTCTGAAAACTGAATATTCATATCCTTTGACAATTTGTCAATTGGGGAATAATGTGTATTCTTATTAATTTGACTCAGTTCTCTATATATTTTGGAAATGAGACCTTTATTAGACAAACTAGTTGTAAAAATTCTTTCCCAGTTTTCTGCTTCCCTCTCCTAATCTTGGTTGCATTGGCTTTGTTTGTACAAAACCTTTCAATTTAATGTAATCAAAATTATCCATTTTGCATTTCATAATGTTCTCTGTCTCTTGTTTGTCACAAATTCCTCCATTCTCTATAAATCTAACAGACAAACTCTTCCTTTTTTCCCTAATTTGTTTATAGTATCAGCCTTTATACCTAGATTGTGTACCTATTTAGACTTTATTCTGGTATACAGTGTCAGACATTGGATGCCCAGCTTCTGTCATACTGTTTTCCAATGGTTTTTGTCAGACAATGTGTTCTTTTCTCAGAAACTGGGGTCTTTGGGTTTATTTATTTGATTTTTGGAGGGCAATTGGGGTTAAATGACTTGCCAAAGGTCACATGGCTAGTTTTTGTATAAGTGTCTCAGGGCTGGATTTGAACTCATGTCCTCCTCCCTCCAAGGCTGGTGCTCTACTCACTGTGCAACCTAGTGGCCCCTGGTCTTTGGGTTTATTAAACAGTAGATTGCTATAATCATTGACTACTCTATCTTGTGTACCTAATATCTTCCACTGATCTACCCCTCTATTTCTTAGCCAGTACCCAGTAGTTTTGACAATTGCTATTTTATAATATAATTTAATGTCTGGTATCACTAGGCCACCTTCCCATGCATTTCTTTTCATTAATTCCCTTGATATTCTGGAACTTTTGTTCTTCCAGATGAATTTAATATTATTTTTTCTAGCTCTATAAGATAATTTTTGGTAGCTTTGATGGGTATGGCACTGAATAAGTAAACTAATTTAGGTAAAAATTTCATTTTTATTATATTAGCTTGGCCTACCCATGAGCAACTGATGTTTTTACAGTTATTTAGATCTCACTTTATTTGTGTGAAAAGTGTTTTATAATTGTGTTCATATAGTCCCTGCTTTGTTTTGGCAGGTAGATTCCCAAGTATTTTCTAATGCCTACAGTAACTGTAAATGGAACTTCTCTTTCTACCTTTTGCTGTTGGGCTTTGTTAGCAATATATAGAAATGTCAATGATTTATATGAGTTTATTTTATATCCTGCAACTTTGCTAAAGTTGTTGATTATTTCAAGTATTTTTTATTTGATTCTCTACGATTCTCTAAGTATATTTGTAGTGATAACCACACTGGCATACCCAGAATCGCTTCTAGCACAGGTTCTTAGACTTGCTTTGCCAGAAAAAAATGCTGTTCAAGGGGTCAACAATCTTTTTAATTATATTAATTAGTTCAGGGGGAAAATCAATACCCTGAACTTTAGAGAAAATCTAAACAAAGAAAATAGAGAAAATACAAGCAGAGAAATAAAGACCAGCAGACAGGGCTTCCAACTGTCTGATAAATTAGCACAGATCAACAGACAGACTCAATTGTCTGAATAAGGCAATAAATACATTCTTATCAGAGAGAGAAGCACCAACATCTGGATTTTTCAAAGCTCAGGGGTGGGCGGGACTCCTTTACAATCACTTAGAATGTTATCTGGTCAAATCACAAGAACACTCTACCAGTGAGTGAGTTCCCAAAGCAAAATGCTAACCTCAGAGTATATATACCCTTTTTAGAGCTAGAGGGCATCACAACCCTCTTGACTCAGTGCCTAATTAGAAATTAACAAAAGGTGTGAAAGCCTTCCTATAAGCAAGCCTCCCCTAAGCAAACTTCCCTTAATGGACTTTCAATGAGGCCTATTAATGGGCAGGGAAGATTTTATATCCCATTAACATTACAATATAATGATATCATATGCAAAGAGTGATAACTTGGTTTCTTCTTTGCCTATTCTAATTCCTTTAATTTATTTTTCTTCTCTTATTGCTAAAGCTAAATTTTCTATTACCCTCTTGAATAACAGTGGTGATAATGAATATCCTTGTTTCACCTTTTATCTTATTGGAAATGCATTTAGCTCTTGTGCATTACACATAATGCTTGCTGATGGTTTTAGGTAGATTCCACCTATCATTTTAAGGAAGGCGCAAGTTATTCCTATGCTTTCTACTCTTTTTAATAGGAATAGGTGCTATATTTTGTCAAAATATTTTTCTGCATCTATTGAGATAATCATACAGTTTCTATTAGTTTAATTGTTGATGTGATCAATTATCCTGATAGTTTTCCTAATATAAAGCCAACCCATTCCTGGTATAAATCCTACCTGATCAAAGTGTATTATTCTCATGATAAGTAGCTGTAATCTTTTTTTAACATTTTATTTAAAATTTTTGCATCTATATTCATTATGGAAATTGTTCTATAATTTTCTTTCCCTGTTTTAACTCTTCCTGGTTTGGGTATCAGTACCATATTTATATAATTTAAAAGAATTTGATAGGACTCCTTCTTTGGCTATTTTCCCAAATAGTCTATATAGTATTGGGATTAATTGTTCTTTAAATGTTTGATAGAATTTACTTGTAAATCTATCTGGCTCTGGAGATTTTTTCCTAGGGAGTTCATTAATGGCTTCTTCAATTTCTCTTTCTGAGATGGGTTATTTAAGTATTTTACTTCTTCTTCTTTTAATCTGGGAAATTTATATATTTTTTGTAAATATTCATCCATTACACTAGGATTATCAAATTTATAAGCAAAATTGAGCAAAACAATTTCTAGTTATAGTTTTAATTTCCTCTTCATTGGTGATGAATTCACCCTTTTTATTTTTGATACTTGTAATTAGGTTTTCTTCTTTCTTTTTTTTTTAAATCAAATTAACCAAAGGTTTATCTATTTTATTGGTTTTTTCATAAAATCAGCTCCAAGTTTACTTTTTAGTTCAACAATTTTCTTAATTTCAGTTTTATTAATCTCTAGTTTTCAGTATTTATAATTTGGTATTTAATTGAGGATTTTCAATTTGTTCTTTTTCTGGCTTTTTCAATTGCATGCTCAAGTCATTGATCTCTTTCTCCATTTTATTCACGTAAGCAGTCAGCATATACAACTTCCACTAAGAGCTGCTTTTGCTGCATCCCATAAGTTTTGGCATGTTATCTCATTATTGTCATTCATTTGAGTGAAGTTATGGATTGTTTCTATGATTTGTTGTTTGACCCACTCATTCTTTAGGATTAGATTATTTAGTTTCCAAATAATTTTTAGTTTATCTTTCCATGTACCTTTATTACATCTAATTTTTATTTCATCATGATCTGAAAAGGATGCATATAATTTTTCTGCCTTTTTGGATTGGATTGTGAGGTTTTTGTGCCCCGGTACATGATCAGCTTTTGTGTATGTGCCATATGCTGCTGAGAAAAAGCTATATTCCTTTCTACTCCCATTCATTTTTTTCCAGACATGTATCAGAACTACCTTTTCTAAAATTCTATTAACCTCCTTCCCTTCTTTCTTATTTATTTTAAGGTTAGATTAATCAAGTTCAGAGAGGGGGAGGTTATAGTCCCCCACTAGTATGATTTTGCTGTCTGTTTCTTCCTGTAACTCCCTTAACTTCTCCTCTAAGAATTTGAATGCTATACTGCTTGGTGCATATATGTTTAGTAATGATATCACTTCATTGTCTATGGTGCCTTTTAACAAGATATAGTGTCCTTCCTCATTTCTTTTAATTAGATCTATTTTTGCTTTGCCTAAGATTAGAATTGCAACCCCAGCTTTTTTTTTTTTAATTCAGGTGAAGCATAATATATTCTACTCCAGCCTTTTACCTTTACCCTCTGTGTATCCCCCTGTTTCAAATATGTTTCTTGTAAGCAACATATTGCAGGATTATAGCTCTTAATCCATTCTTCTATCCACTTCAATTTTATGGGAGAATTCATCCAATTCACATTCACAGTTTGGATTATTATCTGTGTTTTTCTCTCCATCCTCTTCCCCCCTCCCCATTCATTCCCCCCTTTTATTTCTCCCTTCCCCCTTCTCCTCCTCAAGAGTTTTGCTTTTGACCACTGCCTCCCTCAATCTTTCCTCCCTTTTATCAACCCCCTCCCTTTTCTTTCCCCTTTCCCCTCTTACTGCTTGTGGGCCAAGTTAGATATCTATAAGTAATTGAGTATTTTATTCCTTCTCTGACTCAAATCCAATAAGAGTAAACTTCAAACAATGCTCTTCTCCCTCCCTTCTTTCTCTCTATTAAAATATGTTTTTGTGCAAGTGGTGGTTCTCTGTGATGCTTTCTGCCAATTCCCCTGGCTATGAAAAGGTATGAGAGGGGCCCTGGTGTTGGTGCTTGTCAGCTCTACCACTTTGGGGCTCATGATCTCCTCCTGGTTTGCTGAGGTGGAGCTTGCTGCTGGCTTGCCTAGATGCCTCCTGTCCTATACTGGTTCCCTTCAGTCACAGGAAGAGGGACCTTTCCTGTTAATCTCCCTAACCTCCTAAGCTAAAAAAAGTGCTTCACCCCATCTTTTTGCTAGCTCCACTGTTCAAGGAATTTTCCTGGGGCAGTATTTTCTGGATTTTTCAAGGTCAGTAAAGGAGAACGAAAGTGATTTACTGCTTACTCTGCCATCTTTGCTCCCAGAAGTCCCCTAGATCCTTTAAAATATGGTGATTGTGAGGTTTGCATAGTTTGCATTGGAACTTCATTGAAGAAGGGAGTTGGAAAGAAGAGTAATATAGAAAATGAGAGGAGGCTATATAAACCTTTACTTTGTCTTATATTTCTTACTCTGTTTCTAAGCAAAAAAAAATCAAATTCAAGAAATATTTTTGTCTACAGTGGTTTATGATGGTAAAGAAATGGGAATTCAGGTTGTGATATTGGGGGGAGAAAAACCTAAAAGTCCCATATCTTAGGCAACAGACACTCATACTCCAAAACAGCAATGCTGGCTGGATGCTTTCAAACCAACAACTCAGCATTCAGGCACTTATTGGAAAAGAAACACATCTACATCTTTACCCAAAACAGAGCCAATTGAGACTCCTTTTCAAAAGGCAAAGTTCATCCATTGTTGTGATGTTGTTTTCTTATCTACGTCAGATAAAATTTTCTTGGGTGGTTAGTTACTTCTAGGAAATTTGGCAATCAGCAGCATGAGGTCAGTAAGAGTATCCAATTCCTTGGACCCTGGAGTCTTCTGCTGAATTCAGAAGGATTGGTGATCACAACTTTTGCTCTAGACTTCACTAAGCCTTCTAGGAAAAACAACAAATGCTAACTGTAGAATTCATCAGCAAAGAACAAAAATAAAATAACTTTTTTTCTCCAATCCAGAAATAAAATCAATTGAACCTAAGTGTAACTGATATTTCATGTATCATTAAATAGTGAGTTCCTTAAGAATAAATAGACTTGGGGAGGCTAGGTGGCACAGTGAATAGAGCACTGGCCCTGGAATCAGGAGGACCTGAGTTCAAATCCAGCCTCAGACACTTAACATTTACTAGCCATGTGACCTTGGGCAAGTCACTTAACCCCAACTGCCCCTCCAAAAAAAAGTATAGATCTATTTCCCGCCTTTTCTTTAAATTCCTCGGCTAGATCTTTATTTAAAAATATTTTCCTTCCATATAGCTTAGAAATTATGAGCAATTGGTAAGCCAACATCTATGAAAACATTCTTAAATTTTGTTAGATCGCTGTGGTATCTAGGTGATTGGGCAACAGTTTTGCCCACAATAATTATCTGCCTCCTGCTGAATTCTCTGAGAGCATCTTGCTCATCACTTCTAATAACCACAATAGTATTACATCAAAATCACATACTACAACTTGTTCAGTCGTTCCCCAATTGATAGACATCCCCTCAATTTCTACTTCTTTGCCCTCAGAAATGAGTTGCTACAGATAGTCTTGTACATATAGGTCCTTTTCCTTTTTTAAAAATCTCTTTGGGGTACATACCTAGTAGTGGTATTGCTAGATCAGAGAGTATGCATGGTTTTATAGCCCTTTGGGCACAGTTCATAATTGTTATACAGATTGGTTGAATCAGTTCACAACTCTGCCAACAGTGCATTAATGTTTCATTTTCCCCACATTACTCTCCAAAATTTGTCATTTACCTTTTCTGTCTTGTTAACCAATCTAATAGGTATGAGATAGTGTATCAGAACTTTTTAATTTGCATTTCTCCAATCTGCATTAGAGTATTTTTTTCATATGGCTATGAATGATTTTGATTACTTCATCTGAAAGCCAATCATATCTTTTGATCATTTATTAATTGGGGATGGCTCTTTTTTTTCTTAAAAAAAGATTGACTCAGTTTGCTATGTTTGAGAAATGAGGCCTTTATTAGAGAAACTTGCTTCAAAATTTTTTCACACTTAACTATTGTTAACTGTATTACCCTCCATCCTGTTCTCACCCTTTATTCTATTCTCTCTCTTCTTTTACCCTATACCTCCTCAAAAGTGTTTTGCTGCTGCCTGTATCAGCAATGCCATATTCACAATGCCTATAGAGATTACAAATATGCTGATATAATTATCCATTAGAAAATACGTCATGTTTGCCATATGAGGAAATAAACTAGAAAATTTATTAAGATACCAAAAGACTGAGTCCCAAAACCAGAAAGTGAAAGCCATCAGAGTAGTTATGACATTGGCACAGGTAGATAAAGTAGAAAGCACCCACATTTTCAAGCCTTTAAAACAGAACAGGCTACCTCAGGCAAAGGTCCTCCTCTCCCCACTCACAGCAACCACCCAGCGTCCTGGAAGAGCGCTCCCAGCAGCTCCGGCCCCTGGCAGTCCTCAGCAGGAGTCCTTAGCAGAAAGTCCTTAGCAGTTCTAACTCAAAAAGGGCTTCGCGCTGCCACTGCCTCTGCTGCTGCCGCCGTCACCACCACCGCCAGCCACCGAAGGGACGCTAGCTTGGCTTCCGCTTCCTCTTGCTCCGCCCCTTCCTGCTACGTCAGCAAGTCCAACGGGGCATGGAAGATCTTTAAATCCCATAACCCTTACACTGCCCACCCTGTATTAGCAAGTATCCAGCATATTCAGGATTGCCTAGCACAGGTTCTTTTGATCTTTTTTATAAAGGAAAGATAACTTTAAAGGGGTTAACAATCCTACTTTAATTATAGAGAAAGAAGTCAGTATAGAAAATACAAGTAGAAAAATTAGCACAAAGAAAAGACAGGGCTCCAACTGTCTGAGTAAAGCAATATTGCTATACACTTAACATACATCACTGGATCTAGTGAGCACAGACATTTAAGCAATTGTGGGGCTCTGAACACATGACTACTCAGAGTCTCAGTCAGGAAATCACAAGATCCTTCTCATGAGCAAACCCCCAAGGCAAAAGGTCAATCTCCCAGAATATAAAACAAAAGCTTGGCCCCTGATTGGCTCAGAGCCAGTAGGCACAGAACCGATGTGATTCAGGAGTGCTTTGAAATATCATGGTATAAAGGAAATCAATCTTTCAAATGTTCACAATTTATCCTGAGTCTGGGAAACTGAACTCCAAAAAGAAAACAACAAAAATCCCACCTTGCTTGTGCTTACATACCCCCTCCCCCAATCTATCATCCCATATATGATCCAACTGAGTGTATATGTTATTCCCTCTTTGAGTCAGTTCTGATGAAAGCAAGCTTCACACCCTCTCCCATACCTCCCCTCTCTTCTCCTCAACTGGAAAAGTTTTTTCTTACCTCTTATATGAGAAGTAATTTATCCCATTCTACTTCTCCCTCTTTCTTTCTCCCTATTCATCACTTTAACACCCCTTAATCTTATTTTTTATATTATCCCTTTATATTCAACTCACACCTGTATTCTCTGTCCATTTATACTTCTTCTAACTACCTTAATAATGTAAAAGGTCCTATGAGTTGCCAAAATCATCTTCCAAAGCAGAAATGTAAACAGTCCAACTTTATTAATTTCCTTAGGATTTCCATTTCCTGTTTACCTTTTTATCTTTCTCTTGAGTCTTGTATTTGAAAGTCAAATTTTCTATTCAGCTCTGGTGTTTTCATCAAGAATACTTGAAAGTGGGGTGGCTAGGTGGCACAGTGAGTAAGAGCACAAGCCCCAGAGTCGGAAGGACCCAGGATCGGTTTTGGCCTCAGATACTTAACACCCACCCACACACACACACACACAAAAACTGGCCATGTTGGGCAAGTTACTTAACCCCAATTACTTTAAAGAAAAAAAAGAAGAATACTTAAAAGTCATTTATCTCCTTGAATGTCCATTTTTTTCCCCTCCGAAGGATTATACTCAGTTCTGCTGGGTAGATGATCCTTAGTTGCAATCCTAACTTCTTTGCCCGTTGCAATATCACATTGCAAGCCCTGAAATCCTTTAATATAGAAACTCCAACTCTTGTGTTATCCTGACTGTAGCTCTGTCATACTTGAATTGTTTCTTTCTGGCTGCCTGCAATGTTTTCTTTCTCCTTGATCTGGGAACTCTGGAATTTGACTACAATATTCCTTGCAGTTTTCATTTTGGGATCTCTTTCAGGAGGTGATCAGTGGATTCTTTAAATTTCTATTTTGCCCTCAGGTTCTAGAACATCAAGGTAGTTTACCTTGATAATGTCTTGAAAGGTGATTTCCAGGCTGCTTTTTTGATCATGGATTTCAGGTATTCTAATGATTTTTAAATTGTCTTTCTTGGATCTATTTTCCAGGTCAGTTGTTTTTCCAGTAAGATATTTCACATTATCTTCTTTTTTTTCATTCTTTTGGTTTTGTTTTATTGTTTCTTGATTTCTCATAAAGTCATTATCTTCCATTTGC
Organism: Petaurus breviceps papuanus; assembly: GCF_028583685.1. Classification (NCBI taxonomy): domain Eukaryota; kingdom Metazoa; phylum Chordata; class Mammalia; order Diprotodontia; family Petauridae; genus Petaurus; species Petaurus breviceps. Next base: position 32,314,011 of record NW_027187460.1, read on the forward strand.
TCCAATCTAATTTTTAAGGAATTGTTTTTTCAGTGAGCTTTTGGACCTCTTTTTCCACTTGGCAAATTCAAATTTTTAAGGCATTCTTTTCCTCATTGGCTTTTTGGACCTCTTTTACCATTTGGTCTATTCTGTTTTTTTTAAGGTGTTATTTTCTTTAGTATTTTTTTGTTTCTTCTACCAAACTATTGACTCATTTTTAAAATGATTTTCTTGAATCACTCTTATTTCTCTTCCCAAATTTTCCTCTACCTCTCTTACTTCATTTTCAGAATCCCTTTTGAGCTCTTCCATGGCCTGAAACCAATTCATATTTTTTTGAAGGCTTTGATCATAGGAATTTGGCCTTTGTTGTCTTCTTCTCAGTGTGTGTTTTGATCTTCCTTGACACCATAGTAACTTTTTATAGTCAGAGTTTTTTTTTATTTGTTTGCTCATTTTCCCTGCCTATTAGTTGAGTTTTAACTTTTTGTCAAAGTAGAACTCTGCTTTCATGGTGGAGGATGCACTGTCTCAATATTCAGGGGTTTTGTGCAGCTGCTTTCATAGGTACTTATATGGACCTGTAAGTTTTCAGTCCTTCCAAGATGGTATGATCTAAGGAAAGGTGTTTGCTCCTCTCCTGGCCTGTGCTCTGGTCTATGAGTAACCACAAGCACTCTTTTCTGCCCTGGAACTGTGAGGAGTATCTGCCCTCCACCATGGTCACAAGCTCTGCTATGCTAGTGCTCCTCCTCACCCTGGGATTGCCACCCCAGACTGTGACCCGGATCTGAGTATGGGCAAAGCAACAGAGTCCTTCCTCAGTGCTAGCAAGAAGACTTCTGTAATCTCCTTCTGACCAGTTGTTTGACCACCTTCCCAACTGTGGACTGAGAATTCTGGAAGCAGCAGCTGCTGCTGCTGCCACTGCTGCTGCTGATCAGTCACTCCCAAAGATTTCTCCTGGCTTGCTATGGCCAGGACTACATTGGCATGGCCTGCACTGGACTGCATTCCTCTTTCACCCTGGTGCAACAGACCTTTCCTGACAACCTTCTAAGTCATCTTGGGCTAGAAATTTGTTTCACTCCATCTTTTTGTGGGTTCTGATACTCTATAATTTGTTTAGAGTAATTTTTCAAAAGTATATTGAGAAGTTTGGGGGAGAATTCTGGGGAGTCCCTGCCTTTACTCTTCCATCTTGACTCTACCTCCTCCTGAATTCTCAAGGATATTTTGACATCTCTATGGGTTTTATGGGAATTTGTTATCTATTGGTTTATGTTTCAAATACCAGATCACTTTTTGCTTGCTATTGGTAGGCTCTAATTCTCTATAGCATGAAGTAAAATATTGAAGAATTTTTATAATCTTTATTGATTAGTAAATTCAAACTTTTAAAGTATATCCCATTTACATTTCTTGTGGTGATGATCCACTTCTAAATTAATATTACAAACTTCTCAGTTTTTAAAAAAACAAATCATAATATAATCTATTTAATATTAGAAAGTATCACAAAAAAACATTGAATTAAAATCCAAATATTCAACTCTTTGTGCAATGGTTCTTTGACATCATGTTGTTGCTTGAATTCTCATGGATGTTGACCATGGAAGACTTTCGGAATCCATATTTGGATTTTGACTGCATTGTAGGTTCCACCTGAAGGTAACCCATTTTCATTAACATATGATGAATCCCTAGGCATGTACCATTTGTCAACTATTACTATTTTTCTGGGAAATAATGTCTACTCTTTCAAAAAATAATTTCTATAAGTTTTTAGCCTATCACTTGTTCTGAGAACATATCAGTTTTTGTGATTATATATATTTGCTTTTTTTGAGGGGGGAAGTTTGGGCAGTGGGGGTTAAGTGACTTGCCCAAGGTCACAGGACTAATAAGCGTTAAGTGTCTGAGGCCAGATTTAGTGCTCTATTCACTGCACCGAGCAGGTGCTCTATTCACTGTACCACCTAGCCGCCCCTTACTGTGCCACCTAGCTGCCCCAGTTTTTGTGATAATTTTGAACTTCATATTGTTGATGTCATAGTTATTGTTTTATATTTTATTCATAATCATTCCAAATTCCAATATAGAGTTACTTAGGCTAAGTAGTCCTTATGCCCATAGAATTATATAGGCAAAACATGGTTTGTACTTTACCACTGTTAATTCTGTATCTGGCAGATAAGGTTTACAGATTTTGATTTGATGAACTCTTGACCTGCTGTCAGGAACCTTGAGTCATTCTCTTTTTGCTACCTTAATAAACATTAGACCTTCCCACTAGTTTGTTGTCCTGATAAAGAAACTCCCCCTACCTGAACCTCATTCTACCTGGTATCAGTAAGGGACCTTGAGAACTTTTCTAACACATCTGGGTCTAATTAGGCCCCTCCTACATCTGGCATTGATTACTTGTTCTCAACTAAGTCCAACCTTGCCACCTGAACCCCAACATGTTTTTTTCTCAACACATCTCCTTCACTCTCTGGTTGGGATGAGTTCTTACATGTGAGGACAAATTTCTTTCTATTTGTAATGCTATGTTTCTGTGTATGCATGTATATGTATGCTGTGTTTTGCCTGTTTTCAGAATCATATAACAATAAAGTTTGTGATTATATCATTTTCCTAAATACTGATTTTCTAGAAATCCTGAACCCAGGTATTTGTTTTAAATTGAGCAGTGAGGAAAATAATACAATACTTTTATTCTTTTTAGATGAGGAAAATATTCATTATTCTTTTGATGCCTTGGGTGATGACCACTATTTCATTAATATGAAGGTGGCCATTTAAAGAACTAAAAGATGACAATTTCTCATACCTAAAAATATAGATGTCAAAGTATCCAGGAGGGGGGAAGCTAGGTGACACAGTGAATAGAGCAGTGGCCCGGGAGTCAGGAGGACCTGAGTTCAAATCTGACCTTAGACACTTGACACTTACTAGCCATGTGACCTTGGGAAAGTTAGTTAACCCCAATTGCCCTTCCTTCCCTCCTCTAAAAAAAAGCAAAAAAAAAATATCCAGGAGAACTCAACCAATAAACTCTAGTCAACTAGACCAGAGGTGTCAAATGTGGTCCACCACCCTGTCTGGCAACACTCCCCTACTAGATTAAAAAGTAATTGGAAAATATTTACAGAATAAATGAAAATATAATAGAACATTGATAATGTTGTTATGTAGTTTTCAAGTAAATATGCAATCTGTAGATATTCTTATATATCATTTAGTGTTTTCATTTCTAGTTCTCTGGAGTTAGGGATATGGGGACCTGGTCAAAGTTCCTAATCTGAGTATATTTCAGTGGGAGAGGACTGACTTTGACGGGTTTTCTATTTCTCTGAGGCATAAAAAAATAATTTTGTTTTGTTTTCTGTCCTAGTCAGCTCCACCACAAATGAAGTCTCCCACTGACTTCCAGCCCATCCACTCCCTCTGCTTTTTCTTTGTGTCTAGCAAGAATCAGTATCATCTACATTTTATGGATTCATAGGAGGCTTCACATATAGAAGAGATACTGCCTGTGATCTAGGTAGGGACTCCCATAGCTAGATACTGAAGCATCAGTATTTGAGATGTCTTGAGCTTCTTGTACTAAGAGCATTGGTTAGGTTGAGAAGGTGGGAATGCTGAAGGGTATGTTCAAATATTAAAGTTTTTCCAATGTTATTCAATTTTTAACTTTCTGCTATATTTCTGTTTTCTTATCTTGTGGATTCAGCTTTAATTACTTTATATATGATAATATGTATTGGCACAGTATATAAATCATCATGCCTGAAATTAGGAAGATTTGAGTTCAAATCTGGCCTCTGATCCTTTTTATTTTTATTTATTTTTAAAGCAATTGGGGTTAAGTAACTTGCTCAATATAACATGGCCAGTTATTTCTGAGTGTGGTGCTAAGTATCTGACCCCAGATTCGATCCCCAGGTCATCCCGACACTGGGGCCAGTGCTCTTACTCGCTGAGCCACCTGGCTGCCTCTACCTCTGATGCTTTTTAGATGTGTGATTCTGGGCAAGTCACTTAACTCTGTGATCCTTAGTTCCTCATCTGTCAAATGAACTGGAAAATGAAATGGCAAATCTCTCCAGTATTTTTGCCAACAAGACTCTAAATGGGAGTCACGAAGAGTTGGACATGACTGAAAATGACTGAACAGTTACCATGTTATGTAACTTCTTTTCTTCTCTTTTCTTTCTTTCTTTTTTGGTAAAGAGTTTGTCATAAATAAATAGCTCTTTATGGGGACTTTGGAGGGGATCTGAGTGCAGTATCCACAGTTCTGAAGTGTGGTGGAGATGTTCTTTATGTCCTCTGATTGCTTCAAGTCTCCCAGGATCCATCTTGATATGGATTGCTGTTTATGGTGTAATAAAGTTTTATGTACAGATTGGACAATATGTAGGTGTCAAAGTCATTGGTCTTAGATATTTCCCTTATTGCTGGGATATCCATAGTTTTTGAAATGCTGGAGATGATCAGCTTCTTGATGGTCTTATTCTTGGGCACTCAAGGGATTGAACTGCTGTATCTAGTGTGCCCTATGTGGATACAGTCCTTTTGGGAATGCCAATTGTTTCTTTTCTTCTTGATCATCTTGTGAGAATAGAGTCTGAAGAGGATATAAATTCTTTTTCTAAAGGCTTTGAATTATAAAGGTTTCTGAAAAATCACTTTAATTCCCTGGCAAATTGCATGGGCCTTCCATTCAATTTAATTCAATCTTTAATGATTTTATAGTTTTGTTCATTTCTTTTAGTGAGTTTAGTAAAATTCCACAAGCATTGATTGAGTTTGACTTACCAGTGTCTTCTCATGTTTGTGTAGTGCTTTCTTTCTGGTGCCCTCTCTTGATTTCTTCACCTCATGATGTTTATTCATTCTATTAGACCATTGCTTTTTATTTACTCTTAAACCTTAAACAAGGTAATTTTCCCTATGGAGATTCATTTCTCTCCCCTTCTCCTGTAGTTTATTTATTTATTTTTTACCATCTTCTTCAAGAAACCTAAACTTTGTGTCTCTGTGAGCACCTAGCAACATGCTTTCTTCAAAGGAGACACTCATTGGATATTTTCTATTTGTTGATATTTCTATTTCTAGAGTATTCATGTTGTGTTCACATTCTCAGCTTATTCAACTGATCTTAATGGGGGGGGTGTAGTGTGATACAGTGAACAGGGCACTAAATTTAGTCAAAGGACATATGATCAAATCTTGGCTCTGCCAATTACTATCTATGTAACCTTGGCCAAGTTATTTAACTTCTCTGACTATCTCAGTTTCCTCATGTACAAATGAGGGATGTTGGGCCACATGGCCACTGAAGTACCCTGCAGCTCTAAATCTATGAATCTATGATAATTTAGAATAGCTGCAATTCCCCTCACCATATTGACTACTGGATACATTTTATCTGTCATTGTCCTTCCTAACTTGAGAAACCACATAACAAATAATATGTGGTCTCACCAGGGCAGAGTACCATGGAAATATATAACTACCTAACAAGGAAAAGAAATACAGACATTTGCCTCAGCAAGGAGGTGTATGGTAAGACACAACTACAATTAAAATGGCTTCCAGATAAAAAGTAGAATGAAAGTCATAATAGGGGGATTCAGTGGAAAGGAGAGTAGTCAGAGGCAAAGGACAAGTGAAAATAGAAACAGTTAACAGAAATATGCAAATAAAAGACTTGCTCTCAACCTAGCCCCAAGTGACTTTTATGGTAGCCAAGAGACAGAGTTTCTTTGATAGAGTTAATTAAGAAAAGCTGTAGAAAACTTTATAAATATTGTTTGAGAATATTGGCAGAGGATAGCTATATCTCTTCTTACAGAAGAGAGGAAGTGCCTCAGGACAGGAGAAGGATATAGGATGTTCTAGTTGAAAAAAAATGAACAGTGGGATGGAGTCTAAAAATTAAAGAACAGTAACATTAATTTCAATTCCTGGAAAAAATTCTAGAACATATAATTAAAGAAATAGGAACCTGTAGAAAAGGGAGCACTGACCATAAAATGCCTGTACAGCTTTATTTGGATCAGGTCATAAATATGTTCATTCAATTGCTTTCTTAGTAGATAAAGAGAATGCCATAGATATAATTTCCCCAGATTTTAGCAACATATAAGATAAAAATCAAACTTTTGATTCTGGCAGACAATATGAACAAATAATTGCTAGACTATACAATTGAATAGATTAAGAACTGGTTGAATGCCTAGACCTTAATTGCAATTTTTAATGGTTCAATGAAAAAGGCAGCAGAGTGTGGTAGAAAGAGGACAGGAATCATGTCTAAACTCTTCTGTATTCTGCTCTGATGAGATTGTTTCTGGAGTATTTTGTTCATTTTGTCCACCCAATTTTATGAAAGATATTGATTGAAGCTGAAGAGTGTTCAAAGGAAGGATTTACTAAGTGCTAGGTACTGTGCTAAGTACTGGGGATACAAAAGGAATAAAAAGACAGTCTCTGACTTCAAGGAGCTTGCAGGCTAATGAGCCATCTCGCCACATACAAGCAAATATATACAAAGCAAACCATATACAGGATAAATAGGAAATAATTAGCAAAGAGAAGGCTCTAGAATTAAGAAGTGTTATAGGAGACTTCTTGTAGAATGCAAAGTTTTAGTTGAGCCTTGAGATCATAGCAAATTGTGATCACTTAAAGAAAAGGAGGAAGTTTAGCTTTGATAAGAGACAGCTTAAGGTAGACTCCACACTATTGTTAAATAAGGCAGGGCAGGCACAAGCCAGAGGGAAAGAGATCATGCTGCTTAACCCCAGAGGGAGGAACAAGGAATAATTTTTTTGGAAATTGCAAGGAAGTAGCTTTTATCTTTATGCAAAGAAGAACTTTACTAACAATTATAACACCATGGAATTTAGAAGTTAGAAGAAATCTAAGCAGCCATTTGAAGACCCAATCCATACATGAAAGGAATTCCCATTATAACACATATCTGGCAAGTAGTTATCCAACCTTTGCCTGGAAACCTCCACAGAGGAAAAGCCTATAACCTCCTGAGGTAGCCCATTCACATTTAAACAGCTTTAATTATAGGAAAAAGTTCCTGAAATTAAGCCAAAATTTTCCTCTGTTTTACTTCTACTTTCTTTCTGATTTTGTTATTTGGGGCAAAACAGAACAAGTTTAGTTCTTCCTCCATATGACAACATAAATAATTAAAGAGCTACAATAAAGTAAAAATGACTATTCTGGGATGTTTGGGTCACAGAGAAATTAAGTGGTTTACCCAATACTAACTGGAAAATAGGAAGCCAGAAATAGAGCAACAGAAAGAGAAGAAACAAGGAGAGAGAGAGAAAGAAAGTTAAGTGAGGAAGTTCATTAGACATAAGGGAGTAAAGGCATGGGGTCTGGAGATAAGAGTGTCATGTACGAGGAACAGGAAGCATGTCAGTACAACTGGATCATGGAGACCATGGAGTGGAATAACTTGTAAGAAGACTGGTAAAGTAGGAATGGGCTAGGTTGGATGAGAATTTCAGTGGAAAATATAGAAGTTTACATTTGATCCTAAGGTTAATAGGGAACTAAAAGAATTTACCAAAGGGGCAGCTAGGTGATGCAGTGAATAGAGCACTGGCCTTGTAGTCAGGAGGACCTGAGTTCAAATGTGACCTTAGACACTTGACACACTTACATTAAGTGACCTTGGGCAAGTCACTTAATCCCAATTGCCCTCCTATAATAGTAATGGAATTTAAAGATCCCCCTGTATTGGCTTGGTTTTTGGATTGATTGTGTTAAAACCCAGAGCTTGTGAATCCCACTTGTCGGATGGACTTGTTGATATGAAAAGAGAGTGCTGAACTGGGAGGAGCTGGTGACAAATTTAGAGAGACACAAGAAAGGAGAGAGGAATAAGAACTTTTTGGAAGCAGCATCTTGGAGGCAGAGAGAGATGGAGAGGATTTCTGAGGGCCAGTTTGAATTGCCCAAGAATTTTGAGAGCTGCCACCCAGAGCTGCCAAGGACTGAGGATACATGGCTGTTATGCTGGTACTTTGTCTGTTTTGATGTTGTTTTGCCAGATTTGTTCCCTGGTGAAAGACAGTCCTGTTGTTGCAGAGGTCTTGGAACCTTGCTGTTGGTTGAGAGCTCCTGAGACTGTTCTGCAGACAGAAAGTGAATTCTGTCCACTGGTGAAGGACAGTCCTGTTGTTGCAGAGGTTCTGAAACCTTGCTGTTGGTTCAGAAGCCCTGGAGAAGGATTTTCTTGTTGTATGTTTACAGAAATCCTGGAAGAGGGTTTTGCTAATGTTTTCAGGGGTCCTAGGACTGTTCTGCAGACAGAGAATGAATTAATGAAGACACTGGCAATGTATTTTGTGGCCTTGCTAAGCTTTGTCTCTGAGAAGAGGGGCTTTGTGGTTGACTAAATGAATGTACGTCCTAGGGGTGGAGTAGTACTTAGAAGAGGGTCTTTGGGATTGACTAAATGAATTATAATGTCCAGGGGTGGAGTAGTACTTGGAGATTATTGAATTATACTTGGTGAATGCTGTATTTTGAATTATGCTATCTTTTGATTTTCTATGTTCTTAATTTTTCACTGAATAAAATGGAGAGCACCTATGCTGGTATTTGAACCTTGGGAAGTTGCCTTTCCTTGGCATTACACCTCCAAAAAGCAAAGAAAAAAGAATTTACCAAGTTGGGGAGAGCATTGACATCTGTGCTTTAGAAAAGTCATGTTGGCAGCTATATGGAGAATGGATTGCAGTGAGAAGGGAGTTGAGGAATGGATACCACATTGCAGGAGTTCAAATGAAAGAGGATGAGGGGTATACTTAGATGGTGGTTGGGTGCATGGAAAGAAAGACCTTATACAAAAATATTGTGAAGATAGAAATGACAAGATTTGATAACAGAGTGGATATATAAGAAAAATGGAAATGAGGAATTAAGGCTACAACCAAGGTTGCAAGCTTGGGAAAGATGGTCAGAGTCCTTGACAATAATAAGCAAGTTTGGCTAAGAGATGAGCTTGGGTAGAAAGATAATGAGTTCAATTTGGACATGTTGAGTCTGAGGTGCCTATAGGACATCTGGGTTAACATGTATAAAATGAAGTTAGTGATACTGGACTGGAGATCAGGAAGTCAAAAGCTTAATGTATGAATCTGACAGTCAGATGAATGTAGATAATAACTGAACCTGTGGGAACTTGTAAGATCAACAAACAAGACTGCATAAAGGAAAAAGAGAAAAGAGTACAGGCCACAAGTTTGGGGGAAGAAGAGATATTCACAGTTAGTGGGTGTGACCTGGTTAAAATTCAGCAAAGTAGACTGAAGAGTGATTCAATAGGTAGGAGCAGTGTCATGAAAACCTAGAAAAGAAGTATCCAGAGAGAGAGAGTGATTAATAGTGTCAGAAGTTGAAGAGAGATCAAGAAGGGAAAATTGAAAAACAGCCATTAGATTAGAAATCAAGCAATCATTGGTAACTTTGGAGAAGGCAGTTTCAGTTGAATGATGAACCCAGAAACCAAGCTACAGAGGGTTTAGAAAGGAGGGAGGGAAAGAAGAAGTAGAGGCATTGATTAGAGACAACATTTTCAAGGAGTTTAGGCATAAGAGAGAGAAGAGATGACAAAAGGTAGCAGAGAATGGATGAATCAAATCAGGGTTTCTTTCAGGATGAAGGTAACACGGACATATTTTTAGGCATCAGTGAAGGAATCAATAGGCATTATTATTGAACTGTAGGTTGGACACAGCTCCTGATGTCCCTTCAACTTTGCCATTCTGTAGTTACATAATTTCACTTAAAAGTTTCCTCTTAGTTCCATCAAGGCACCAACTGCACAGTTTTATTTGAATGGTATGTCCTTATTTAAAAATGAATCTTTAACATTCATCTATTTGAAAGCAGCATGTATTCAAATCATGTTTGTTGGATGAATGAATAGCATTTTTCAAGATAAGAAAAGTTTTCCTTAAAACAACTTTGTGAGTTAGGTAGACAGGGTATGTATCATGCCCATTTAATTTTATTTTTTTTAATTATCAAGCACTCATTTATCTCCCTCCCAATGTTTCCCCATACAAGGAAGTAGGGGAAACCCTTGTAACAAATTTGCATAGTCAAGTAGAACAATTTACCACACTGGCCATGTTAAAAAATTTTTTTTATCTTCTTTTACATATTTAGCCTATCATTTCTCTCTCTGGAAATAGGTAGCAATCTTTATTTTCAATTCTCTAGAATCATGTTTGCTGACTGAATTGATCAGAGTTTTTAAGTCTTTCAAATTTATTTGTTTTTACAATTGTGTCAGTGTAGTATAAATCATTCTCCTTGATTAAAATTAAGAAAGGCAGTGTAGAATAATGGAAAATTATTTTATCAAAGGACAAAGGACCCGAATCTTAGCTACACTAAATGCTACACTTGTGACCCTGAGCAAGTTTTCAAAGCCTCCTAATCCTTACTTGTTTAGTCTATATAGCTTGTCATGTTCATTAAGCCTGTAATCTTAAGAAGAGCTAACAAATATAACTTGAATGATATGATTCCATTAAAAAAAATTAATAGGAATTGTGGCATGGTTTTGCAAAGACTTGACTTTTACTTTGTCCTGGCTTTTGTTGGTGTCCTATTGATATCACCCAAGTATCTGTTCTTATAATGGAGAAATCTAAGATCACAGCAATCCGGGAGAATTTGTCCTGGTGGTCTGTTTCTGCTTTGTTCCTCCCCACTCCTTTGTGAATCAGACTGAATCAGCCTTTCTGGGTTCTATATTACTCATTCCTCCATGGGGATATGTTGTCAATATTTTTTGTGGTTGATCTTACCTGACAGCTCACTTCCCTTGGATGAATAAGGAAAGTGTATCATTTCTCAATATATAACTTTTAAGTGGAAAGTTGGCCTTGGGAGTCTACATATCAATGCCAAATGAAAAGATATTCACTGATATTACTTCAGCTTTTTTTATGCATTTAAACACTGAGCTCATGAAGCTTTCCACCAGCTCTGTTCGTTTATTTGAAAGGCAGGGAAGATAATTCATTCTGAAATTTAGGCTTACTTATTTGCAGCCAAAGAGGTTTATGAGGTTCACCAAAAATGTGAATACCCACCATTGTTCAGAGCTAATTTAAACCATCCTCAGCAGAATGAGATTTTTAAAGTACTTCTGAAGCATGAGGAAGGAGACCTGTTTTATTAGTCTCCAAACCCCAAAGGACTCAGAACAATTTATGTTAGCACGCTTCACAATTTCCAAAGTATCAACATCTATCCCTATGTCTCCAATCAGAGAGAAACATGGACTTCAAATTTAACTTTGGTCTTAAGATCAATTCAGGCTCTCTCAGACATTATTAGGAACACATTTCTACTGAATGACAATTCCTTTTTTCTCCCTTTTAGGATGCTCAAGTGTGGCAATAAAGTATTTATTAAGACACACTAGACAACTGTCTCAAAAATCCCAGGCTCTTTCAGAGGGATATCCCTTTGAAATGGCTCCTTGATTGGCTCCATTTCATTACCCCTCTCCTGCTTCTTACCATTTAAGGATCAAAATGAAGGTAAGCAAGAATCACAAGGTGTGAAATTTACCCTTTCACTGACTGTCTATGTAGTGTTGGGCAAGAGAATTCTCATTTCTCCTTTGAAAAACAACAAAACAGAAAAAGGTGTCAATACATCTAAAGATGTTTGTCATTGTCTTAGAACAGTTCCAATTTAGAGGACAATTTGAAGAGGGATTCCTATAGATAGTGAGGTCCTCAGATGCTTGATTGCTTCAAGTCCCAGATTCTTAAAGAGTCTCCTAAGAGATCCTTCATTTTTCAAGAAAGCTTGGCCTGTTAACAAGATGAGGGAAGTGGACAGTTACCCAACTGATATTTCTAAAATGCAGATTAGATCACTTATAACTCAAATTCCAGGTGGCCCCCTTTTGCTTCTAGGATAAGCTATAAACTTTTCTCTGTGATTTAAACTCCTTCACAACATGACTTTATTAATTTTCCCAGATGATTACTTATTAGCTTTCTTCATGCTTTCCAAATTCCAACTAAACTTATTGATCTACTGTTCCTTGCACATGACATTCTAACTCTGGCTTTCATGTCTTTAAACAAGCTGTCCCCATGTCTATGTAACAGGAATTGTCTTTCCTCATTCTAGTGGGGTACATGGAAATGTCAGGGCTTGCTTTGGCCAGTTGTAAGGATTCAGTGTTTTGGTATGACACATCAAGCCCTAGTCCCATCATTCACATGGAAAGATGCTTACTTGGTCCTGATGGCTATTGTGCTACTATTGCAGCTCCCCCTTTAAGACAATACTCTCACCTTGCTCTCAAGCTCCACTGTAGCGATTTAAAAGACTCCTGGCTTGGTGGAACTTTGTCTCTTGACTTTTTGGTAAAAAAAACTCCAGGCAAAAATACCTTTCTGCTACTACTCCAAGAAGTCCATGAAGCTAATTTGAAATTTTTCTCTTGTCTCCAGTGACATAGGTCTTAGTATTGATCCATGCCAATGAGTTTCCTTTATTATTACTGTCTCTTTGAATCCCTATTTCCCTTAAAGACTTATTTCAAGTGCCATCTCCTGTTAGACATAGTTAATGATGGTCACTCATTCTTGGATTTTCCCCTTCCTTATCACTTTGTATTCATTTCACATGCATATCATATTGCTAACAGGTTCAGTCAACTAGTAGAAAGTACTCTCCTTGAGGGCAAATGCTAATTTGCCTTGTATTCCTATTCTTGGTGTCTAGTAAAAACTGCCAAATCTTAGGGCTTTATTCCAGTCCTCATTTTTTACCTTTCTGTAGCCTTCAACAATGTTGATAAGCCTCTTCTTGATACTGTTTTATCTCTAGGTTTTTGTGACTACTCTCTCCTGGTTATCCTCCTATATGTCTGACTGAGCCTTTTCAGTCTACTTTACGGATCTTCATCCAGGTTACAATTATCATATCTAAGCTGATGATTCTTAAATCTTTACCCTATTTATCCAATCCTAACTTCCTTGCTGAACTCGAGTCTGACATCTCTATGCCCATTGGACATCTTGTAGACATTTTAAACTCAACATGTCCAAAACTAATCTCATTGTCTTTTCCCCAATCCCTTCTTCAGTTAAACTTTCCTATAAATGTCAAAGGTACCACCATCCTCCCAGTCATCCAGGTTCTAAAACTAGGTGTCATTCTCAACTCTTTCCTCTCTTTCACCCCTCCATATCCAATCTGATGCCAAGGTATATTGAATTTACCTTGGTAACATCTCTTCTATATGCCTCTTTCTCTCCTCTGTCATTGCTATGATCCCATAGCAGGCCCTCATCACCTCCTGTCTAGACTATTAAAATAGCTTGCTGTCCTGTTCTTGTGGTCTGTCTGCCACAAGTCTCTCCCCATTTCAGTTCATCCTTCACTCATTTGTCAAAATATTCTTCCTAAAGCACAAATTCAACCATGATGTCATCCACCAATGTCACCCTCCAACTGAGTAAACTCCAGTGTCTTCCTATCACTTTCAGGAAAAAATATAAAATCCCCACTTTGTGGTTGAAAGCCCTATAAAACATTAACCTCTCCCCCACCCCAACAAAAACAATTTTTCTGTATTCTTATACCTTGCATTAGCCCCTTCACCACTGCTCTGTGATCTTGACATTGGTCTCCTTCATGTTCCTCGTAGAAGATGCTGCATCTCCTAACTCAAGGCATTTCCAAAGAATGTCCACCATCTCTGGATGTTCTCTCTCGTCATCTCTACCTTCTGGTTTCTCTGTTTTTATGCATCTCCCAGTTGAAATACATCTTCTGTTGGAAGCTTTTCCCAATCTGCTTTAATTCTATTACCTTTCCTCTTTGGGTTATTTTCCATTCATCTTGTATGCAGTTTGTTTGTACTGAGCTGTTTGCTTATTTTCTCTCCCATTAGAATCCTAGCTTCTTGAGGGCAAGGATTGTTTTTTTCAATTTCTCTGTATCTCCGGCACTTACTACAGTTAGCTCCTGGCACAGAGTCGATATTTAATAAATGTTATTTTAATGACTGACTTAGTATCAAAGACCATGATCTGGAAGAATTTAGGAGATCATGTAGTACAGATAAATCCCACCTCAGATGCTTACTATCTATTTGATTCTGGGTCAAATCCAGAATCTCTGGGTCTCTATTCTTCATATGTAAAACCAGGGAATTAGACTAATTGGCCTCCAAGGCCCCTTCCAACTCTAAATTTATAATCCTATGTACCTCTTTGTCTTTAGGATGAAGAAATTCAGGACCAGAGAAATTATATTATTTGGCTCAGGTCACACTAGAAGTAGTGAAAATGTGAGTCCAGATTCCTTAACCTCAGAGCTAGCAGTCTTATAAGTCCCTAAACATATCACAAGATATCACAAGATAGTATTATACTTATTTGTTACAAGAGAGAGTTTCCATATAGGGGATGAGGCGAGTTGGTTAGCAGTGATAGTGATGCTAATGGAAAAGAAAAGAAAGAAAAGAGTGTTGATGCAACATTAAAAAAAATACATGAAAGAGAGCAGTAGATGGTCAGAAGGGGGCACAGACAAGCATTTGCCATTGTATTAAATTGAATGTACACTTAAAAAAATGTATGTAACAAGTTCACAGTTTTATTAAAAAAATCCTCTTTTAATCCTTCGTATATTAAACTTATTTATGCTTTGGGGATGTGCAATTTCAGAATAAAATCACATTTTTAAAATGTATATGTATTTTAAAAAAGATGTTTCTAAGTTGTAGGAGTGGAAAGGAAGTTCTTCTCTAATTTCCTTATCTTATCCATAAGGAGCCTGACACAGTTATATGAAGTGACTTTGTCTCATTTCAAAGACAGAGGTAGGCTTTTACCCTCTCATTTTTCCAGTACCTGCTTTCAAAGATTAGTTAATCTAATTAATCTAATCAAACTGAGTTAATCACTCAGTTTGGGGACTTTTCCCAGGGATGACTTGGCACTGGATTTGAGGGTAGGTGAACCTATTCTCATCTCATTCTTTTCTTTAAGCAGCCATCAGACCAGGCTTTGAAGCTGGACACTAGGGTTTACCCAGCCTAAGCACTCGATATCTGAACTGTTGTCCTTCAGGTATCCTGATTACTCTTCCCACTTGTAGTCTCTGCTTTTGTCTCTTTCTGTCTCCCTATTTTTTCTCCTCCTCAGATTCTTTGTCTTCCTTCTTCTCTCTTTCCCACTCTCCACTGATGGTCTTCTAAAGTTCTTTAAAGCACAGAGGAGTTAAGGGAGTTGCCTATTTTCACAAAGTCAATTCGCATTATAGGTGGGATTTGAAACCAAATCTTCTTGGCTCTCATGCTAACGCTTTATTCATTGTACTGGGTTGCTTTTCTCAAATGTGAAGTTAAGGAAAATCAATACTATGCTGTATCATTTGATAATTAACCTTACTATGTAATCCATTTTTTCCCCCATTTGGTCAACCACGCATCTTTTAGCCAAGCTCAGAAGTAAACCTGTCCTAATCCTAATTAAGGCGTGGCTCAAGAATGGAATCACTCCTAACCCTCCGGGCATCTACTCCTTAAACAATTTAAAATGGGGCTCCTGCTCCTGTTTACTTCATAAATAGGGAACCAACTTGGGCTAGACACTCCCTAGGAAACTACTCTTCAATCCTTGCTTTTTCCTCTTCAAAGTTAGGAGTGACTTGGTCTCCCAAATGAAGCCAAAGTGGGGTGGAAACCTGATTGAGATGACTTTTGTTTTTCTAGCCAAGATTCCTAGAGGCAACTGGATCTCATAAAGCAATTAGCATTCCTTAAGTGTCAGAGAAAGGCTAGATCAGCCACACTGGAAAGCCAATCCACATCCGCGATAAACAGATTTATTCTATCCTTGGATTATTCCTTTCTCTAGGCAATGAAGTAATAGGGAGGAGCTGAGGTAACTGAACCTGCCTCCTCATTAATATGTCAACCAATAGGAATTTTCTTACCTTTGCCAGGGAAGATTATTATGTAATACATTGGCAGGCTAGTCAGAAGGAACACCTGCTTAGGTTTAAAAGACACTATTGCATTCATTCAGGGTTTTTGATCATTGAGAGAGGCCACTGATCCAATTTATTCATTACTGTTAGCTTAAATAATAAATTGATCATGCTCAGGTCCCTGTTATTTCTGCTGAAGTGTCAAGATGACCCATTTTACTAACAGTATGTGTGTCACTATTAATAAATGCTATCTTGCCTTAGAGAAAACTGTGCCTCAGCACCATTTTTATCTGCAACAAAGTGTATTGAAGTTAAAATCAGAATACAAATGACATTTCTTTCAACCCTCAAATAAGGGAACCAAGTAGAGCTATCCCTTCCACATCACAGGGGTGAGTGGCACAGTGCCACCACAATCTGGAAAATATGTGTAAAATTATTTTGGTCTTCTCTTTATACCAGAGGAGAAATCTGAATCATCCCCCTCCCGACCCCCCAGATTTAGCATTCACCAATTCTGTGATCTTGAATAAGGATTGAATTTCTGAGAGTTTTTCTTCATCATTAATAAAATAGAGCTAATGCTTACTTGCCTATCCCAACTCATGGAGTCACAAGTTTTGACTAAAGAAGAAATAATTGAAAATGGTATATTTGTACCACTTAGTCATTTTCAAATTATTTTCACACATGCTATGTGAAAAACCTGATGGATCTGGGATCTCTTAGATATGGGTGGTACTTCCAGTGAAGCAGATGCCAACTTTTCCATGCCTACCTATCCTATTTGAGTCTTGTCCAGGTTCTCCTGTAAACTTGGCATGGATGTCTACCTCAAATGTTAGGAGCTTTTCTCTTGAAATTGCCTGGATATTAGTGCTACACATAGGCTTTCTACCAATTAAACCTTTATCTTATGTCAAGACCACCCTATCTTTTTCAACAGGAGAATATAAACTCCTTAAAGTCAGAGATTATTTCATTTTATTGGTATAGGGAACTCCCAGTAAAAGAAATTTCCCCTTCTCGTGCAGAGAGGGGAAAAAGAAGAGAAGGAGAGAAAACAAACATTTCTATAGTGCCTACTATATTCCTGGCATTGTGTTGTGTTGTTGTTTTTTTTTTTAATAACAACTTTTACCTCATTTGATCCTCACAAAAATCCTGGTGGGGTTTTTATTAAAACCATTTTACAGTTGAGAAAACAGAGGCAAACAGAGGCTGTTACATAGCATCACATTTGTTAAGTGTTTGAGGATAGATCTGAACTCAGATCTTCATCACCAGCTGTCTTTGTTCTGTAATTTGTTGTCTTAGAGAGTTTCCTAAAAGCACTGAGAGGTTAAGGGATTTAACCACAATTACAGAGTTAGAGTTATGCCAGATATTCAGTCTTTCTTTCCCATAGGTGAGTTCTGTATTGTGATAGTAATGGCAATTAAAGATTCCCCTGTATTGGCTTGGTTTTCAAATTGATTGTGTTAAAACCCAGAGTTTGTTAATCCCACCTGTGGGATGGGCTTGTTGATGTGAAAAGAAAGTCCTGAATTGGGAGGAGCTGGTGACATAGATTTGGAGACACAAGAGAGAGGCGGAAGATCTTTTTTTTTTTGGTAGCAGCACCTCGTGGAGGGAAGAGAGACTAAGAGAATTGCTAGTGGCCGCTTTGAATTGCCCTGGACTTTTGAGACCTGCCCCCTGAGCTGCCAAGGACTGAGGAGACATGGCTGTTTTGCTGGTACTTTGTCTGTCTGTTTTGATGTTATTTTGCCAGATTTGTCCACTGGTGAAAGACTGTCCTTTTGTTGAAGAAGTCCAGGAACCTGGCTGTTCGCTAAGAAGGCCTGAGACTGTCCTGCAGACAGAGAGTGAATACTGTCCACTGGTGAGGGACAGTACTGTTGTTGCAGGGGTCTGGAGACTGTCCGGCAGACAGAGTGAATACTGTCCACTGGTGAGGGACAGTGCTGTTGTTGCAGGGGTCTGGGAGCCTTTCTGTTGGTTCAGAAGCCCTGAAGAAGGATTTTCTTGTTGTATGTTTACAGAAATCCTGGGAGAGGGCTTTGCTAATGTGTTCAGGGGTTCTAGGGCTGTTCTACAGACAGAGGATAAATTCATGAAGGGACTGGCAATGTATCTTATGGCCTTGCTAAGCCTTGTCTCCCCAGGAACTAAGATTGCTGAGAACTTGCCTCAGTGTCAAGATGAAGAAAAGACCTCCATTTGGGTATTAAGTGCTGTGTTTAAACTTGATGTAACTCTGGGGTAGATTCAATTGTGATCCTAGGGGTGGGAAACTTTTTGACCTTATTGTGCTCCGTGATTGACAAATGAAGGTACTTTACCTATGTTTGGAAAATAATCTCCATTTGAGAAGAGGGGCTTTGTGGTGGACTTAATTAAGGTATAGCCTAGGGGTGGAGAAGTATTTAGAACAGGGAATTTGTAATTGATTGAATGATTGGAAGATCCTGGGGTGGGGTAGTACTTGGAGATTATTTAATCACACTTAGTAAATGCTGTATTTTGAATGATGTCATGTTTTGATCTTCTCTGTTCTTGGTTTGTCACTGAATAAAATAGAGAGCACCTATGCTGGTATTTTGAACCTGGGAAGTTGCCTTTGCTTGGTATTACATTACATGTATCAACTACTTCTGTATCAACTGCTGTATCATGCTACTTCTGTCTGGTATGTAGGAGCACTTAACGAATGCATGTTTAATTGAATTATCTGAATTCACATCCTTTACACCACTGTGCGTTTCCTAATTTATAAAGTGTTTGAACTTGCTCATGACTACCATGAACCTCTTTATTGTCTCAAATTCAATCCTTTGGAAGCCACACGTATAAGGGAATACTTTTTGTAACAGAAGTAAATTGGGCACTAGGGGACCATTTAAACCAGAAAAGGAACTTTCCTTTGCATTCTTTACCTCCTAGATTTGCTCCAGGGTCATGTCAACCTGATAGAAGTCTGATAAGTAAGGATGAACTCATGAGTTTCCAGTGGGGTGCCCTTTGCAATCTTAGGGATAATGGAACAGACTTGGGGGGGGGAGATGGGGAGACTGAGGGTTCTGTCCTTTGTAGGAATTTTCTAATTGTGTGTACTGCTTTATTGGCACAGCAGTTCACTTTGTGAACCCAAGTAGAAACCAAATACAGAATTCTCAAGAAGAATTCCCTAGAGAGCTACTATTTTGGAGGAGAAGGCTAGAAAACTGAGCCATAACTACTCTTTTGAAGAGCACCAGAAGCCTCTTTTATAAGAACACCATGGCAGTCTTTCAACAGCTCCAGAGATAAGATAGGGTTGGACTTTACCCTTCTCTTCCAAGCTTCCAGACATTTATCTTGCCTCCACTGTACCTTTCATCCCTTGCTATCTTTCCCCCTTCTCTGGCTGCTAATCTTTTTTGATAGGGAACATCCGGACAGGCTCCATAACTCTCTCTCCATACTGATTCCTCCAGTCCCACTAAAATAAAACAGAAAGCCCTTCCTTCTCTCCTATCATATGCACCCTCCCACTCCCCACATCTGTCTCTAGTAAATTGTTCATAATTATCAGAGTAGAGGAGATAGTCATTATGATCTCACCCACTGCACTCTTCCTTTCTAATAATTCTCTTTCTTCATTTTAGGTCACTGAATTTCAGGATATGTCATTCCTGTGCCATGGATTCCTTGTGCAAAAAGCTTTTTAACTTTGACCTTCCCTTCTCTTCACCAACTGTTAAACCAAGAAACACCAGTAGATGGCCTTTTATTTGGTCAGTAATTCACATTGATGGGGCATGGGGGTGGGGTGGGAGTGGAGTTGGAGTAACTGGAGTTAGATGTTGATACCTGTTATCTCTGTGGTCAAAAAAATCCAACATGATGGGATCTACACTCAGCACACTTCCACTCTGTGCTGTCACTTTTTTTTGACTGATCAGTTGGAAATTGAAGTGTTATTCCCAGGATATTCTAGGAAATGATGCCATCCAGGTTGCTGCATCCTCCAGCTGATGACTGTATAGGAGGCCAAATCAAGAGATAGCAAATGAATGAATGAGTAAATGAATGATTGAATGAATCTTAGAATTTGTAATTAGGGAAAGAACCATACCTGAATGTGATATCCCTAGAATGCTGTCCATCAGTTGGAAGTTCTGATAAAGAATTCTCATAAAGAATTTTGTAACATTCCTATAAACTTATGTCCATATTATATTATATTTCTTTGGATTTATTCTCTCTCTCTCTCCCTCTCTCTCTCTCTCTCTCACTCTCTCTCTCTCTTTCTCTCTCTGCCTCTGTGTCTCTCTCCCTGCTTCTCTCCAAAGCTGTACTTTTCATCAAAAGAAGAACATTGGTATGCCTAAATTTTGTGTCTTACCCCTATACACAAAAAAATTAATATTTATTGAATGAAATTAAATATTAATAATACAAAAAATTTTGTAAGGCAAATCTTGATGTATTTTCTTTTTTTCATTAAGTATGAGTACTCTGTAAATGTATGTAATAACAAAATAAAGACATCTAGATTTGTCTTATAAAATTTTTAAGTAGAGTAAAACTTTAGTTAAGTAAAACTAATAATGCAGGGATCTCATCTGAAAGTGCCTACAACATTTCACACCTGTAGTAACCCCACCCCCACATACATATTTCTTTTTTTTTTAAATTTAAATTTTTTTATTTAAAAAATTAAAAAAAAAATCACAGAAAATTTTTTTTCTTCTTCTTATCCTCCATCCCAGTGGGGATAAAGAAGGAAATGAAAATCAACTTTCTTGTAACAAATATACATATTTGTTATATGCTATGTATATTTGTATGACTATGCAAATATATTGCATCAAGGAAGCATTTCTTCAATGACTATACAAATATATGTGTGTGTATATATAAACATACATATACACACAATATGTACATACATATATACATATCTATCTATATCTATGTCTATATCTGTATCTATGCACCATTCTGCTCCCTAAATCTGTCAATTCTCTGTAATGGATAGCATGTTTTATCATCAGTCCTCTGGATTCATCAGTGACTGTGGAAATGATCATAGTTATCACAGATTTCAAAGCTGTTTGAAGTAGTGTTGTTAATGTATTAATTTTCTCTTAGTTCTGCTCATTTCACTCCTTATAAATTTATAAAAGTCCTCAAAATGGGGCGGCTAGGTGGCACAGTGAGTAGAGTGCTGGCCCTGGAGTCAGGAGGACCTGAGTTTGGATCCAGCCTCAGACACTTAACACACACAAACAAAAAACCTAGCAGTGTGACCTTGGGCAAATTACTTAAACCCAATTGCCCTCCAAAAAAAAAAAGCAATAAATAAATAAATAAAAGTCCTCAAAATGTTCTTTCTTCACTACATCCTGGAGAGACTAGTCCCAGAATTCTTATCCTTACAATTATACCTAACAAATGAGACAACCAAGACTCATAGATGTTACAAGCCATCTCATCTCCTCCCTCCACCTCTTTAATTAAGAACAAGTGGTCCTCCATGTCTTCAATGTACTATTTTCCAACCTCTGCCTTGCAAAATACTCAGCTTTTGGCCAAGCATAACTCAGATACCTTCCCTGATCTGTCCAATTTTTAGTTCTTGTTTTCTTGAAATTATTTTTAGTATACAGTGTAATATATACTTATACATATATAGCTATTACTGTCCAGTAGAATGTAAGTTCATTGAGGTCAGCTAAAGTTTCTTTTTTGGTCTTTATATTCCCAGAAACTAACACAATACCTTATAGGCATATAACAAATATTTAGTTGAATCAAACTGAAATTCTTTACAGGATTGTCTATTCAGGGCCCCAGTTACTGAGCCACATCAAGGATATAACAGTAATCGCTTTTGTTTCCAAATAATGTATCTCCCCTCCAACCCCTGCCCCAACCTCTTCATTTTTTGGCTTTCTGAGACCATATTCTGCAGAGACCACTTATGCCACAACTATCCAGAACCCCTGCTCTTTTGAAACCATTACTGAAACAAGTAAGGTGATGTTTTACTTCCTGCTGGGGCTGAAAATTATATCCATATAAAAATTTAATGGAGAAATTGGCAGGAAGACCCCTACCACCATCCGGGGGTTACTCATAGTAAAGATGAAAATAAACTACTGAGGGCATAAAAAAGAAATTTGCCTACAATGGTACTATGACTTATAATCCAGAATATGAAGAAATAATTTAATGACAGGGTGATCAGTTTAATAATAAAAAACTAAAGGTTTCCAGATTTTAAGTGCTTGGGGCTCATTGAGATTCAAGTGAGGATTTCTTTTCAATGAATAGAAAAATCCCCTTTTGTCCCTTATCACAAGTTCAAACATTTCAGTCTGTATCATGTAACCCTTTGGGGTCCACTATTTAATTTAAACTACAGTAATATTTCATGCTAGGGTATTATTAATGTAATAAACTGAAAAAAAGCCATATAGTCTAGTCTTGCCTTCCATTATTTATAGAGATAAAACCTGGTATTGCCAAATCTAAAACATCAATAATCTCCTCTTTCAGTCAAGTCCAAAACCGTCCTAGCAACTGAGACCATATCTGTCCAAAAGATGTTTGGTGCTTCCTCGACAGAGGAACCTGTCCAATTAGAACATACAGCTGTGAGCTGCCCAGGCTGATGCTCAGAAGAAAGGATATGTTAAAACGATCACCAACTTAGCTGTTCCACTAAAAGAGTCTTTGAGAGCAAAGCAGAGTCCCTTGCTGACTTGCATCTGATCAGGGTAGAGTTTTATTTGGGGGAAGAAAGAAGGAAGGATATTTTTATGTATTTGCAAGGCCTGGTGTTATTCAACCAGACTTTGTAGTAGTGCCCTTGAATTGCCTCACATGTTCTGCATTTACTCTCTCTCTCTCTCTCTCTCTCTCTCTCAATCTCTCTCTATATACATATATATGTACATACACCCACGCGCACACACACACACACACACACACACATATATATATATGTAAATATATTATGATGAGATCATGTGGGTTCTTCATAAAATTATCTGGTAGAGTCCTGGATACTGCCTAAGATGGACTGATTTTATTCTGGATTCTACTTTATAAAAATTTTTGTTTTAAAAAATCATGTGATTTTCAAGTCCTTAGACCCACCCAAATCATGTCACAACCCAAAAGACAGACATTGTGTTCTACTCAGATTTAGTATAAAATACAATAGTATCAGAAAAAAAAAAGGAACAATGTGTTAGGAAGCCATTTAAGATTACTCCTGGAGGCTAGAATATGTACAAAGTAAATGACTTTTAAATCCCTATGCTTTCATTTTTTCTTCCTTCCTTCCTTCCTTCCTTCCTTCCTTCCTTCCTTCCTTCCTTCCTTCCTTCCTTCCTTCCTTCCTTCCTTCCTTCCTTCCTTTCCTCCCTTTCTTCCTTCTTTCCTCCTGTTCTTCCTTTCCTCCTTCTTTCTCTATTTTCACAAATTAGGCAAATATGTGTAAAATATGTGTGTTTGGGAAATCACTCCATTAAAATGTATTTCAAACAAGGCTTTAATTGTGGTCCTGGGAAAACACAACCCTTACAACTTTGGATTGGGGGACCTTTCTGTGGCCATTCATAGGAATTTAATTCTCATACCAAGGACCCTCAAAGACTGTTTTAAACCTAGGTCTGCAATCTACACAGTCTTTCTCCAATGGTTTATTTTTTTCTAGCCCACCATTGACTGGGGTGAACATATCCCCCCAGTACTTCCTAGTGCCAGTCATGGGCTCATTGCCACAGCTGTCTTATCTTTATGTGGATGCCAATTCAGACTGACAGTGACTGACGTCCTGTCTCTCTCTGGAATAATTAGCTAATCTCAAAGAGTGCAACTCCCCCCTCAAAAACAAAAACAAAAAACCCCAGAAAATGACTTGCCCTCTTAAGCTGTGTAGAGGTCTGTAGCATCCACAATCCTGTCCCTGTCCTGAGAACAATGGGAGGTATTTGCATAGGCAGCCAGGAACTGGGAGTCTTCAACTGCTCCCTGAAGCCCAAGCATCACCATGGGCACCAATGGACACAGCCAACACTGTGAGGCTGGCAGCCCCTGTAAGAGAGGGGAGGAGAAATGTGGAACTCAAATGCAATGTTCAAATTTGTTAAGGAATTAATTAAAATGGGCACAGTCCCTTGCTTTTGAATTTTCCCATTTGTGTTGTCCTGATGTGCTGTGGCCTCAGTTAGCATACACCAAATGGCATAGCTGAGGTGAAGCTATAGTTCATTGTGAAGAGGCAGAAAATGAATACATTTAACAGAGAATAATTGGGTGATACTCCTTAGTCAGCAATGCCCCCATTTCCCTTTGGAAATCAAGTATTACTTAACTGATGGTTCTTTTTGGCACTTACATTAAGAATTTTAGGTTATGGTTATTTTCATATTACAGTTGATGGCTTGTGTACTAGTAGTCACTTAAAAGATACTCGTTCCCAAGGCCGTGCTCATAAGACACCAAAAAAAAAGGGAGTCAGTCATTCCTCAAGGGTGAATGATAGATATCTTGAGCACTGCATTGGTATCTTTAATTGTGCTCCTGGGGAAACACAACCCTTACAACTTTGGTTTATGGGACCTTCCTGTGGCCACCCAAATCTGGAAAGAACCAGCCTGTGGTATATTGGGAAGTTCCTCTGAGGAAGAAAAGCATGGGCAAGTCTTATATAGGGTAAGAAGACATATAAGTGTTGTGATTTGCATCAGTGGAGTGAGTGCCCAATCTGAGGAGAGGAGATCCACAGATATTTTGAAGCATTGGTATATTTATTTGCATATGTGTCAAACCCCAAGCAAGTAATCTGATTGAAATATTACAACTTCCCCCTTCCACCACCAACCTGATACTTTGAATATTGTGTGCTTTATTCAGAGTGGAAACTTAATACATGTTTATCACATTGATATTAAATTGGTAGTACCTACATGATTCTGGGCTACAGTCATGATCCTAAGTAGTGACTATAAAGTCAGCTATGAGTTCTGATTATACATATTATAATTAAATGAAGTATACCTATGTAAAAGAATTCAAGAGATGACAGAAGTGTTTGTATTGAATAGAACATAGAGCTTTAAAGGCTGGTTAAACATTTAATAGAATATAAATATATGTATACATGTATATACATCTCTATACACACATATGTATGTATGACATTTCCTAGCTCCCTATCTCACCCAGGCTGTCATTATTGTTGGTCCTTCATCCTGGAAGAGGAACATGATATCAGGAGGGTGATATTTTGACTTGCAAGTGAACTGGATTTAAATGAGGCAGAACTGTGCAAAGTCATCAGCCTCACTCTCTCCTCCAGAATCATCAGAGTCCAGTGGCAAAACATAAGTCAAGATGCCTGGCGATAGCCCAGGATGCAGTGGGAGACCTTGGCCTTTTGAAACTAAGGTCTTTCCCAAGTTTCAGTTTGCCTGAGGCAATGCCCATTCAGTGTAGGGAAAGTTTGCTCATAAATTTGGTTGCATTTTAATCAGTGTGGAAATTTTGACCTAATCCATTTCAATCCTGAGTCAGTTTGTTCTTCCTTAAGCCGCCCATTAGTTCTCTGTCTCACTCTATTAGGGATCACTATATTAATATAATACTTAGTTTGAACACCTGATTGGTTTAGCCACTGGAACTCAAGAGATCCACTGGACTCAGTCTCCCTGGTAGCGATGGTACAAGTATGAATCAATAACACTCCAGCTATGACTTATTTCTGAGCATTGTGAGAGGTTTCACATTGAAATAGAATTAAGAACACACACCTTCCTAGTCATGTAAGAGAGGGGATATCTCTGTGATATATGATAATATTCTGAGGCTGGACACAGGTTTGGCAGCCTCAAGTTTTATCTCTTAATCTGTTATAAATCCAAGACTTCAAAGCATGGAACTTTAAGGGGAGGAGTACATGAAGATAATTTCTCAGAAACAAGACCCTCCGCAGGCAAGCACTGTGTGCAAAATACCAATTATATAGAAGCAAGGAATTCAAGGTAATGCTACCAAATGGTAGATCCCCTGAAGTCTAAAGTTTCCCCAAAAAGTGTCATAAATTTATTTAACTATGGTTCAATCTCTGTTTTGTAGATGACCTATAAAGACATATAAAACATATGACATATAAAACATAGACATATAAAACATCCCTCTAGAGTTTGAAGATAATTAACAATGCGAAGTTGGGGCCAACCATTTTTTGGGACCTGTTGTTATGCATGTATCTCCTTAATATGTTGTTGCATTAAAATAAATGAAAATCATTTGAATGTATGTGTATATTGTTTTCATTTTTGATCTGGAATGGGGAGAGATTTTAGGCAGGCAGACTTACCATCAGATTATTGTATTAGTCCAGGCGTGATGTGATAAGGGACTGAACTTGGATAGTAGTTTTGTCAAAGGACAGAAGGTGGCATATTTGAGACAAAGATAAAATTGACAGACCTTTGCAATAGATTGAATATGGGAGTGAGAGCAAGGAGTCAAGAATGACACCCAGGTTGTGAGTTTGGGGGATGGAGAGGATGGTGTTGTCTTCTATAGTAATACAAAAGCTTGGAAGTGGGGAAGAGTTGGGGAAAAGGTAATGCATTCAAGTTCTGAAAATGCTGAGTTTAAGATGTCTATAGGACATCCTGTTTGAAATGTCTGAGAAACATTTGGAGATGAAAGATTAGAGGTAGGTAGAGAGGTTAGGACAGAATAGATAGATTTGAGAATCATTAGCATAGAGACAATTATTAAATGCAAGGGAGCTGATTATATGTTACTAAGCTAAGTAGTATAAAGGGAGAAGAGAAGGGTGCCCAAGAAGGAACCCTGTGGGACACCTAAGTTTAGAGGGTATGACCTAGATGAAGAACCTGCAAAGGAGACTGGGGAGTGGTCAGATAAGTTGGAGAAGAGCCAGGAGAGAGTGGGGTTCCAAAAAACTAGAGGAAGGGGAGAAAGGGAATGGAATAACCATTTTTATAGAGCCTACTATGTGCCAGACACTGTGCTATGTTTTACAAATATGTGTTGCTATTATCCCCATGACATGTGCAAATTTAGAGATCTCTACTCCAGATGTTTTTATGGACTATTTGTGCCTGACATGTGGGACAGCCTAAGCTCATATAGTATGATATGCTCATTGGTCTGAGCAGCTGTCATTGAATGCAATGTCTCTTGACCCCAACATAGTGGTGTCATTTTGGCCTTCTTCAAGAACTAAGAATAACAATAACAAATAGGTTTAGCAACTTACTTTAACTCTATGTTTGTCTTTCTGTTTCAAGTGCATTTCTAGTAAAAAACATATTCTGCTTCTTAATCCATGCTGCTATCCTCTTCTGTTTTTTAGTGAATTCATCCCACTCATGTTCTCTATTATGATTACTAATGCTGTATTTCCCTCCATCCTATTTTCTTATGTTTATCCTTCTCTCTTTTTATCCTCTCCTTACTCAAAAGTCTACTTTTCTGCTGATCATTGCCTCCCTCAATCTGTTTTCTCTTTTATCACTTCCCTTTCTATTATCCCTTTTCCCTCCTATTTCCCTGTAAGATACATTTCTATACCCTACTGAATGTGGTATGTATATAGCACATACACACACATACACACACACTTTCCTTTATAATTTCTTAAAATATGATGTCTTGCCCTTTTCTTTGATCATGGCTTTCAGGTTTTCCAATAAATTCTTAAATTATCTCTCCTTGATCTGTTTATCAAATCTATTGTTTTTCCAATAAGATACATTGCATTTTCTTCTACTTTTTCATTCTTTTGGCTTTTTTGTATTGTTTCTTAATGTCCAATGGCTTCTACTCCCTAAATTTCTAATTTTTAAGGCATTATTTTTTTCAGTGAATTTCTGTACCACTTTTGCTGTTTGGTCTTTTTTTTTTAAAGCATTATTTTCATCATTTTTGTGCCTCTTTTACCAAGCTTTTACTTTTTTCATTACTGTCATTTGTCATTCCCATTTATTTTCCCACTTTTTCCTCCATTACTCCAATCTCTTTCTTTAGCACTTCTGGCCATTCTTCTTTGATCTGTGTCAATTTTTGCATTTTTGGAGACTTTGCTTGTAGCTGTTTTGATTTCATTGTTTTCTGCATTTGTGTCTTGATCTTCCTTTTCACTATTACTAAAATGACAAGGAAAATTTTCATTTTAGTTTTTAGATTTTTTGTAGTCAGATTTCAGTTTTTTCATTATTTGCCACTCTATTTTTAAATTTTGAACTTTATGTTAAATTTAGATTCTGTTCCTGGTGTTGGGGTGGGAGGGACAAAGTCTTAAGCTTCAGGTTTTCACACTGCTATTTTCAGAGCTAATTCTATGTGTTTGGAAGTTTTGGTTGCTTCCAAGGTAGTGAAATACAGGGAGAGGTGTGGTCACTGTTCTCCTGGTTTGCACTCTGATCTTTTCCAAGGAAGCATCCCTGCACTCCTGTAGCTGAAAGCACTAATCCTCCTCTTGGTAGTAGAACTGTGCCTACAGTCCCACAAGAGCTAATATTCCTCTCTGCTTTGAAACTGTGATCAGGCTCCCCTATTGCCACAAATGGTAGCACTCCTCTTCATCCTGGAACTGCCACCCAGAAATTTTTATGGTCAGTGCAACAGGGTCCTGTGCTCAATGTCAGCTCTGGGTCCCCTGTACTCTCTTTCTGACCACTTTCCTGACTGCCTTGCAGTCACTGGGCTAAAAACTCCCAAAGCTGCTGCCACCACTGTTGCAGCTGCCTCTAAGATCCAAAGCTGGTGTTACTGCCACTCTGGGATGGCCCTACTGTAATGTTACAGACCTCTCCTGCCAATGTCCTAACTTGTCTTAGGATGAAAATAATGTCACATGACAATTTTTTTTGCTGTTTCTCCTGATTCAGAATTCATTTTGATGGGCTATTTTGAAGTTGTTTGGAGGGGCATGTTGTGAGAGTTTGGCTGGACTACTGCCTCTATTCTACCATCTTGGCTCTGCCTCCCCTTTCAGGAGGGGACCTAGGTTGTAAAGGTCTTTGAATGCCAAACAAAACATACTGTATTTGATACTGGAACAATAGGAAGCCACTGGAGTTTATGGGGAGAGTGACATGAATAGACTTACATTTTAGGAAAATCACTTTAGTGTCTGTTTGGAAGACGAATTGGAATGGGGAGAAACTTTGGGCAGGCAAACTCATCAGCAGACTGTGGCAATAGTTCAAGTGTGAGGTTATTAAGGCCTGCCCTAGATTTTTAACATCTCAGACTAGAGAGCAGACTACAGCAGAGAGAGAAGGAGCCCCAGACAGCGGACTCACCTACTTCCAGGTTGATTCACAGCCATCTCACCAGCATCTCACCACAGGATGAGAGGATCCATTGAAGCTGGGTAAGATAGGGTTCAGGGCCCCCAGCAGACAGCAGCTTCTTCTGGGGCTATCAGCCACCAGCCTGGAAGTTTAGAAACTGCTTGGATGACTTTCCAGAGCCTAGGATGACAAAGTGAACTCTGGTTGCTCCATTCCCCCCTCCCTGACCTAGAAAACCCAGAGATAAGTGTCCCACCCAGAGTGAAATCCTGAGACCGTGGAAATAGCCTCAGGCTTGGGAGTCATTAAGAAGGGGTATAACTGAGGCAGCAAGGAGTCTGAAGAGAAGAGGGGGAGGGGTCCCAACAAGCCCTACCTCATCTGACCAGCAAAAGCCTGCCAGAGCAGCAGCCCAGGGACATAGAGGCAGAAATCTGGAGTAGCCAGACCACCTGTCCTCCACAGAGTACTCTGTGAGTATTAGCATAACTTAATGGAAACACTGAGAGCCCTTGCCTTGGCCTCAATCTACACACCCAGAGGCTACAGCACACAAAGCCAAAAACCAGGCACCTAGTTCCCAGCCTGAGAAATTAGGAAAGGGAAGCTACAATGGGAAGGAAGGAAGCTGAGAAGGAGAAGGAGAAGACAAGTAAATAGATTAGAGCTTATTATAGTGGGCAAGAACAACCAAATACAGAGGACAACATGGACTCTACACTCACACCTGAGACCACAGAAGGAAATATGAACTGGTCTGAAGCCCAAAAAGCACTCTTGGAGGAGCTCAAGAAAGATTTTAAAGGCCTTATTAGGGAGGCAGACAAATTTAAATCTACAGGGACCAAATTGGAAAAAAGTTTCACTGAAGAAAACAAACCCTTAAAAAGTAAAATTAATGAAGTAATTGGAGAAAATACCTCCCTAAAAAAGGACTTTCAAAAACTAACTGGAGAGAATAATTCACTAAAACATAGAATCAGTCAAATTGAAGCTCAGGTATCTGTGATGCTCCAAGAGTCAATCAAGCAAAACATGAAGATTGAAAAAATGGAAGAAAGTGTAAAATATCTCAGTGAAAAAACAACTGACTTAGAGAACAGATCCAGGAGAGATAACTTAAGAATTATTGGTCTACCGGAAAGCCATGATGAAAAAAAAGCAGGCTGGACAACATCTTCCAAGACATTGTCAAAGAAAACTGTCCTGAAGTTCTGGAATCAGAAGATAAAATAGTTATCAAAAGAATTCACCGGACTCCCCCTGAAGATCCCAAATTGAAAACTCCAAGAAATATAGTAGCCAAATTCCAGAATTACAAGATTAAGGAGAAAATATTGCAAGCAGCCAAAAAGAAACAATTCAAATACTGTGGAACTACAGTAAGGATCACACAGGACCTAGCAGCTTCTACATTAAAAGGTTGGAGCGATTGGAATTTGATATTTTGTAGGTCAAAAGAGCTAGGACTGCAACCCAGGATTAACTACCCAGCAAAACTGAGCATAATCTTTCAGGCAAGGAGATGGTCATTTAATGAAATAAGGGACTTAGAGACTTTCCTAATGAAAAAGCCAGAGCTCAATGGAAAATTTGATCTCCAAATACAAGACTCAAGAAAGACATAAAAAGGTAAACAAGGAAAACACTCACTCACACATATACACATGCACACCCATGCACACATGCAAATAACTTGGGATGCAATAAGAGCAAAATATTCACATCCCTATATGAGAAGCTGACAACTGTCAATATAGAAATTTATATGATTATCATGACCCTTAAAAGGGTTATACATAGATAGAGGATGTGGGTATAAATGAACTAACCTGATGATAAAAAAAAAAAAAACTTATAAAGGGGGTCAATGGGACTGCAATGGGATAAAGGGAAAGGATGAGACAGAAAAAGGTTAATTATGCCATACGAAGAGTCATAAAAACACACCATAGTAGAGGGGAAGGAAAGAAGGAGAGGAACATCATTTGAACGTTATTCTTACAGGTTCTGCTTCAAAGAGGGATCAACATAGTGAAGTTTAAGATTCTAATGTGAAAAGACATGAAAACTCATTAAATAGAGGGAAAGGATGGAGGGAGAGGAGCACTGCATGAAATTTACTCTCGTTGGTTTGGGGTCAAAGGGGGAATAACATACTCTGATAAGTATAAAAATCTATTGTGCTCTCTAGGCAGTAGAAGGGTAAGGGAGGGATAAAAAGGGGGGGGATTAGAGGGGAGGGAAATTGTAGTAAGGGGAGAGGGTAGGTAAAAAAGGTAAAAAAAAAAAGGTTACCAGGAGGGAACACTGAGGGAGGTGGTGGTCAAAAGGAAAACCCTCAAGGAGGGTAAGGGAGAAGGAAGAAACAAAACCATAAGCAGGGGAGGGAATAGGATGGAGGGGAAGGGACAGATAGTCATCATTACTGTGAATGTGAATGGGATGAACTCTCCCATAAAAGAGATGGATAGCAGAATGGATTAAAAACCATAATCCTTCAATATGCTGTCTACAAGAAATACATTTGAAACAAAGGGATACCCACAGGGTAAAGGTAAAAGGCTGGAGTAGAATATATTATGCCTCAGCTAAAGTAAAAAAAAAAAACAGGGGTAGCAATCCTTATCTCAGATAAAGCAAAAGCAAAAATAGATCTAATTAAAAGAGATAAGGAAGGAAACTATATCCTGCTAAAAGACACCATCGAGAATGAAGCAATATCATTACTTAACATATATGCACCAAGTGGTATAGCATCCAAATTCCTAGAGGAGAAGTTAAAGGAATTAGAGGGAAAATTAGATAGTAAAACTATACTAGTGGGGGACTTTAATCTCCTCCTCTCTGAACTTGATAAATCTAACCTCAAAATAAACAAGAAAGAAGTTAAGGAGGCTAATAGAATTTTAGAGAGGCTAGATATAATATATCTCTGGAGAAAACTGAATGGGGATAAAAAAGGAATATACTATCCTCTCAGTGGTTCATGGCACATACTCAAAAATCGAGCATGTTCTAAGGCATAAAATCCTCACAATTCTGTGCAGTAAGGCAGAAGTATTAAATGCATCCTTCTCAGATCATTATGCAATAAAAATTATATGCAATAAAAGGCCTTGAAAAGACAGACTAAAAACTAATTGGAAATTAAACAATTTAA
The DNA here is from genome assembly GCF_028583685.1 of Petaurus breviceps papuanus. Taxonomy (NCBI): domain Eukaryota; kingdom Metazoa; phylum Chordata; class Mammalia; order Diprotodontia; family Petauridae; genus Petaurus; species Petaurus breviceps. The sequence continues at coordinate 32,346,528 of NW_027187460.1, forward strand.
TCTTAAACAATGAGTGGGTCAAACAAGAAATTATAGAAACAATCAGCAATTTCATTCAAGACAATGATAATAATGAGACAACATACCAAAATTTGTGGGATGCATTAAAAGGCAGTTCTTAGGGGAAGTTTTATATCCCTGAGAGCATACATGATTAAATTAGAGAAAAGGGAGGTCAATGAATTGGGCATGCAATAGAAAAACTTAGAAAAAGAACAAATTCAAAATCCCCAATTAAGTACTAAATTAGAAATATTGAAAGCCAAAGGAGAGATTAATAAAATTGAAATTAAGAAAATTATTGAAATAATAAATAAAACTAAGAGCTGGTTTTATGAAAAAAAAAAACAATAAAATTGATAGACCCTTACTCAATATGATAAAAAAAAGAAAGAAGAAAACCAAATTATGAGTATCAAAAATGAAAAGGGTGAATCCACCTCCAATGAAGGGGAAATCAAAACAATAATTAGGAATTATTTTTCCCAATTGTATGCACATAAATTTGACAATCTTAGGGAAATGGATGAATAAATACAAAAATACAAGTTGCCCAGATTAACTGAAGAGGAAGTAAATTACTTAAATAATGCCATCTCAGAAAAAAGAAATTGAACAAGACATCAATCAACTCCCTAGGAAAAAATCTCCAGGGCCAGATGGATTTACCAGTGAATTCTATCAAACATTTAAAGAACAGTTGATTCCAATACTCTACAAACTATTGGGGAAAATTAGTGAAGAAGGAGTCCTACCAAATTCTTTTTATGAAACAAATATGGTACTGATACCTAAATCAGGAAGAGATAAAACAGAGAAAGAAAATTATAGACCAATCTCCCTCATGAATATAGATGCAAAAATTTTAAACAAAATATTAGCAAAAAGACCACAGCAACTTATCTCAACAATAATACACTTTGATCGGGTAGGATTTATTCCAGGAATGCAAGGATGTTTTAATATAAGGAAAACCATCAGTATAATTGATCATATCGACAATAAAACTAGCAGAAACCACATGATTATCTCAATAGATGCAGAAAAGGCTTTTGACAAAATACAACATCCATTCCTATTAAAAACACTAGAAAGTATAGGAATAAATGGAGCCTTCCTTAAAATAATAGGTAGCATCTATGTTAAACCATCAGCAAATATTATATATAATGGGGATAAGCCAGAAATATTTCCAATAAGATCAGGGGTGAAACAAGGGTGTCTACTATCACCCCTCTTATGCAATCTGGTACTAGAAATGTTAGCAGTAGCAATTAGAGAAGAAAAAGAAATCAAAGAAATCAAATTAGGCAAAGAAGAGACCAAGTTATCACTCTTTGCAGATGATATGATGATATACTTAGAGAATCAAGTAAAAAAACTACTTGAGACAATAAATAAATTTGGCAAAGTTGCAGGATATAAAATAAACCCACATAAATCCTCAGCATTCCCATATATTTCCAATGAAATTCCACAGCAGGAGATAGGAAGAGAAATCTCATTTAAAGTTACTGTAGACATTATAAAATATTTGGGAATCTACCTGCCAAAACAAACCCAGGATCTATATGATCACAACTACAAAACACTTTTCACACAAATAAAGTCAGATCTAACTGGAAAAATATCAATTGCTTGTGGCTGGGTCAAGCTAATGTAATAAAAATGACAATTTTACCTAAATTAAATTATATATTTAGTGCCATACCAATCAATTTACCAAAAAACTACTTTATAGAGCTAGAAAAATAGTAACAAAATTCATTTGGAAGAATAAACGGTCCAGAATATCAAGGGAATTAATGAAAAGAAATGCTAGGGAAGGTAGACTAGCTATACCAGATTTCAATCTGTACTATAAAGCAGCAGTCATCAAAACTACTTGGTACTGGCTGAATGCTTTAGTATTGAGTATATTATATATTATAATACTATAGTACTGAGAATAGAGTAACGGATCAATGGAACAGATTAGGCACACGAGATTCAGCAGTCAATGACTATAGTAATCTATTATTTGATAAACCCAAAGACCTCAGTTTTTGGGATAAGAACTCACTATTTGACAAAAACTGCTGGGAAAACTGGAATATAGTATGGCAGAAACTGGGCATAGACATCTAGCATCATATACCAAATTATCTAACATCATATACCAAAATCAAGTCTAAATGGGTGTATGATCTAGGTATAAAGGTTGATACTGTAAGCAATCTCAGAAAATATCAGAAAACAAGGAATATTTTACCTGTCATATTTGTGGAGAGGGAAAGACTATATGACTATATAAGAATTAGAGAGCATTATAAAATGCAAAATGGATAATTTTGATTACATTAAATTGAAAAGGTTCTGTACAAACAAAACCAATGTAACCAAGATTAAGAGGGAGGTGGGAAATTGGGAAAGAATTTTTACAACCTATGTCTCTGATAAAGGACTCATTTCTAAAATATACAGAGAATTGATTCAAATCTATAAGAATATAAGTCATTCCCCAATTGATAAATGATCAAAGGATATGAACAGGCAGTTTTCAGAGAAAAAAATTAAAGATATCTACAAGCACATGAAGAAATGATCTAAATGACTATTGATTAGAGAAATGCAAATCAAAACAACTCTGAGGTATGACATCTAACCAGTCAGATTGGCTAAGATGACAAAGCAGGAAAATGACAAATGCTGGAGAGGATATGGACAAATTGGAACATTAATGCATTGCTGGTGGAACTGATCCAACCATTCTGGAATTATGCCCAAAGGGCTATAAATAATTTCATACCTTTTGACCTAGCAATACCACTTCTAGAGTTACATCCCCAAGAGATCATAGAAGTGAGTGATAGACCCATATGTACAAAAATATTTATAGCAGCTCTTTTTTTGGTAGAAAAGAATTAGAAATTAAGTTGATGCCCATCAATTGGGGAATGGCTGAACAAGTTGTGGTACATGCATGTTATGGAATACTAGTGTGCTATAAAAACAAGGAGAAGATGGACTTCATATTTACATGAAGAGGCTTATACGAACTGATGCTGAGTGGGAAGAGTAGAACCAGGAGATATTTGTACACAATTACAGACACAATGTATGTGTGATGACCAACTTTGATAGACTGGACTCTTCTCAGCAGTGCAGTGATATAAATCAGTCCCAAAAGACTCATGATGGAGAGAGATATCTACATCCAGAGAAAGAACTAGAAAGAACTGAGTTTGTATCCAGATTGAAGCAAACTACCTGATCTTTTTCCTTTTCTTGTTTGGTTTTATTTCTTCTTTACCATTTTTCATTCCATCTGTACAATCTATCTTTATAACCTGACTAATGTCTAATGTGAAAGTATTTACAGATCCTATACTTGACTGTATGCCTCCATGGGAGTGGAGGAGAGGGGAGGAAGTGGGACAGAATGTGAAACTCAAGGAATTGTGGAATTGAATCTTGTAAAGTAAAAGTAAACAAACAAATTAATAAAAAAAAGGAAAAAAAGAATGAAGATCAAGGTGGTGCAGCAGAAATTTTCAAGATAGTCATCCCAAATGCTGTCAAGATTCAAAGAAAATAAAGTATTAATATGAAAAAAAATGATGGTCTAGTGCTGTGCCTGGATCTAATCCTTTGCTCTAATCAAAAAAAAAAAAAGAAAAGAAAAGAAAAAGAAAAATACATAGATAAATATAGGCATGGAAATAGAGATAGATAATAAATAATTATCATGTCTCATTTCTATATTTTACTTTTATGTTGTTGTTTTAATTGGCACGTGGAAAAGAGAAACAGCATGGAACATGAATAGAGAATTGGATTAAAATCCCAAAGATCTTGGTTTGAGTCCCATCTTTGACAAATAATAGCAGTGTAACCTTGGGCCATCTAGGTGGGGCAGTGGATAGAGTTTGGAGCCTGAAATCAGTAAGAACTGAATTAAAATCCATCCTCAGATGCTACTAACTGTGTGACCCTAGGCAAGTCATTTAACCCTTTCTGCCTCATTTCCTCATTTGTAAAATAAGCTGGAGAAGGAAATGGCAAAACAATACAGTATCTTTGCCAAGAAAACCCTAAATAGGGCCAGGAAAAGTCAGACAGGACTGAAATGGCTAAACAACAATAACCCTGGGCTAGTGACTTAGTCTCTTGGAAGCTTTAAGCAAATTTCTAAGATTCTAAGTTTCAGAGATAGGTGCCAACCCACATTGGTAGAGAGAATTTACTTTCCTCAAATTTCCCTATGTCAACAAAATCAGGAATCCAACTAAATCCAATTAATCCAGGAATCCAATTAGACAAAAAAGAAAAAAAAGGGTGGCTAGGTGCTGCAGTGAATGGAGCACCAGAACTGGAGTCAGGAGGACCCGAGTTCAAATTTGGCCTTGGACATCTAACATAAAAAAACTAGCTGTGTGACCTTGGGCAAGTCACTTAACCCCAATTGCCCCTCCAAAATAATAAAGCAAACATTTTTTTTTCTATTCCTTTTTTTCTTGTGAAAATAGGATAAAAGAAGGGATGAGATCAATGTTTAAGGTGGATGAGACAATGATTGTTGATGAAGAGAAAGTATAGTTGCTTAACTGTTTTTGTGCTTTTGTGTTCTTTGTCAAGGAGAATAATCTTTGTATTGAAAAAGAAAGAAAAAAAATAATATTAAGTTGAAAACTAAGATCAGCAAATAAATAGTAAGATAGAACATAGTTATCCTTAATAGATTTAAATCCTCTCTCCCAGATGAAATAATTCCCAAAGTAATGAAGCAAAATAAACAAAAAATAGAAGATATGATAGCTGTGCTATAGTTCATGATCTTTTTTTTTTAAAAAAATCACAGAAAAAGGGTGATATACCTGAGGATTAAAGCTAAGAAAACATTATTCTGATTTTCAAAGCAAAAGAGTGAAATGTGTAAAATAAAAGTGAGTGAACTTGACTTTTAGTCCTGGAACAATTCTAGAATGTATTTTTGAAAATTATGGATAGTGAGCATCTGGAAAGGAATGCAATGATCACAAAGAGGCAATTTGCATCAACGAATACATGTTTCTTGTTAGTTCCTTTTTTTCTACTAAAAATATGAGTGGGGCAGGGAGAAGGGACTTTTGTTGTATTGAGTATTTGTCTAGGACATGTTTCTCCTCTGCCTCCTTGATTTATTTTAGTTGTGCTGCACTAGATGCCAAATGATCTCTTCATTCTTCTGAATGGTTAATACCTGTGTCAACCACAGAACCACAGAAGTGGTTATTAATAGCTCACAGGACCTCAAATTTGGTAGCTCTGGCAGCTAGGTGGTGCAGTGGATAGAAAGTACTTGGGCAGCTAGGTGGTACAGATAGAAAGAGCACTGAACCTGGACTCCAGTTCAAAATCAACTTCAGATACTAGCTCTGTAGCCCTAGATACTTGGTGACAATAGTGGATAAGTGGCTGGGCCTGGAGTCAGGAAGGTTCACCCTCCTGAGTTCAAATCTGGCCTCAGACACTTACTAGCAGTAAGATTCTGGGTAATTCAATTAAGAAACCCTGTTTGCCTGTAATGGTAATGGAAATTTCAAGATCTTCCCTGCACCTTAATAGGTTGAATGTAATCACATGGAGCCTGTGGAGGGGGGAGTTTGCTGAATGGGTGGAGCAAAGCCCAGAGGAAGCTGGGAGTCAGAGCAGTTAGAATGGAGGGAGGAGAGAGGATGCAGGTAAGCATCTAGGCTTATGAGTTACTGTGTATAGATTTCTTTGTGGCTATCATGAATTTGGTTTTCTGGTGTTGGGATTTGGCGTTCTTGTGTCTGAATAAATGTTTTACTTCTGTCTTCTATGTGGAGAGTCTCTTATATTTTGCAATTTTTATTCATAGTCACTGCTGGTACTGTGAATATAATGTTGGTGCTACATTGCCTTGGTTTTCTCATCTGTAAAATGGGATAGAGAAGGAAATGGAAAAGCATTCCAATATTTTTGCCAAGAAAACCCCAAATGGGGTCAGGAAGAGTTAGACCAGACTGAAACAACTGAACAACAACAAAAACCCTGGATGACTTTACTTAGCTGACTACCTCAGTTTCTTCATCTGTAAAATGGAGATAATGATAGGATTGCCTTAAAGGGTTATGGTGAAGATAAGAAGAGATAAGATCTATAAAATTCTTTGCAAACCTTAAAGAATTATATAGATGCCAGCTTTTGATGTTTGTAATTTGGTATTAATCTAATATAAACTGTACAAGGCCAACCATCCTCTCTGTAGCATTCCCCCAAGTGTTACCCAACCCTACACAAAGGCATCAAATAAGAAGGGAAAGAGAATGGAATAAGTATTTTTTATTGCACTTACTATGTGCCAGGAACTGTGTTAAGCACCTTTCACACATATTACCTCATTTAATCGTCATAAGAACCCTGAAAGACAGATGCTATTATTATCTCTGTTTTACCGTTGAGGAAACTGAGACAATCATTGGTTAAGTGATGTGCTCAGAATCACACAACTAGTAAGTTCCTGAGGCTGGATTTGGAGTCAGGTCTTCATGTACCACTAGAAATAACATACTCCCTCCCAAGGGAATCCAGTACACCTTTGGATATGTCTAATGTTAAGAATTGAGCAACTGTGCCCTTTTCTGCTCTCAGGAATATGACAAGAAAGCCTTATGAAAGCTAAACCAGAGGGTAGGCTGGGAGGTGGAATCAATGTTTAGACATAATCATCATTTGCACTCACAAAAGCAGAGCTTCAGAATTCAGAAAGCCTCCAAAACAAGGCAGTATGGTTTTTGCAGCTCTAGCTGGTTTTCTAGGGAGGAACGGAACATGAAATGTTTATAGGACACAGGGTGTACTGAATTTTTTTAAGAAGACAGGTCTCAGAAGTGTTCTTCGCAATTTGTTTTTGTTTCCATCTCTTTGGGAAGGAACAACAGCACTGGGCAATATAGCTCTCCCTCCTCTTCTATCCTCCCAGGCTAGAATTACCGGCCAACTGTTTGCATGTTAGGCAAACAGAGCCACATGGATGGGAGGCAAATGCCAGGGAGCTGAACGATGTTGGACTCTGATGGAAAGCAATTGTTTATTTTCACTTGATGGCTCTCCAGTGACTTTGGAAAGTATACAGGTCCTGGCAAGTGGAAAAGCTTTGTTTTCGATTCTTTCCTTTTGGATCCTTCATTGCAAATGAAATGTCCCTGGCTTCCTCCAGCAAAGCATACAGGACAGGGAACTACTCTCTTTGGATAATCACGTCCTCACAGGCAGCTAGGGGATTCAGTTGGCTTTGGAAAAAATAAAGCCTGGGGCTACAGGGAATATAGGATGTGTGTACAACCAGTCTTCTCCCAATAGATATCCCAGATGGGTGATTGTTATTTCCTTGATGCTGGAGGCACAAGGAGAATGTTTTAGAAACTGGAGAAGAGAGGGAAGTTAGCGAAGCAAAGGAACTGGTGAACAATCCTCTTCAAATGCTGAGTCACTCCACCATTATTTAAAAAAAAATGTCTTGGATTTCTCTTTTGAAAAGGAATCTTTCATTATACTGAACTGTGAAATTCATAGTTGGCTGCTGCAGGGAATGTTCTATTCTTTTTTGCCTCCTTCTCAAGATGATCTTCTCTTCCACATAGCTCTTACAATTCAAGTGATTCCAGCCTTCCTCTGTGCCAGTTCTCTGCTTCCCTCCCCCATGTATTATGGCATGCAGAAGTAAATAACATTTCCCATCTTTAATGGCAGCCAATACATCATTAGTGCTGATCATCTATGGCCTTGGGCAGATGGTAATGCAGACTGGGAATACTCACAGGATCATCTATTTGGAGCCAGAAGGGACCTTTTGGATGCCCACAAGGTCGTAATTACCTCCAATTTTATTCACCTAAAATAAAAAATGAATAGACACAACAGAGATAGAAGCAATTACAGGGCTCTGTGTTCTTAGGTTCATTCCAGCTCCTGGGACAAGAGGTTCTGTGACCTCTTCCTCACTTGGATGCCCTGAGCAGCTCATCCTTTTTCTCCAAACATCTTGTTGAAATCTCTTCTTGTTATAGATGAGGAAACTAAGGTTCAACACGTTTAAATGTCTTTCACTGGTCAGGAAATGAGTAGCAAAAATCACAATTTGAACACAGGTCTTCTGATTCCATATTCAGAAATCTTTCTGTTTTAACATATTTCATTTAAGGAATGGGACCAATTTATTTAAAAGCCTAACTGGGGACTGGTCAAAAGCCCAGTCATTATAAGCCTACACAGACTGTCTGGTTTATGAAATCTCTACATTAACTTAGGAGAGCACAAAAACTTCTGAAATTAATACAGATTTGCTAACTATATTGAACAAAGAGCCTTTCTGATTTGGAGCTGAATCTGAAGTTCATTCACAAAGACACTACTCAGCCAGAGCTGGTCTCTTATGTGCGCTCTTTTCAAACTTACTGGCATTAGAGAAGGAGAATCACTTGTGAGCATTGAAAAGTCAAGAGAGTGAGCCACCAGAAAGTCCAAGATTGTAAATCATACCAGGTATTGCAACCAGCCCGTCTAACATTGAGAATCTCCAACAAACAACTTTAAAGATCCAGCCCAGGGTTAGTTGAGACACAGATTCTTCCAGAAGTTATGATACATTTGGAAGTAAACTTGGTAGCTTGAATATTATGTAGAGATTGTGTTAAGTTTGAACCCACTCTCCTCAGCAACTGAAGTAGGGTGTGTGTGTGTGTGTGTGTGTGTGTGTGTGTGTGTGTGTGTGTGATGTGGTATAGTTTTGTTTATATTTCTTTCTATACTAACAAAAGAAATATTGCTTTGTAAAGTTTAATTGGGATTGTTTAAATGTAATTAGAGAGTTAATTATAGGTAGTCAACAGTGAAGGGAACACATTGGAATGGAGGCTCCAACCATTAGCATTAGAGGAGAGACATTCCTTTGAGAGTCCCTAGAACGTGGAGGAGGAGATGTAACTCAGAGAAAGCAAGGCCGGACTTTGTTAGAAAAGGATGAAAACGTTAATGTAAGTAAAATAAGAAAAACTGTCAAATGAGGAAAAAAAAATAGGGATAAGCTTAGTGATGGGGTAAGCATTGATCTATGATCTCTTTGATAAAAGGAACTCCTGGCAGACAAAGCTCCTTCAACCAATTCAGGTTGACATCTTCTTTGAAACTTTGATTCTTAAACATTTGCCTAAAGCAGTGAGAGTTGAAATGGCTAATGCAAAGGTAGCTCTTGAAAATAGATCTTCTTAACTTAGAGATAAGCTCACAATTCACTATGCAACAGTGCCTCTCAGAGGAAAAAATAATCTTGACTGACAAAGAATCTGAAATGCAAGATACGTGATATAATATGTAATTCATATATGTAATATTGTATGAAAGATATATATGTATACATGCAATATATCTGTGATATATATGTATCACATATATGGAATTGACAAATAATAGTGGCAATAGATTTAATCATGCATACTATATTTCTATAAGGATAGAGATGAACTGGGCATTGGAGGTAAAGGGATTATACTTTGAGATGACACTTCCTTCCCTCCCAACAACCGTGTGTTGAGAACAATAAGGTATTTCAATATTCTCCCAAAGCAGAAGTGCTTCAGCCCTTAGACTGCAACATGAATATAAGTCCCTTCTCCATTGTCCCTGCTACAGACAAAGAAAATAGACAATAGAACACTTCCCCCAAAAATGAACAAATAGTTTTTGGAAGAAGAAGTGCAAATTATGTAATATCATAAGAAAAATGCTATATTAATAACACAAAAGGTATAAATTTAAAAAATGTGAAGATTTACCTCATGCTCAGCATGTTTCAGTGATGAGAGAAAACTGAAATAATCAGTGTTGAAAGAGTATGAGAAGAGAGGCACAGACAAAAATACATTGTTAATAACATGAATTATTCCTTCCACCCTGAAAAACAACTGGGAAGTATGCCATAAAAAATTATTAAGCTGTATATACTTGACTGAGCAATCCCTCTATTGGGCCTTGACCCTAAGGAGGTCGGAGACTGAGAGAAAGGTCGAAAATATGCTAGAATATTCATAGGAGTACTTTTTGTATAGCAACCCCCCCCCCCAAAAAAAAACCTGGAAGTGGGTGGCAAGTAATTTGTGTTTATTGAATAAAGTTTTATTGAATAGTGTGATATATGTTGATATATTGAATATGTGATATATCAAATGTGGTACTTAAATGCAATAGAATATTATTACATAGTGAGAAATGAAATGCATGAAGAATCCTAAGAAATATGGGAAGATTTATTTGCACTGATGGAGAGTAAACCAAACAGATCCAGAAGAACAGTGTATTCAATGACTACAATAGTATAAATGAAAGGGAAATCATAAGGAAGCCAAATACTAGTAATGATCAATCTTCTTCTGAAAGAACTGATAATAAAGCATACCCTTTTCCTCTGGGCAGGTTGGGTAGTGGGCTACAGGGACACAATGTTGCATATATTGTCAGATGTGATTGCTAAAATTTTGTTTTAATTCTTTTCGTTCAGAGGTTAAACTCGATTTGGAAGTGGGAAGGAAGTTAGAGGAAAGAAATGAAGAAAGGGGATGAAAATAATTTTACTAAGTGGCATCAATGTTGAATATTTAACATAAAGAGATAAAAGAGGGAAAGGTTACCTATGATAAGAATATTTTTTGTAGAACTTTTTTATAGTAGCAAAAACTGTAAACATGGTGGGTGTCTATCAGTTAAGAGATGACCAAAACAATTGCAGTATATTAACATAAAGGAATATTATTGGCAATATTATAAAGTAACAACATAAATGAATAACGGAAATTTTTTGGAAGATTTTTATGAATTGGTAGAGAACAATGTAAGCAAAATCAGTGTAAGAAAAGTATTATAATTATTCTTAATAATTATAGCTAATATCAATGTAGCTCTTTAAAATTTACAGAGGTATTTTTACATATTATTTGATACATCATCCCTATGAGTTATTTGTGATTATTTTCCCATTTTATGGGTAAAGTAACTGAGACAGATGAAAAAAAGGTAAGTAACTTGTTCAGTGTCATGTACTTACTGAATGACTCAGTCAGTTGAGTGCTGGCTTTCATGCCATATATACATTGCTCATTGCTCTCTTGTTATGACTTAATTTTATGACTTTTAGGAATGAATATTACTCAGATGTAATATAGGATGATGATATATGTAATTGAATTGATAGTTTGGAGGAAGAAAAGGAGAATTTTATTAAAACCTGCAAATGTAAGAAGGAAGAAGCAGTTTCAAAGCATAGAATGAGATGGAGGACCATGATGGGAACTTAGGATTGCAATGTATTATGGTTTTTATGCTCATTTGTATTGAACTCTTTTAATACTTTTGAGGCTGAAGCTAAAATAAATTTGTAAAAATTCATATGACTATTTGGAGACTGAGGTATGACATAAAAGAAGACATTTTTAGTTTTATTTTTTTGCTTTTTTTTTTTGGAGGGGGGAGGTTAGGGCAATTGGGGTTAAGTGATTTGCCCAAGGTCACACTGCTAACTTGTGTGTGTGTGTGTGTGTGTGTGTGTGTATGTGTGTGCGAAGTGTCTGAGGCTGGATTCGAACCCAGATCCTCTTGACTCCAGCGCTGGTGCTCTACTCACTGTACCACCTAGCCACCCCAAGAGGACATTTTTAAAGCAAACTTATCCAGGTGTTACTTTTTAAGTAAGATATGTATCACTGAGTTCTAGGGATCTGTTTTTAGTCATAGAATAGCATAGAAGAAAAATGATAGGAAGTTCAATATAATGTTGAAGAGATTAATGAACCTGTCTGAAGACTTAGAAGGGAATGATAAGCAACTTTCAGCAAGAGAGGGAAGCTGACAGATTTTGGCCATGTCATTGTTGATTGAGTGGAGAGAGGCTGAATCTCCCTGTTCTAGAGCTCCAGTTGCAACTAATTCTCTCCATACCATGCCTGAACCATGACATTTTAAGAGATGACAGCTCTCAGAAGTATCTGTTGATCTCAGCAACTGTCCTGATATTTAGATTTAATTTGGAGGATATAAAATTTTGGTGAGTAAAAAGTTGACTATGGCTATTTGCCTTGTTCAGAGAGTCATCTTGAGCTGCTTTTGCTAATTCATGTTGATTGGACAGTTCTGCATCCTGGTGAGTGAATAGCTGGTTGGGTTGGTCTGTAGTGCTAATAGCTAGTTTGATGAACTTTATAGACCTCTGGAATAAAGGGTAAATTCAATTCAAACTTTTCCAATGCTCTTTTAAAAGTTATTGTAAATGTAAAGATTTTGTGAATATTATAGTTTGTTGGAATACAAAAGAAAAGAGAATTTCAGGACAAAAGTTAGCAGAGAAGCATCAATCAGTCAGTCAACAGATATTTGCTAAGCACCTAATATATGCTAAATACTGTACTAAGTGCTAAGGATCCAAAAAGGAACAAAAACAGTCCATGCCTTCAGGGGTGATGGGAGACAAGGAATATGTACAAACAAGCTAAATACAGGATAAATAGGAAATGATTAAGAGAGAGAAGATACTAGAATTAAGAGAGGCTGGGAAGGTTTTCTGTAGAAGATGGGATTTTAGTTGAGACTTGAAGGTAACCAGGGAAGGTAGTAAGTGGAGATGAGGAAGGAGAGCATTCCAAGCATGGGGGACAGTCAGAGAAAATATGCAGAGCTGAGAGATGGAATGTGTAGTGTGAGGAATAGTGCAGAGGCCAATGTTACTGGATTGAAGTGTAAGTATTGGGGAGTAAGGTACAAGAAGGCTGGAAATGTGGGAGGAGGTAGGTTATGAAGAGCTGTAAACACCAAAAAGAGGGTTTTGTATTTGATTCTGGAGGCAAGGGGGAGTCAATGGAATTTGTTGAGTAGTGATATGGTTGGACTTGGGCTATAGGAAAATCACTTTGATACTTATTTCCAGGATAAGCTCACTTCTAATCTTATCACCAGGCTGTTAACTCAATATTTGATTGGCCCCATTTTCCTTGGCCTCTTTCACCCTCTGGTTGGAGAGTGAGGACAAAACTCATCCCAATGTTTTCCTTTATGGAGGGCAGAAACCGGACTTTCAGCTCAGTCCACTTTGTATCTGTCACCCTGCTTCATTTCAACTCCATGCAACAAGGCACCTCCACCCCTCTACCCACTGTCCCCCTTTTCTTCCTTCTTTTTATGTTGTTTCCCTCATTAGATCGATAGCTTTTTCAGAGTAAGTAAGGATTGTTTCTTTTTTATTAATTTTATCTCCAGCACTTAGCACAGTGGTTGGCACATAGGAAGCATTGAATAAATGGTTATCGGATTGGATTGTTGGCTAAATGGGGGATAGATTTAAGTAGCAAGAGATGAGATAGGCAAACCCACCAACAGGCTATTACACTAATACAGGTGGATGAGATAAGGGCATTCACCAGAGTGGCGGCCCTATCAGAAGAGAGAAGAGGCATATTTAAGAGATGTTGCACAGGTGAAATTGACAGGGTTGGGTACAGATTGCATATGGGGGTGAGACATAGTGAGAAGTCAAGGATGATAGATTGTGAGTCTAAGCAACTGGGAGGATTGATATTGCCCTTTACAATGATAATTATGTGGTGGAGGGAGGTTTAGGGGGAAAGAAGAGTTTGGTTTTAGATGTATTTAGTTTAAGATGTCTACTGGACATCCAATTTTAAATATCAAATAGAGATGTGAGATTTAAGGTCAGCAGAGATGTTAGGGCATGATAGGTAGAATAGAGAATCATTGGTACAGAGATGGTAATCCACGAGAGATGATGAGATCCCATGTGAAATAGTATAAGGGGAGAAAAGAAGATGCCTAAGGACACCTCTTTGGTGTCTTTCAGACACCAAAGTGTGGATTACCTAAGGTTAGAAGGCATGACCTGAAGATCCAGCAAAACATATTGGAAAGAAATGGTCATATTGGTAGAAAGAGAACCAGAAGAGAGTGGTGTCTTGAAAACCTAGAGAAAAGAAGCATTACAGAGGAGAAAGTGATCAAGTGCAGAGAGGTTGAGAAGAATAAGGATTAAGAAAAAGCCATTGAATTTGGCAATTAATATATCATTGGTAACTTTAAAGAAAAGAGTTTTGGTGGAAAGATAAGGTCAGAAGTTGGTAGGTAAAGGGATTTATATAAAGGAGTATATAAAGCATAAAATATTGTAGGGGTTAAGAAGAAGGTAAGAAGAGAGAAAGTATCAGCACCTGTTGTAGAAAGTCTTTTCAAGGAGTTTAGCTACAAAGGACAAAAGAGTTATAAGGCAATAATGAGAGGGATAGAAGTATCATGTAAGGTTTTTTTGAGAATGAGGGAAACGGATGAATTTGTAGTCAGTAGGGATTGTAGACAGGGAGAGATTAAAAATTAATATAAGAGTGGAGATAATGGAGAGGGCAATCTGTTGGAGGAGATGGTATGGAATGGAACCATTTGAGCAAGTAGAGGTATTAGCCTTGGTAAGGAGTAAGGACTTTATCATGTAATAGAGGGGTGAAGGAGATAGTGGTAGAAGGCATATGAGTGATATGAGATAAGGAAAAAGGGGAGAAGAGGAAACTCGTGGTAAATGACCTCAACATTTTTTCTGTAAACTAATCTCTCATCTGAGAAGTTTGTGGAAGGGAGAGCCTTATGATGTTTGAGGAGGGATGAAAAGATTTGGAAGAAACACTGTAAAGAATGGGTAGTGAGTAGAGAAGAAGCTATAATAAAATTATCTAGCAACAATGAGGATCTAGTTGAGGTTGCATAACATAAATCTGGAGTGGATGTAGAACAGTTGTGTGATTTTTCTCCATCTTCATTCAGCAACACAGATTGAAGACAATGAATGGTGAGAGTGATGTAAGGCTGAAGCTTGGCAGCGTGCAATTGGCAAAATGATTAAGGGCATTAGGGACTCAATAAAAGAGGACAGCAAAAAGATGAATTAGTCCACCAAAGGGACAAGGTGAGGAAAAGAGGAGAGTGGCTATTTAAAAAAGAATGACATGGGAGAGAATTGAGGGGTTAAAGAATTAGAAGGCAAAAGGAGAAATGAAGGGTCAATATATTATAGTTAGAAAAGGGAATTCTTGAACAGAACTCTTGGAAAGAGTACAATTGTGGGTGATGGCAAGATGAAGGGTATGACCATATTTGTGTGTGGCTGTGATGTTTAAAAAGCTTGAGAAACATACTTTCTAGGTAATTAATCATTTTATTAATAATAGCATTTTTACTAAAAGGTCAGAGGCTCTCTTGAATGCCAAAGACAATCATGGTGGTGGGTTCAGGGCTTATATGCCCTTAGAAGAAGGGTGTTCCTGAGGGTGGCAATTAACTCTGATTGGTTAACAATTAATGGGAGAATGAATATTACAATGCTGGACTGGACCTATTCTAATGAACTTTGATCATGTTATTTACTTTTAAGTTATGCCCAGTCTTGGGCAACCTATTCAAAGAATTTATATTCCCCACTCAAGGTTGAGCTAGTTGGGTAGAGCAGAAGCAGCAGAATGAAGAGGATGTTAATCCTATCTTCTATCAGCACTGTCCTTGAGAAACTGGACAAGGAAATGGGGCTGGAGAAAAAAAAAGCTGGGGTCTCTTTAATTTTAATAATCGACTATAAATATGAGGGAGAAATAATAATTCATTGAGGAAGGAAGGGGAGTGACCTGGAGGTATGTAGAAAATAACTACCAGATTTTTGATTAAATGATAGCTGTGGATTGTATGGATCTCCAAAGAGGAGAGGTTTCTCATTGATAGATGTAGAGAGAGAACTTGGAAGTGACAATAAGGAGCAAGAAGAATTCTAACATCCCCACCTTGACCAATGAATACAAGGGAGTTAATGAAGGTACAGCCAGTACTAAAAGGTGTGACTAGGAATGCTGTGTCATTGTGGGGGAATCAAGTTTTTAATAATAGCTAAAAGATGGGAGGAGTGGGTGGGGAAAAGATTTAGAATGAAGGGAAATGTCTTGCCTATTGAATAGGCATTCCGGGGGGATAGAGGAAGGGGTAGGTGGTAACTGGTTAGAATTTCGAGGTGGGACAGTTAAGGGGGAATGGCATAAGGAAATAGTTGGTGAAGAATGGAGAATGGGGTTTGGTTGATAAACTAGAGCATTTCAGAATCATTGAGATGTGTAGGGGATGATTGGGCTTGAGAATACTCATCTTTGAGAGAAAGTCACCATTCCTCTTCCCAAAGAAGGCTGGACATCTGACTGGAGACAAGTGCAGCCTGAGATGGAAATCACATGGTCAGATGGTTATCTGGGAGGCTCCATTTAACTGCTTCTGTTTCCTTGGGAGAAAGGAAATTAGGCAAAAAATGGCATAACAGTAGATGACAGTTGAACTCGAACATCAGTAGAAACAATTGACACTCCATGCAATTTTCCTTTTCTTCCTTCAGCAGACAGGTACACATCCACAGACAGAAGGCTTAAGGTCAAAGGAAAGGTTGCTCCTCTTTGCACTGGAGGTTCTCCACATGGTGATTGGGAGATCAGACTGGCAGCAGGAAGTAGAATTTGCCTATGCTGGCCCAGATGGAAGTGTTTTGTGCAGTGGTTATGAGTTACCATAAGCAATTGTGATTTCCTCCTTCAAGTACTTCCATATTGGGTTCCTATAAGCGTGTACTCACTCTTCTGCATTCATAGTTGAGTGCATTGGTGGGAGAACCATGTAGATGTGACACAAGTTTTTGTGTGGATTGTGATATATATTATTATTGCATTATACTATCTTGTTGTTGTTGTTCAGTTGTTTCAGTTATGTCCCATTCTTTGTGACCCCATTTGAGGTTTTCTTGGCAAAGATACTATAGTTGTTTGCCATTTCCTTCTCTAGCTCATTTTACAGAGCTTACAGCAAACAATATCAGAGTTAGCAATTGTCTGAGACTGGATTTCAAATCAAGTCTTTCTGAGTCCATGCCTGGTATTTTATCTGTTAGCTATTATTATTTTAAGATTATTATTGTTACTTTTCTCTTATCGATAATAAATGATTATTTTTAAGATCTAAAATGGTGCTAATGGTAAATGTAGACTGGTTTGTGTAGATGGAGACACGTCTGTATGCCCTCAAGGGGGCAAATTGGTGTTGGTAGGTAAAGTGTTGGACTTGGAGTCAGGAAAATCTGAAGTTGATGGCTCCATCAAACACCAGCTCCTGGGGAAGTCACTTAACTTCTCTTAACCTCAGTTTCCTCATATATAAAATGGGGGGAAATAGTAGCACCTTTTTCACAGTGTTTTTATGAGGATAAAATGAAATAACACAATATTTTGCAACTTAAAGCACTATAAAAATGTTAGTTATTATTAGCTATTAAGGTGTTGAGCATGGAGAGTATATTCCCCTTTACTACAGTAGCATTTAGGACCTTGAGACAATAAGAATGCATTGTTGGTCTTTTTCTGGAACAGTACACTTTACTTTCCATAACCACTTTCATTCTCTCTTTATCACCATCACAAAGCAACCTTTCCTCCTTTGAGCTCCATATAATTCACGTTTGCAACTCAGTAAAAACTATTGGTAGCTGTTGTCTACAGATCTCCAGAATACACTTCTTCCTTCTTCAATAAGTTGAGTATCTGGCTCACAATCTTTCTCTTCTTTTCAACTCCTACTCTCATACTAAGGGGCTTCAACACACCTATTGATATTTTTGCAAACACTCTAACCTCCTACTTCCTCACCTTTCTCATTTCCCACTTCCTCCACCCCACTTTAGCCACATCCAACAAATGCTTCACCTTCATGTTTATGAACTCTGAAATTCCCTTATTTGTTCAAAATCTATTGATTTTCTACCTCTCTTCCAATACTGAACTTTGCTTTTGGTCCACATCATGACCTCCAACCCTTTCACCTCTCACTTTTCTCCCCTGCACTAATCAAACTCTCCTCCTTTCTATATCTTAATCCCTTGGTGAACCAATCTTCTTCTCTTCAGACACTTGTCATTTTTTATATGTCTCATTTTTTCTTGCTAAATTCCAGTTTGGGATCACTCCCATAATCTACTGACTTTGGTCCTACATATGTGCTGCTAAATGAAGGTAAAACAAATCACACAGATATTCTGATAGGATTCATCAAAACTTTATGTTATATAATGTTAACTGGGCCCTCACTGCTGCCAGGCAAACCTTTTATATATCCCCAAATTAACTCAGTATATCACCTACCACTGCAGCTAATCCAAACTTCTTCATCACTTGTTAAGCACCCCTCCCCCCCTTCACTTCTCTTCCCCAGACTATCTCAACTGAAAACCTTGCCTAAGGATAGAAGGAGATCACATGCATAAAGTGCTTTGTAAACCTTAAAGACTTAATATCATTATTATAAGGGAAAATGACATAGAAGATGTCTTAGGGTGCCATTGCTCCCTAACAACTGCTCTTTTTCCCATATGCCCTGAAACTAGACCCTTCTACATGTGTTAATTCTCCTTATTTGAAGGTGAACTCCTTGAAAGCAGAGGCTATCTTAGTCTTCCATATGTATCCCTAGTGCTTAGAACAATTCTTGGCACTCGATATATTAATAAATGCATATAATTCATTATTTATTCATTTATTTATGGAAATGGTTAGATGGATTCAAGGATTCATATCCCAAAGGTCCTAACTTTAATGCCTACAAAAGCATTTACCTTGGTGGCACTGAGGGATTGGAACTACCACTGTTGTTCCATGAACTCATTCTACTGAAAGCATTCTGTCTTAAAACAAAGATCTTGCGATTAGTAATGGAATGGCTTTACTTTGAATACTGAAATGTGGGCTTGACCTTAAGTGAAAATAGGAAAATTAGTGGGTGTAGAGATAGTTCTAATTGTTTTTAGCAACTTGTTGAAACAATGATGGTGTGATAAAAGGTCATGGGAAGTGATTGGCACTGATTTCATGTTCTGCTACTAGATATTGTAAGCAAATATGAATGGGGCCCAGGTTTCACTATCTGTTTTGCCAGGACTTCCTGCTACTCACAACTCATGATAAAAAATCATGGGAATTGAATTTGTGCTCCATTTCTAATGCCATTGGCTTGGCCAGAAAATGGCCAATGTGAGGCTGAAAGGGACTATATTTTCTTCTTCATCCCCTCCCCTCCTGAAATTACTTTCAATTTACCTTGTGTGTATTTGCTATTCATCAGTGTATATTTCTCCCTTACTAGTAGGAAGGTAATCTCCTTAATGACTATTTCATTCTTTTGTCTTTGTATCTCCAGTGCTGAACTCAGGGCCTACAAATGTCAGCACTTAATAAATGCTCATTGAGCTAATGAACTGAGAATCAAAACCCAATATTGCTTCTATTCTCAACTCTGGCATTTACTGGATATATGATATTCAGAAAGTCATCCCCCCTCATCTATAAATTGAAATTACATTGGAGGAACAGCCAGGTGGCTCAGCGAGTAAGAGCACCTGCTCCAGTGTCGGGATGACCTGGGATTCAAATCCGGGCTCAGATACTTAGCACCACCCTCAGAAATAACCGACCATGTAACCTTGAGTAAGTTATTTAACCCTGATTGCTTTAAAAAAAAAGAAATTACATTGGATTAGGCACCAGAGTATGTCTAAGATCCTTTCCAGTTCTGTAATTCTTTAACTCTTATAAAAGTATAATTTGATCATTATATAAAGTAAATCATGTTAAGTATTAATTTCCATTTAGGTCACAGCATGGTTGAATCATAGGTTTCATTATGCATACCCTTTGATCTAGCAATATTACTACTAGGTCTGAATCTCAAAGATATGCAAAAAACCGAAAAGGAAAAGGACCTATTTGTGTAAAAATCAGGGTAATAAATACATTTATAAATAATAACAATGCCAACCTAGACTATGAACATACATGGCATCTCCCAATATCAGTGGTACATAGAAACAAGATTTAGGAGCATCATGCAGGGAAGAGTATAAGTGCTAATTCTTTTTCTCTCTACTAAAATTAGAAAGTCTTCAAGAGCAGGATTGATATCTTGTAACTTATTTTAATCCCTCCAATTTTCTAGCACAGCCTCATTGTCTATTTAAAGGGATACAGTGCATCATAATAAAATCACTGGGGAGCAGCTAAGAGTACTGTACAGGAAGACAGAAACATTTGGTCTAGTCTTGTCTTTGCTAGTAATGAAATGTGTGACTTTGGACAAAGCCCAGATAAGTTTCTTCCTATTTGTTTGACCTCGGGAGATTCAGGATCATCTTTAGACTTTAGAATTTTTTTATTTATAAAATTAGGATTGTTAGACTAGGTGAAATTGAAGTTGCCTCTTAGTTCCAAGTTGAATAATCCCTTATTTAACCTTGCTAGGCCTTAATTTTCACATTGGAATGATAAAGGCATTAGGAAAAGCAAAGTTACAGAATCATCAAATTGGAATGGATGTCTGAGTTAATGTAATCCAACATTTCTCAGAAGCCCCTTCCCAGTTCAGGAACTATAATAGTGATCCCTGATGCTTTCCACATGCTCTGTTGGGTCCCTGGCTCTCTTCCTGCTCTTGGTCACTCATTTTCCCATGCTATTTTCCTTATCCATCTTGCTCCATTTTTTGAGGTTATTAGAAAAGCAGATACTTATCAAATTTGTAAGGATAGAACTTAATTATAATTAATTAATTAACTTCATGTGTTACATATATAAATTATACATTAATTGACATTATATTAATTAAAATTATACATTAATGACACTACATTAATTAAAAGTTCTTTCAACATCCAGTACATTCTTTTTTTCACTTTAAAAATATTATTTCATTTATTAGGAGAGAACATTAACTATATTCAACTGAAAATCTAGCTCTTACGATCACCTACATATCATGGAAGGAAAGTCACCAAAAAGACTCTTCTCTTAAGGAATTTACTGGTAGTTAAAATCATGAGCTTTACATCAGGAAGAGGTAGCACTAGAAATTCTGAGTGTAAGTTCACCTCAGTTATCTGAGAATTTTTTTAAATGTAGAAGAATGCTTGGATGAGAAGTGAACCATAATGAGAGTTCTTTTTTTCATCTTTTTTCTTTTTCAGATGCCAAGATAGCACAGTATACTCTTATCACTAATAGATCTTGATGTGTGTGTGTGTGTGTGTGTGTGTGTGTGTGGTTGTTGTTGTTGATGTTGTGTCTGACTCTTTGTGACTCTATTCGGGGCATTCTTGGTAAAGATCCTGGAGTGGTTTGCATTTCCTTCTCCAACTCATTTTACAGATGAGGAAACTGAGGCAAACAGGGTTAAGTGACTTGCCCAGGGTCGCACAGCTAATAAGTGTTTGAGGCCAGATTTGAACTCAGGGAGGTAAGTCTTCTTGACTCTGTGCCTGGTACTCTATTCACTGTACCATTTAACTGCTATAAAGTGGCAAATGTGTTAGTTTATATTTCTTGACTAGTGAAAAAGGGAACTTTTGATGAGTTGTGAACAAGTTCCAAGAGTATTGCAACATCCTGTATTTCTTCACTCCTCATAGACAATTTTCTAAATGAGAAAGTGGAGGAGAGAGGATAGAGATGGCTTTAGCCAAGAGAATGTTCTAGTTCACCTAACTGAATCTTTTTATTTGCCAGATGGGGAGAGGATGGCTTCATTTCTCCATATTTGCCATCTCAGCATGTGCTATAACACAGACCAGAAATCAAAATCTGGAAGACTTCACTCTTTCGTGTCTGGAACTCCACATAAAAGTCATTACTGATTGGTATTTGTCTCAGTTGATTACTATGTCTAAGATCAATTCCAGTCATTTTCTTCTCTCCTAGGCCATCCCACCAGCCTACATACTGTGTCCCTTCCCCAAATCCCACCACTTTCCAATTCTGGAACTATAAGCAAATCATCTATGGAAGTTGGACACATCCAGAAAAAGAGTATTAATTCTCTCCTTCATGGTTGCGTTTACCATCCTTATAGCTTTCCAAATCAAAATATCCTTCCATGGTTATATATTTTCTATTTAAGTTTTCTCTCATTATAATATTATTATACTTACTTGAGAGAAGATGCTGTCTTTGATTTTGTATTTGTGTTCTTCAAACTTAGTACAGTACTTGGAATATAGTAAGTATCTAATAAATGCTTTCTAAACCCATCAATCAATTTGTTGTTGCTGTTGAATCATTTTTCAGTTGTGTCTGACTCTTCATGACCCCATTTGGATTTTTCTTGGCAAAGATACTGCCATTTCCTTCTCCAGCTCATTTTACAGATGAGGAAACTGAGGCAAACAGGGTTAAGTGACTTGCCTAGGGAAACATAGCTAGTAAATACCTGAGGCCAGATTTGAACTCAGGAAGTAAGTCTTCATAACTCCAGTCCTGGCACTCTATTCACTGTGCCATTTAGTTGCTCTAATATATAATACAGTTTGCAAACTATGTTCCTTTGGTCTTTGAGGTAGTCTGTACATTAATTCTGTGTTGTCTTTTGCAGTCTTCCTGTTATTATTAGGTTACTTACAGACTTACTATAACTGATGTGGTGGTTAGGGAGACCAGAACAAAATACAACTTCGACACAACTCTTGACCATTGAGTATTGACTTCTCTTCTCCCTAATAGTCTATTATCTCTTTCTTCTATGTGACATTAGTGGTTTCCCTATATCTCTTACTACTCTGCCTCTGTCTTCCTTATAATGTCGCCTTAAATATGTCAGTAAACAAGACAGACCCTGGCTTTCTTCTCTCTATCCTCTTTCCTGGTAAATCCATTCACCCAGCTGACTGTAGCTATCCTTATTACACAAAGGATTCCCAAATCTCTCTCTGACCTGATTTTTCTCCATATATGCATATGACAATTTCAACATACCTAACTCATTTAGAATTTCTGAATTAGAGTGAGTGAATGCCTGCCATTTCCTTCCTGCCTTAAAGGGTAGACAAGGTTCCCCATGCCCTCAAATGTCCTCAGGACCCTTAAGTCTTTCTTAATAAGGTTAGATATGCAAATCCTTTACCTTTTAAATTCTGTTCAACATTTAGAAGGCTCCAAATTTTTTTTTATTTTTTTGGGAGGGCAATTGGGGTTGTGACTTGCCCAAGGACACATGGCTAGTTTTTGTGTTAAGTGTCTGAGGCCAGATCCGAACCCAGGTCCTCCTGACTCCAGGGCCAGTGCTCTATTCACTAGCTGCCCCCCCCCCCCAAATTTTGTCGAAGCTGCAAGTTTCCAGACGACCAGAGAAAACTAAAGAGAAAGAACAAAAACTAGAGGTCTCTGCTGTACACCAGCAATCATGTAAAAACTCTTGGCTCCAAATACTATATCTCTGACCCTGCCCTTTCTCCTAGGTCCTGTTCTCTATTGGTAATTATTTGCTGAGGGCATCACCTGGATGCTCATTTTTTTCTCTTTTATTTTTAAAACTTTGAGTCCCAGATTCTCTCCTTTATTCCCTCCTCATCCACCCCACTGGGAAGACAAACAAATCAATATAGATTATACATGTGTAGTTATGCAAAACATTCCCATAGTAGTCACATTGTGAAAGACTAACAATATTACCCTCCGTCCTAATCCACTCCAAATTTATTCTATTTTCTACACTGACCATGTTCTTTGCAAAAGTGTTTGCTTCTAACTACCCTCTCCCACAATCTACCCTCCCTTCTGTCATTCCCCCTCTTATCCACTTTCTGCCTACTTTCCTGTAGGGTAAGATATCCAATTGAGAGTGTATGTTATTTCCTCCTTAAGCCAAGTTCAAAGAGAGTAATGTTGACTCATTCCCTTTCACTTCCCTGCTCTTGCCCTCCATTGTAACAGCTTTCTCTTGCCTCTTTTATGTGAAATAATTTACCTTATTCTATCTTTCCCTTTTTCCTTCTCCTAATATATTCCTCTCTCACCTTTTAATTTTACTTTTTAGATATCATCCCTTCATATTCAACTTATCCTGTGCCCTGTCTATGCATACATATATACACACATAAATAAACATACATGGATACATATATACATACATGTAATATACAAATACATGCATGTCTATCTATCTATACTGAGAAAAGTCTCATGAGTTACAAATATCATCTTTCCATGTAGGAATGTAGTTCAGCTTTAATAAGTTCTTTATGGTTTCTATTTCCTGTTTGCCTTTTCTTGCTTCTCTTGATTCTTGTATTTGAAAGTCAAATTTTCTGTGTAGCTCTGTTCTTTTCATCAAGAATGCTTGAAAATCCTTTATTTCATTGAATATCTATATTTTCCCCTAAAGTATTATACTCAGTTTTGCTGGGTAGGTGATTCTTGGTTTTAATCCTAGCTCCTTTGAACTCTGGAATATCATATTCCAAGTTCTTTGATCCCTTAATCTAGAAGCTGCTAGATCTTGTGTTATCCTGACTGTGTTTCCACAATACTCAAATTGTTTCTCCATGACTGCTTGTAATATTTTCTCTTTGACTGACCTGGGAACTCTGAAATTTGGCTGCAGTATTTCTAGGAGTTTTCCTTTTGTGATCTTTTTCAAGAGGTGATTGATGAATTCTTTCAATTTCTATTTTGCCTTCTTGTTATAGAATATCAGGGCAGTTTTTCTTGATAATTTCTTGAAAATCATGTCTAGCCTCTTTTTTTTTTTTGATCATGGCTTTCAGATAGTCCTATAATTTTAAAATTATCTCTCCTGGATTTGTTTTCCAGGTAAGTGGTTTTTCCAATGAGATATTTTATATTGATTTCTATTTTTTCATTTGTTTGGATCTGTTTTATAGTATCTTGATTTCTCTTAAAGTCATTAGCTTCCAATTGGTCCAATCTAATTTTGAAGGAATTATTCTCTTCAGTGATTTTTTGAAATTCCTTTTCTTTCTGACCAGTTCTGCTTTTTAAGGCATTCTTCTCCTCATTGGCTTTTTGGACCTATTTTGATGTTTGAGTTAGTTTATTTTTAAGATGTTATTTTCTTTGGTATTTTGGGAGTTTCCTTTGCCAAGCTGTTGACTCATTTTTTTCATGATTTTCCTGCATCACTCTCATTTCTCTCTCCTATTTTTCTTCTACTTCTGTTATTTGATTTTCAAACTCCTTTTCTGAGCTCCTCCATGGCCTGCACCAAGTTCATATTTTTCTTGGAGGTTTTTGATTTAGGAGTTTTGACTTTGTTGTTTTCTTCTGGTTCTATGTTTTGATCATCTTTGTCACCAAAGAAAGATTCCATAGTCTGATTTCTCTTCCTCTGTTTCTCATTTTCCCAGCCAATTAATTGACACTTGAACTCTTTTCGACAGTAGAACTCTGCTTCCAAAGTGGAGAGTTCTGTGTCCCAAATTTCTGGGGGTTTGCACAACTGTTGTCAAAGCTTCTTCTAGGTACCTGCCTGAGAACTGTGAGAATGATGCCCTCTCCACAACTGCCACAAGCTCTGTCACATCAGTACTCCTCACCTCAGGACTGCCACCCAACACTGTTAACCAAATCCAAACAAGGCAAAGCAAGAGAATCCTGCCTGAGCTCCTGCAAAGAGATTCCTGCATTTTCCCTCTGGGCAGCTGCTTGCTCCACCCAACATCTGTGGACCTGTAGCTCCAGAAGCAGCCTCTGCCATAGTGACTACAGGTGCTACCCCAGTGGCAGGGGCTGGACCACGTTCTTCTTTCAACCAGGTTCAACAGAGTTTCCTCACTGACCTTTTACTTTCTCCTTGGTGTTTATGGGTTGAGAAGTCTGGAAACTGCCACAGCTGCCAATGATTCAGTCCCCTGCGGTCTGCTCTGGCTGGTCTGTGTTAATGGTCTGTGCTGGCACATGTGGGACTGCACTCATCTCTAAGCCTAGTGACCTTTCCTTTTGGTCTGCCAGGTTGCCTTCAGTGGGAGATTTATTTCACTCTGTCATTTTGTGGGTTTTGTAGCTCTAAAATTTCTTTAGAGTCATTTTTTACAGGTATTGGAGGTGGTTGGGGCATGTGCTCAAGCAAGTTCCTGCTTTTTACTCTACCATCTTGGCTTGGCCCCCCTGGATGCTCCTTTTGTTAGGCATATTTTTATTTAATTAAAAAGCGAAAGATGTTTATTACATGCAGAATACAAAGAAAGGAATAGTAGAGACATAAGAGGGGAAGAGAAGTTGGCAGGCAGATTTACAGTACAGTTGTTGTTTAATCCTGGATGATTCTGCATGACTGTTTGAACCTGGATTTTAACTCAGTTCCTGACTGACTCCAGACCCAGCATTCTAGCCATTGTCACAGCTTAGTTGCATCTTATACTTCAGTACTGATATAGAATTAGAAAAGAAGTGTGGTGATTTAAGAGTTTTGGAGTGGTTTAATTCCCCATTTCAACAGAAATGCTGTTGTGACAGGATTGTTGTTTAAATGGCTCTTCAGAGTTTTTATTAGAGAAAGGTTGCTTTGATGGAAGAGGACGCCATATATTCCTATTCAGTTATGTTCCTTCTTGGTGTAGAATGGATCCTTGTTCCATTGCTCAAAGGCCTTCAAAAGCTTTCCACTGTCTGAAAAACCCATAATAGTCTGAGGCATTCTTAAGAGGATTTCACATTCTGATGATGGCAAGAATTATAATGGAGATGATAGTAACAATTCCAGTGAAAGCTCTATTGCTGGTACCAGTGGGCATGCTCCCAGATGTTATAGAATCAGGTAGATATAACATAGGTAGTGCCATCTCTGAAATAAAGGAGGCTGTCTCCTCTGTATTCTGCCTCTTGTAATTCCTGAGATAAGCAGGACAATGCCCCAGAACATAGGCCTGGACATTCAGTCGAGACTTGTTCTTCTCCAAAATTTTCTTGACTTCCTGGGCCTCAGGACTGGCTCCTGTCCAGGTCAGGTTTTCCAGGGATAAGCTGAGGAAGTCCTGTCCATTATATCTGCAGTTCCAGAAGCCCTTAGCATAGCTGTCCATTTGGAACTCACAGCCCAGAATGACCTGGAGAGTATGAGATCTTTCTTTCTTCTCACTTTTTTTTTTATCAATGATCCAAAGGATTTCTTCCAGTTCCTTCTCTTTCTCTATGAGATATGCAATAGCTACTTTCTCCAATGACTTCAAATCAACATTTTGACTCTTGACATCACAGGACAGGAATTTCTTGTCATTTAAGTAGCCATGGATGGTATATGAGAACTGTTCCAGTTTAGGGTCAAAGATTGCAGTTAAATTGTACCAAAGCTTGGGGGACCCTGATGAAACAGCAAGGATATTCATGATCTCTATTCCCAGAGTGGTCAGAAACCAGAAAAGGTCATGGAAGGTAGGGGCCATTGGCCTCCGCCCACTGGTAAACTCCCCAGAGACTAGATTTTTTTCTTCCATGTTACAAATTAACCTACACATACAGCTACTGGAAATGGACTGCTCTCAGTTGTAGCAGAGCTATTTCTCTGTTAGACAAATTAAGAGACAGTCATCATAAAAGCTAAATTTTGGAGTTAGAGAAAACCTTAGAGATCATATTGTCCCATCTCTCTCTCTCTCTCTCTCTCTCTCTCTCTCTCTCTCTCTCTCTCTCTCTCTCTCTCTCTCTCTCTCTC
>NW_027187460.1:32374122-32382766 GCF_028583685.1 Petaurus breviceps papuanus
CTCTCTCTCTCTCTCTCTCTCTCTCTCTCTCTCTCTCTCTCTCTCTCCCTCTCTCTCTCTCTGTTTTTTGTGTCTGTCTTTCTATGTCTGTCTTTGTCTCTTACATGCACACACACATACACACACACACCACACACACATACACACACACACCAAACACAATGAAAAAAAAAACAGAACTTAAGAAATTAAATGACCAGATTGCATAACTACTTAGAGCTAGGACTAGAAACCACTTCTTCTTATACTTGCTAAAAGCACTTTGTGCTCAATTTGTCCAAAATTGAATATGCTACCTTTCCCTTCTCCTCTATCTGCCATTTTTTCTAATCTTAAATTCATCCTTTTCTTTTGATGTTAGCACCAATTTCTTTGCTACCCAGGTTTAAATCCTTGAAGTTAGTTTTGCATGCTCCCTCTTTACCATTCCTCATGTCTATGTGTCAAATTACAGTGATGATATCTCTTTTATTTATTCTTTCCTTTCCATCATTATCCTAGTTCATCATTTTCTTATTTCAAGTTTTCTTAGGTCTCTACAGGATGATTTCAATTGTAATATTCTGAAATGTGTCTCCTCTCTCCTTCCTATTATAAGTTCCCTGAAGGCAAGGATTATGTTTTATTGATTTCTTGTTCCTCACAGTGCCTTACACAATGCCTAACAAATTGCAGATATGTAATAAAATATTTACTGAACTCCAGTGAAATTGGCATATCTTTCCTCCCTTTTCCCCATGGCCCTTCACTCCTCTTGGTAAAGAGCTCTGAGCATAAGGAGTCAAAGAGTAACTGCTTAATCTTCACTTTACAATTCATTAGAAGGGCAGTTTCTTAAGGAGAGGGAATGCTTTCTTCTTGTACCTAACAATGTATCTTGCGTATAACAGGGGCTTAAAAATTATTTATTGAATGGAATTCATGTTATCTCATATTTGGAGATAATAAGAATTATTATAATAGCTCACATTTACACAGGACCTTAAAATTTATAAAGTGTTTTCCTCTATTTCTGAAGTGGAAGGCAAAAATAATGACTATTATATATCACTTTAAAAAAGCAAAACATCTGTTAAGGACCTACTATGTGCCAGGCACCTTGCTGAGCACTTTACAAACATTACCTCCTTTGATCCTCACAACAAACCTGCCCATTTTATAATTGAAGAAACTGAGGCAAAGGTTAAGTGACTTGCCCAGGGCCACAGATCTAGTAAGTGTCTGGGGCTAGATTTGAACTCAGGTCTATCTGCCTCCAGGTCAGTGCTCTGTGTATATGGTGCCACCTAGCTGTCTCTTTGCATACTTTAAAGTGTGCAAAGCACTTTTATCTGGGTGATATCTAGTAAGAGTAAGGGACTTGAAGTTAAGAATATCTGAGTATGAATCCTGCCTCAGAAACTTACTTGCTGTGAGACCTGGCAACTTCACTGCTCTCTGTACCTCCCTTTCCTCTATCCCTTTAAGTTCTAAATCTTTGCTAATACAAATTCTGTGACATAAATGCATAAAATGCTAAATGAGTCCATGACCCCCAAAAGTTTAAGCACCCTTTTACTAGGAGTCCCTCATTTTACAGATGATGAATTTTTGGCTATAGCATTTATTGTTATTGATATTATTATTATTGTTAATTATAATATCTAGCACTTGTATAGCACTTTAATGCTCAAAGAGTTCTTTACATGTGATCTCATTTTATCTTCAAAACTCTGTGAAGTAGAGGCTGTTATTATCCCCGTTTTGAAGATGGAAAAATAGAGGCTGAGAAGTTTAATGATTTGTCCAGGGTCACACAAGCAGTCAGTGTCAGAGGTGGAATTTGAACCCAGATCTTTTGTCACCAGAATACTAAGCTCTATTGTATCACTCCACTTTCCTATATGAAAATTACATGGGACAGTCAGGCTGCAAATGTGTAGACAGTGTGAGATTCCCTTGTGGTATACAGGGCCATCCCATGTGTCAGATTCATGTGGTGTGTGGCTGACATTGTGATCCATGTAGCCCTCTACTGAACAGGCCTTTCCAGGGCAGATGCTGTTAATTACTCTGCACAAACATGTCAGATTGCATGTGGTCATTTTACATTGGAGGACAAATAGTTGGCACTTAACTCAAACCATTCCAGGAGCCTCATAACTGATTCCCAGTTGAGGAGGCACGGACGTTTTCAGCAATCCAGGGCTTCCAACTCAGAGTGAATCCTTGAAATTGTCCTTTTCTTTTGGCAGGAAGCAGATTTGTTGTCAGTCCAATGACAAGTCATATTGGACACAGATTCTGAGGCCTGAATCCAAAAGTTGTTTTTCTTCACCAGCGTGGAAAACCTAAAGAGACTCTATCACCAAATGTCAACAGAATTCTGGTGACTTGTTCAGATGAGAGTCAGTTTTTGCAAAGGGTTTAGTAAGCAAATAAACATTTGCATTTGTGTGGTAATTTGGTAAAGTGAAAAAAAGTAGGGGTTCTGGAGTCGAAAGACCTGACTTCACCCCTGCCTCAGTTTGTTAATTTTGTGAGACCTTTGGGACTTTTCTGATCTTCTGCTTCCCTATCCACAGGATGAGGTGATTGGACTAAAGAGTCTCTGAGGTCCTATCCAGCTCTAAATTATCATCCTATACCTAGGGCCTAATAGAAATCAAAGAGGCTCATGGACATCTGGGCTGGTGTATCTTGAAGAGAAGTGGAACACACTTGGCCTCTCTTTTCTGATCATTTTGTTTATCATCGGTGGATGGGTTTACATCAAGGTAGCATAGCTTGTTAAATAGGAAAAGTGCTACAACCTTGAACAGAGAAGAACTGAGTTTTATTTCTTCCTCTAATATTTACTAGTTTATGTGCTGTGTGACTGTGAGCAATCTGACTGAGAGTCCCTCTTTCCTTTTCCAAGTAATTGAGTCAACACGAACACTCTAGAGTTATTATGAGGTTCAAATGAAATAATGTGTTTAAATGGGTCTGTAAACCCTAAAGCACTATATTATAAGCTCTTAATACTATTCCATATGGAATTTCATAGTGTATTTACTTAAAGAGTAACTCTTTCAGGGCCAGCTAGGTGGTGCAGTCAATAGAGCACCGGCCCTGGAGTCAGGAGGACCCGAGTTCAGATCCGGCCTCAGACACTTAACATTTACTAGCTAGGTGACCTTGGACAAGTCACTTAAGCCCAGTTGCCTTGCCTTCCCCCCTCCAAAAAGACACAAAAAAGAGTAACTCTTCCTTTCTGCTATAGTTTAGAGGGAAAGGAGCTGGATATGTAAGAGTCACAAGATAGAAAGCAGGACAGTCATTGTTATCAGAGCTATAGTATTCTAGAATGTCAGAGATGAACAGAGCCTCTAAATCATCAATGATACAGTGGGAAGATCACTAGCTCAAAAACCAGATAAACTGGGTTCTGATCTACCCACTTACTACTACTTTCTTTCATTTATTATGTATTGCTATAGGGCTATGTCGATATTGCTATATATAATACATTGTTATAAATACACACACATTACTTACAGCTAGCAATAGCCAGCTATATTTATTTAATATAAGGTTGAGCCTCATAAAAGTCTCCCAGATAGAATGTAAGCTCCTTGAGGGCAGGGATTCTATTTTTTTCTTCATATTCTTAGCACTTGTGTCAGTGCTGGCACATAGTAGGCACACTGTCATCATCATCATCATGATCACTCTCATCATTATCATCAGTAGCTTTAAAGTTTGCAAAGTGCTTCATAATTATTACCTCATTTTAATCTCACCACAACTATGGGAAGTATTATCCTTGTTTTACAGATGGGGAAACTAAAATTAGAAAAGGTTAAGCCATTTTTTCCCAGGGTCACATAGCAGATCAGTGTTTGAATCCAGATTTGAACTCAGTTCTACTTGACTCCAGGTCCAACGCTCTATCTTCTGCAACACCTAACTGACATGCTCGTTGATTGTTTGATTATTAGTTAGTGATCACTGAACCTTCCCAGTCCTCACTTCTAGGATATATAAAATGAATGAGTTTTATCAGATTATCCCTGGGCCACCTTCTAGCTCAAAATTTATGATTATATGAACATCTGGTCCAATACTCTTGCTTTGCACATGAGGAAAAGGAATAAAGGAATTCAGGAAAAAAAGATATGACTTGGCAGAATAAGGACTAGAATCTGGGTTTCTTGACTTTTGATCCAGGAGTGTGTATTCTACTACGTTGCTTGCTAATGTGTGAAGGGGGTTGGGAGTGGTAATAAGCATTGACAATTTTACAATCCAAACAGAACTTTTGTGGTTGAGCTGGCTTTAGAAAACTATGTGTAAGGGCAGCTCCCCTTTAGAATCAGAGGTTTTGAATTAGAAGAGACCTTAGCAAGTGTCTAGTGAAACCCCTCATTTTACAAAGAAGATAAAGGCCCAGAAAGGAAGGAGGAGATACTTGTTCAAGGTCACACAGGTCACAAGAAATGGATCCTGAATTCAAATCTAGGTTCTTTAGCTCTAAATCCATCTCTCTCTTTTTTCCACTGAACCATACTGCCTTTTATTTGCATGCTCATTTAATTTCATATCTAATCAAATTCTCTCTTCATTTTTATTAGTTAAACTGCTTGGGTTTTCACTCCAAGGTCATGCCTCCCTAGAATTAACTTATCATCTGAAAATTCATTACCAAGCAGTAACTCAACTTGAATATTCAACAACCCCAGCTGCCTCTCCACTCTGATTGGAGTACTGGAGGGTGGAACATTTTTTGCTGTTCCTAGTTTTTGAGGAGGTCCAATGAAATCAAGGCATGATGTCTTTGATTCCTATGGGAACTGGATTTGTGAGGCAGAGTTGCACAAAATTGTCAGCCTCCTTCTGTCTTCCAGAGTCAAAGTCAAGATGACTGGCAATGGCTCAGGAAACAGTGAATGACCTTGGCATCTTCAATGCCTAACCAAGCTCGAAGTGCTCCAAAGCACCTGTTTTAGCTACCTTCATGACCATTGGAGTATATTGTTCTCCTCTGCCCATTCCACTGATCCCTCCTCCCCAGCTCTTCCTATCCCCCTGCCCCAATTTCTTCCCTTATTCCTTGAAATTCTTACACTTCATCTCTGTGTGACTTCTTAGGTCTCATTGTTTCTTGCTGCCTACTTATACAGTTATGAAAGATGTCATTTCCAAAAAATCAAGCTGTCGCCAGTGATTAATGTGATAGTTGAAATAAGTCTATTCACTTAGGCACCCAGCTACATGGGCACACAGAATAATAGATTCTGAGAAGACTTAGGAAAATATAGTCATAGAACCAATCAACTACAGTATCACAGAGTTAAAGGAGCATTAACACCATATGGGCCAAACTGTAATAGAATTAGAATCTCCTCCATAATATACTTTTCAAATAGTCACTTGTAGATGTAGCAAGGCAATAGAGGGAAAGACTAAGGCAGCTCATTCCACTTTTTAAAATAACTCATCTTGAGAAGTTTTTAGATGAATCAAACCTGTATCTCTATCTCCTTAGCATTTCACAACTGATCTTGAATCTAAGGTCTGGAGCCAAACAGAGCAACCTCCTCCTTATTCCACATGACAATTCTTCGCATATGTAAAGGTAGCTAACATGCTCTACTCTCTGCCTACCCCTCCAGTTACCTCTGATGAAGGGTAAAAAACCCAAATTTCATAATCTGATCCTTGTGATCTCAAAGCCCTTTGCCATTCTGGTTCCCTTCCTTTGGACACTCCAGTTATGAATGGCTTCCCTACACCATGGTATCAAGGACTGAAAGATGATATGTCTAAGATATGCTATGTCTAGCAGAGGAATCATAACCTCCTGATTTCTGGACACTTGTTGTTCAGGCATGTCCATTTATTCATGATCCCCATGGGGTTTTCTTGACAAGGGTACTGGAATGGCTTGTCATTTCCTTCCCCCTCTCATTTTTATTGATGAGGCACTTGAGGCAAACAGAGTTAAGTGACTTGCCCAGTGTTACACAGCTAGTAAGAATCTGAAGCCAGATTTGAACTCAAGTCTTCCTGACCTTAGTCCTTGCACTCCATCAATTGCACCACATAACTGCCCTATATTTGGACAGTATATCTCTCTAAATTCAGACCAAGTTTGTATTATCTTTCTTGGTTGCAATATCACACTATGAACTTATGCTAATTTTGTAGTCCAAGAAAATGTTTGTTGGTCATCCCACTTAGAATTACATTTGATGCACTTTTTAAAGTTATTTAGTGAGGAATGTTGGTAGACCTTGGGAGGAAAAAATGTTCACTTTACTCTGTAATCTTAGCTTATTCCTTTATATAGACTGGACACTAAGGTAGAATGAGGGTTCTGGAAGAGATACAGCCACAAGTAATCAGGTCACAGAATTAAAAAAAGCAAATTCAAGTCTAAAAACACCAGTACCCAGCGGGGGCTGTGTGTTCCAAAGAGTTTGGCTTCTAGGGCAAGGACTCTCCTTACATAAAAGAAAATCAGTTCAACTCACCAAAGGCTCAGGAGAAGAGATATCATAAAAGATATCATATTTATGGGAAGTAGAGACACTGTCAGGTCTTTTTTCCTCCTAATCTGATAACTAGGTGTTTCAGGGCTTTTTTGTCTTTCTAAAAGTACAAGAAAGAAAGAAGAAAAAGCAAGCAGAAGAAAAGAAAAAGAAAAGAAAATAATGCAATAACAAAACTCCAAACCTATAGGTTTTAAAACAAATGAGAACTTCCAATGGTCACTTATCTTCCTGTGGGAAAGAGATGGCCTCTATCTGAAGAGACATGTGACTGTCTGGAGGCCCTGGACAGGAATCAGGAATACCTATGAGAGAAATGATTACCAATAACCCATGATTTGGTGAGATCCAGAATTTCTCTCTTCTCTTAAAATCCTAATTTCAAAAGTTCAGTCTGTTGAAGGACATTACTGATAATAAGATTGGATTAACTTTCTTACCAATCTTGTTCAGACCCCACCCAGGTGGGAAAATCATTGTGGTCTACTCTGGTTTGGGTAGGGATAAATTCTTTGAATACATTGTGCAAGGCTACCAAGGGGGTAACTTAGAAGTAAATGACATAATCAAAGTTCATTTGAATAGGTTCAGTCCCATGTAATATTCATTCTCTCATTAATTGCTAATCAACCAGAATTGATTGCCACCCTTTGGGACATCCTTCTTCCAATGGGTATATAAGCTGTGAACCCACTGCCACCATTGTCTTTGGTTTAAGGGAGACAGCCAAATGACCACTCATTTGCTAAAATACTGGCATTATTAATAAAATGATTAAATTATTATGTCTCTTGAACTTTTTAATCACCACACCTAAGTTAAAATCCCATCTTCATCACTTCCTACTAATTTACCTGTGACTATAGACTAGTCCCCTTACTTCTCTGTCCTTCAGTTTCCTCATTTATAAAATGTGGATTTGATGACATTAAATATTTCTGACCAGCTGTATCACTTGGACTTAAGGCCCTTACTGTCTCTGAATCTGTGATCATATGACTCCAATTAAAGACAGGAGCTGGAAGCATCTCTCCAGAGACCCATGCTTATCATAGCTGTGTCTGGCCACAGTACAAGGGGACAACTTTGAATTGTAGCAACATGGGACTAGTGAATAACAATGACCTAGAAAGACGACAGGTTTGCCAGAGAATACATGCTTAATATACACTGCACTCCATGTGTGACCAGAATAGGGCAGGCTTGGTTGGAAGAAATGTGAATCCCTAATGAGAATACCTACAGTGTAAGAGGCATGGCTTTCTCCTTCACATTTGTAATAGTTATACATGTTTCCCATATGTCTACTATTACTTCTGTTGCGGTTTAAACCCAGGGATGCCAAAAAGCTGTTGAGGTGGGGGCTCTGTCCATCTAAAAACTGTTGGGGTTTCATGATCTGTTGTGGTCAAACCATCTCAAAAAATTCAGTCAGACCACCTCTTATCCAAGAGATTGATGCCTCTCATGAAGAGGGCTAAATTCCAAGAGGAACCAGCAACTTTAGAGAAAGCAAGATGGATTTTTATAAGGTATTGATGCAATTACATAACAGAAATTTACATAGAATAGAGGAATATCATTAATGTTAAAGTCAGGAGGAGTTTCTTAAGGGATTAGGTAATGGAGGAGGTGTCCTATCTATGGTTTGGTGGTTAAACATTCTGGTCATTCTGCCCTCCAACTGGCTAGCTATTGTGGTCCTGTCTGGTTAAAACAGATAGTTAGGTATTGTGGTCCTGTCAGCCTAGATGGATGATGTGATTGTGATTGAATACAAGAACACACCTGTTTCTGTGGGAATGGGTCTGGGGGCAGTGACCAGGTAGAGGCAGTAGCTGGGTTCCCATCACATAGACACATCTGCCATTTCTGTGGGAACTAAGAGTACAGGGACACACCAGTTGTTCTAGTGAGCAGTGAGGCATATATGAAGAAGTTAGGACATTAGTGGTTGGGGCTGGGGTGGGGAGGGAGGCTAGGTAGGTACAGTGGGCCTGCTGTTCAATGGGGCCAGGCCTATAATGAAGTTAGAATATTGGGGATGGGGGAAGCTTTATTAGGATTCCATCACTTCTATTACTTCTTCTTCTTCTTCTTCTTCTTCTTCTTCTTCTTCTTCTTCTTCT
>NW_027187460.1:32382776-32415662 GCF_028583685.1 Petaurus breviceps papuanus
CTTCTTCTTCTTCTTCTTCTTCTTCTTCTTCTTCTTCTTCTTCTTCTCCTTCTTCTCCTTCTACTACTACTACTACTACTACTACTACTACTACTACTACTACTACTACTACTACTACCACCACCACCACCAAGAGTAGCAATATAATTTATATATCACTTTAAGGTTTGCAAAGCATTTTATATGCTATCTCATTTGATCTCCACAATAATCCTGGGAAATAGATGCTATTATTATCCTCTTTGTACAGAAGAGGCAGATGACTTATTCAAAGTCTCATAGCTGATTAGGCCCTGAGGTAGATTTTGAACTCAAGTCTTCTTGATTCAAAGTACATAACTCTATCTATCATACCACCTAGCTGCTACTCTTAACACTGATAAGGTTTGTATTTTGGGGGAAGGGATAGACCAGGTTTGTAGAGTAAATGTTTTATGACTACTTTCCTTAGTAAGCTAATTCATTTAATGCCTTTGCTTTAAATTAATTCTGCCCTTTGGTTTCAGAATCAAGGTAAACATATCAGTGAGAGCTCCTGAACTGTATGTTTTTGAGTGATCAAAAGCCCATGGAATACCTTTAGAATAATATTGTTTGGAGAACCCACTATGCGAATTTGGAAAGGGATGCCCTGAGCTTCTACACTTTACTTACACTTACTCCTTTGAACCTCATGGTAAACCTGTTAGACTCATATGAATGGTATTATCTCCATTTTACAGATTAGAAAACTGAGCTTTGAAGAGGTTATGTGACTTGCTGTTTGAATGCAAAGATACTTTCATTTTTGTCTTGGTATTTCCATTACCTAGTACAACACCTGAACTGGGCACTTAATAAATGTTTGTTGGTTGATTGATTATTCCAAATCACTAAGTTTGAAAAGTTTTAAAGCAAGAATTTGAACCCAGGTTTTTTCAGACTCCTACTTCAATATTCTTCCTGGACAACATTTTACCCTCATATACCTAGCAGTCTCAGTAAGCAGATTTTTTAATTTGTATTTTGGAGAGATATCCAGACTTGAAATTTCATCAGCATATGATATTCCCTACATGGAAATGTAGTGTCCCTGGCACTGATCCCTAAGCCCTCTGCAATTTTATAGGCATAGAGAGTCACCTGGGAAACTAAGAGGTTAAACGATTTTCTCAGGGTCACAAAGACTCCAGAAACCAGGCTTGAATTCAGCTCTTTCTGATTCAGGAGTTGTCTTTCTATCTGCTGTATCATTCTGCCTCTCTGGTAAATAGGTGTATAATAGCTATTTGTTGAATTGTACTATAGAGATAAGCCCCCTTTACCTTGAAGGACACTTCTTTAAACCTATAACGCAGTGCCTTATGACAAAGCATAGATGTTCCACCTAAGGCAGCTCATACATAAGATATTATCTGCTCTAAAGTTCTAATTATACGTCTTTTTTATTTTTTTGTTATGTCTTTCTTCCATTAGGACAGAACATCCACACATCAGGCTCCACTCATACAAGAAAGGCTTGCAAGCCCCACATACTGTTACAATTAAAGAACCCCACCACTTTTTGCTCCATCAAGAGCCCCTATATGCCAACAAAACTGATGAGTTTATACTGCCTTCTTTGCTGGGAATTACGACAACTTGGTTTTTTCTTGAAGCTCTGCCAAGCTCCCTCCTTTCCCTGTGGACATTCTTGGCACATGCATTTGCGACTTTCACAAATGACTCAGTGCCCAGTAAGTGTGAAATCTCTTGGAAGGTTGCTAAAGGGGCACTTGTGCCAAGACATTAGATTTGTACATATCCTATGAGGACTGAAAGTCTTCATTCATAAGTGTTCCATAGGTGGGTGGGCCAGGAGAGGACATTAGCCTATTAGGTCCCTTCATTTTCAAAAGCTAGTGCAAATGCAAAAACTGGAATTCCCTAGAGGTTCAATGCCTTCTTCCTCCTTTTTTTCCCCTCCTCTCTCCCCCCAAATAACTTTTTTTTGGCACTCCTAAACAATGGAACAGAATTTCTGCAGGGCCCTCTGTTCTTGAGATTTGATATTTGCTTTGCCAACAGGGAGAGGTTTCATTATAACTGAGAATCAAAGGCACAAGGCATACCAACCTGGTGTCCTCATTCTTGAGGCTATTTTACTTCTGAATCAGAGCTGATCATTACCTCTTGACTCATTTCTTAGATCTCAGGCCTTCAGACCCATCAGAGTCTGGCATCCTTCACCTGGCAACCTGGTCACTACTTGTAAGGATAGATGCTTTAAAAATTGCCAGCTCTTTGGTCTTAAAGCCTTTCAAGTGTAAAAAGGGAAGACATAATGAGAATGAAGAATTTGCTTGCTTAACTCATGGTATTTTTATAAAAAATCTTTGAGAACTTTTTTGTTTGTTTCATTTTTAGGGAGGTATGAAGGAGTGTATACCAAAAGTCATTAAAGTTAGAAGTGTCTTATTCCTTTCTATTACTTTAAAAAATACTCTGGGGCGGCCAGGTGGCTCAGCAAGTAAGAGCACCGGCTCCAGTGTTGGGATGACCTGGATCAAATCCGGGCTCAGATACTCAGCACCACACACAGAAATAACTGGCCGTGTAACCTTGAGCAAGTTACTTAACCCCGATTGCTTAAAAAAAAAATCTGACAACACTTAATTGGATGTATCAGTTGTCTTAAATTCAAATTTTCCATGGCCTTTGGCATGCAGAAGTTAAACATATTTGATTATTTTTGTTTACGTGTGAAAATCCCATACCAAAATCATATGAGTCCCTGAAAGCTTGAATAACAGAGCTTTAATTATCACACCTACACCTTCATCCCCACCCCTGCCCCACCCCCCCCCCCAAACAAATCCTGGTACATGCTTTATGCCCAGGCCTACATAGTTAGTGCTACTTGTCTCTCCTTTATGCTTCTCAGGACTACTCAGTGTGTGCAGTCTGGTGAGCAAGGGCAAAGAATAAGACAGTGAAAAAACTGCCACGTAATTTTTAATTAATCAAGTCTATTGAATTTTATGTTGTTTGTTCTTTGATGCTTTCTTGACATCACAAAACTTGCTATTTTAAATTGACTGCTTGTTCCATTATGATAAGAGGTCTTAGTGATTTTTCATGGCTAGATCTAAACAGGAAAAGTTTCTTTTGAGTACATTCTTAGATAAGTAAAGTATCTGGAAATCAAATCTTGAGGTGTCTCTTGGGAAGTAACGTAGAAAACAGTTCTGGGGAACAAACTCCAATTACATATACATATACATATGCATATACATATACATATATATCACCTTGTTTTATGACTCAGTTGGTAATTAATAATTAAAGCTATGTTATTAAAGCTTTCAGGGACTCTTATGATTTTGGTATGGGATTTTCACACATAAATAATTATATTCTGATATTTAGATCAATACACTGCTTATTTCTATCAAGTATTGTGGAGAGAGATCAGAATTAATCCCATGTTATCTCACAGATGTGAGAAGGAAATCAGGAATCATTAACTGAATCTGTTGCTGATGAACTCAACCTGATATCTGCACGTGGGTAACACTCATATGTCTGGGGAGCGTGAAACTCCCTTCAACATCAGCAAGCCTTGACAAGACCCAATAGAACTGTCCTGCATGTTTTCTCCTTTTCTTCCTAGGCCAACAGCACTTCTGTCCTGTCCTCTTTCTAGCATTCACTTTTGGAACTTCTTAACACCATATATCACCAATTAGCCTCCATGCTAGGATTCTCATGAGTTATGTCCTTCATATCTGCTCATCAGTTGTGTTTGTCATTATCACAGAGGAGGTCCAATGCAAAATCCAAAGTGTAGAGAGATTGATGAGCTCTTCCAGGTTCTTTCATCAGAAGAAGACATTTTCTTCCAACAATCCTCAGAATTATACAAAGCTTCATAAATGAGATCTATAATCAATCCATAGTCACTCAGTTTTTAGCTTAACTTCCCACTCACAAATATAAAAGAAAAAGAAGTGGATGAAACATGCCTGTTCACCAGATCATTATATACAGCTATATGGACAATTCTTAGACCTGGTCTATTAGTACTTATATCCCTGTACAAACTCTTTAGATGGACCTTGAACTGGGTTACAAATTGAATAAGAGGAAGATAAAAGACTCATTTCCTTTAGGGGAACTGTGCAGTATTTTCAGTGATCCCAGGTTTCTTGATAAAACGTATTTCTGATTTTTAAATATGAATGTTCTTCAAGAGATGCTACATTACCATGGATTGTGGAATACTAGTTTCCAAAGGATTAAAAATTGAGAGTTATACAAAGGAAAATGAAGAGACACATTTTGGGAATGAGTAAGTTTTATTACCAGTGCAGGGGATGTAATATAAAGAACATATTCAGAAAGACGTATGACTTATAAAAGGTCCACTGGTCATGTAATGAAAGGGAATTAGTTTTTGGAAACCTGATACCTAATCCCAGAATAAAGGTCAATACAAAGGTATTAAACTATCTGTAGAAACAAAACCACTTCCATGATCTCTTTATGAAGAGGAACAAAGGAACATTTATTAAGTGCCAACTATATGTAGGCATTGTACTAAACAGTTTCCAAATATTATCCCATTTGAAATACTTTAGGAAGTAGAAGCTCCCTAAAGTGAATTATAAAGGAAGCAAAATCATCAAATGAACAATTACTGGCCACATTCTCCCAGTGATCCTTAAAAGATAGTGGGACAGTTTGAGAAGGGGTTGGTTTGAGGGGTTCAGGCAGGAGGCAGACACAAGGAGTAACCCAATGAGACACATGAACGATGCACATAGCACTTGTGCCATATGATGCCATGGGAAAGTGGGAGAGTAGGAGTATGGATGGAGGCATTCATCACAAGGAGGAGGGAGCCAAGACAATGGGACTGAGGTTGTGGAGGGTGAACAGGTAACAAGAATGTTGGTGCTGTGGCATTGGACCATCCCAGAGGAAAGAATTCAAAGCAGAAATAGTATGTTCTTTTATCCCCTTGAACTCCTTCATGGGATCTTCAAGCCTTTTGTCTCTGGGAACAGGTAAATTATATTTACTTTTATTTTAAATGTTTGCTTTGTCTTTGCAAACAGTGCTAACAGTGGTGGTCTAGGCATATTTTTTGGTAATGTAGTTGGTATGAGGCAACTGAGGGGAACAATGTCAGAGAAAGAGATTTAATGTTAAGGTATTTAGCCA
Organism: Petaurus breviceps papuanus; assembly: GCF_028583685.1. Lineage (NCBI taxonomy): Eukaryota > Metazoa > Chordata > Mammalia > Diprotodontia > Petauridae > Petaurus > Petaurus breviceps. The sequence goes on from NW_027187460.1 coordinate 32,387,961, forward strand.
GAATGCTATCTCTAACTTGAAATTCAGAGCTAACAAATAAAAAATAAGTGAGAAAATTATAGATCATTTTATTTTAAAATTCCAGAATAGAGAGAATATTTATATGATATTGAGAATCTCATCTAGACAGTGAGTCAGTAGTAGGGTGGGGTGAATGAGAGTCTGAATAACTTTCATCTTAGTATCACCCTGCCATTGCTATAGGGACATTCCCAATGGTCAATAAACACGTGCCACTGCTATCCATTCAATGTCAAGAGGTATAGAAAGAGGTTCCTGGAATTCTGGGTGAAACTCATTCAGAAAATTTATAGTAATATTAGGGAAAAAGACATTTTGGGGCTACAATTTGCACCATTTGAGAGGTTACTCATATTGATGATATTTACTAAAGTATCAAAGTAAATCTTTTGCTAGAGATTCTCATATTATAAAAAGCCTAGTAGCTTTCCTTATTTGGGGACCTTTCTCATTTCCATTGTGTCATATGACTCTTACAAGAAAACTTGAGAAAGACTCTATATGGCACTACTTAGTTTCCTGAACCCCAAATCCCACTTGTGTATATATTTTTGATAAGGAAAAATGAACCCTGGATTTAGTGCCCAAAGGGAACAAGGATCTTACAGTATGAAACCTCAGAGTCACATAACATAAAGCATAATGATTTCTTAGCTAAAGTGAAATATTCACTTCCCTTTATACATTTTATACTTTCAGTTTTCCATGCATTTGCTGGCTGATTCTGTCCCCTCTTTCTGCAATGCCATCCCCCACCATCTTTGCCTCCTCAACTTTCACTTCTTTCATGCTCTCAGGAAATGTTTTGGTTTAATATTTGAGGTTATTTGATAAAGAGCAGTTGAAAGGTCATTGAGGAAGGTACTGAATTATACTTTGTCAATTTATTGCTTTAAAGGTATTGAAGCATGTTTTTAGAAAATAAAAGTCAGTCAGTTTTACTTAAAGAACAACTAGTTATGCATAGTATATTTGCAGTTTCATGTGCAATCATCTTTTTTATTGTACTATGTTATAGAAATGCTTCTTTTATTCCTTAAATAATAATTATAAAATGAAGTAGTTATTTCATAGGTGAGGATATTTCTTCTACTTTCATGCCTTAGTAGACAGCAATTTTCTTAGATTCAGGAGACCTGGATTTGAGTTCTGACTCTGATGCTGACTGGTTGTATTTCAGCTGTGAAATGGAGATAATAAAATTGGAATTATTTCCCTTGTGCAGCTGTATCAGGGGAAAAACGTGTTTTTACAAATCTTACAGTGCTATGAAAATGTAAGTTGTTTTTATTCATTACTTTCTTAATCTCCTTTCCCCCTTCTACCCCACCCAATCATCACTTGTTGGTCAAACTTCTGTTGATAAACACAGACATGTGGTTCATTGCTGAGGCCATAGTTAAATCCATTTCATTTTGAAAAATCCACTAGAAGATAAACTGTGTTGGTTCAGCTGCTGAGCACTTAGAGATAATGCTAATTCCATGCAATGATGATGCAAAGTGCAATATCATTTCATTAATTGAAATAGAAAAATGTTCTTATTTTGATAAGGATTAAAATATTCAAAATTCCCAATCTGGGAGTTTTGAGTAAAAGTCATCTAAATTTCAGGCAAAATGAGTATTTGTATTCCATGTTACATGACTATGGAACCACTGTCAATTTCAAGTTTTTCTTTAAGTTGCTTTTTGAGGGAAGGAGGATAAATTTGCAAACATACAACTAAAAATAACACCAAATATTTCAAGAAAGCTATTGCTTTCCTTTAGTGATCCAAGTGTCATCCCTGTAAAATAGGCCTGATGATAATTGCCCACTTTTAATTTGGGGCATTGCTTTTAATCATTAATAGCAATAGATTATAACTCTATAAAATTTTGCAAAGCATTTTCCTCACAATATTTCACTTAATTATCATATCAGCAAAACAGGTAATGATAATGATACCAGTAATAATCATAACAATAATAACAATACAACTACCACCACTATCACCTCAATTTAAATCCAGCCTCAGACACTTACTAGCTATTGGTGTGACCCTAAGTAAATCACTTATTCCCTGTTTGACTCAGTTTCCTCTTATATAAAATTAAAATGTTAGCTCCTTCTTAGTAGGGGTTATTTCACTGGTCTTGGCACATAGTAGTAGGTGCTTAATAATTACCTGTTGATTGACTGGTAAACTGATTTACCTGCTTTCATATAGCTAGCAAGTTGCTGAGTTGGGCTTCAAATATTTCCTTTGATTCTTGATCCAGGCTTTTTAAAAAAGTATGGTTCGATCTATTCAGACACCATAAGTTCTTTCTCTGGGGATTGTTAGCATTTTTCATTTTAAGTCCTTCAGAGTTGTCTTGAATCTTTGTATTGCTGAGAATAGCTAAGTCATTCATGGCTGATCATTTTACAGTGTTGCTGTTACTTTGTACACAGTACATTTCACTTAGCATCAGCTCATGCAACTCTTTCCAGGTTTTTCTGAGAGCATCCTGCTCATCATTTCTTATAGTACTATGTTTTTCCACCATAATTACATAACACAACTTATTCAGTCATTCCCAAATTGATAGGTATCACCTCAACTTCTAATTCTTTATCCCAAGAAAAGAGCTGCTATATATATTTTTCTACATATAGGTACTTTTTAAAAATCTCTTTTGGGATGTAGATCTAGTAGTGGTATTACTGCGTCAAAGGGTATGCATGATTTTATAGCCCTTTGGGCGTAGTTCCAAATTGCTCTACGGAATGGTTGAATCAATTCACAACTCCACAACAGCGCATTAAAGTTTTATTTTCCCCACATCCCCTCCAACATTTGTCATTGACTTTTTCTGTCCTATTAGCCAATCTAATTGGTATGAGGTAGTACCTCAGAATTGTTTTTATGTGCATTTCTCCCATCAATAGTGAGCTAGGGTATTTTTTTATATGATTGTAGATAGCTTTGATTGCTTCATCTGAAAACTGATCACATCTTTTGATCATTTATGAATTGAGGAATGGCTCTCAGTTTTATAAATTTGACTCAGTTCTCTATATGTTTGAGAAATGAGGACTTTATCAGAGAAACTTGCTTCAAATTATTTTTCACACTTATTATTGCTAACAGTATTTCCCTCCATCCCCCCCCCCCCATTTATTCTATTTTCTCTCTCCTTTCACTTTGTCCTTACTCAAAAGAGTTTTGCCTTGGACTGCCCACTCTTCCAATCTCCTCTCCCTTCTATTACCCTCCTCTTATCCCCTCCCCCTCCTACTTTTCTGTAGTATAAATTAAGATATATTTCTATACCCAAATGAGTATGCATGTTATTCCCTCTTTGAGCCAATTCTGATGAGAGTATGGTTTACTCACTCCCCCTCATCTCTCCCCTCTTCTCCTCCTCTGGAAAAGCTGTTTCTTTTTCTTTTTGCTCTTTTTTTTTTTGGAGAGGGGAAGGCAGGGCAATTGGGGTTAAGTGACTTGCCCTTCTAACTACCCCAATAATGAGAAAGGTCTTAAGCACTACAAATATCATCTTCCCATGTAGGAATATAAACAGTTTAAACTTATTAAGTCCCTTATGATTTCCTTTTCCTATTTACCTTTTTGTGTTTCTCTTGAGTCTTGATCCAGGTTTTTTGCCACTATATTGTGGTGGCAGCTTGTTGCCTCCTAAACTGAAAAATTCAAGAGGTGTGGTGGAATAATATAGGTTCTTGGCTTGTCTCTACTTTCTCCTTTTCCATTCTCTTCCTTTTTCTCTCATGCTATTTTCACCTCAATGCCATATTTCTACCTTCTTGATTTTCTTTGCACTTTTAAATACAAGTAATTGAAGATAATAAAAAGAGGATATTCTAATATGAATGTGTTTGACTTTGGGGTAAATTTTTCATGTTTTTCTAAATATGTGAGTATGTTTGGTATTGAAGGGATTTTTATCTTAAATGAAACAATGGCCATTGGTTAAAATACTATTTAAATTTTTTTGCCATACAATATATTGTTCATAAATGTTTTGTTCCTCAGTCACAGCCACCAGGGGAAGGGAATAGGCATTTATATAGCACTTACTATATGCCAGGCACTATGCTAACTGCAATAAAATATCTTATTTGACCTTCACAAAATCCTTCTAGGTAGATTCTATTATTATCTCCATTTTATAGATACAGAAATGAAGAAAAGAGGTTAAGTGATTTGCCAGGGTCACATAGATGTTAAGTGTTTAAGGCTAGATTTGAATGTAGGTCTCCTTGATTTTAGACCCAGTACTCTATCCTCTGTACCATCTGTTGCCTCATGTTAGGGAGGCCATCACATTAGGTATATCATAAGGCAGAACATTAAAATCAGATACTTTTACATGGTACATCAAGTTTGCTTATTTTTAAGAAACTTTTGGATTACGAAGCCCCTTGGTCTCATTGCTCTACTTAGTGTGCTTGCATGTACCTTTTCCTTGCTTTCTCTCAGCAGTTATTCATGAAATCATAAATTTAAAGTTGTCATGTACCTTGGACATCATGTAGTTCACCACTCTACCCTTGTTTTACCAATTACAAAACTGTAAAACAAAGACTTAAATAGATTAAATGATTTGCCCAAGGTTATCCTGGTAATCAGTACCAGATTTGGAGTTTGACCCCAAGTCTTTAGCCTCCAAATTGAAAGCTCCTTACACACCATCACATGGTCCAGTTCCCATTTAGTTTGTCAATGAACCTTCGCATGTACAACATATCAGGCAACTCAGTGGTGCAGTAAAATATTGACTTCGAGTCATAAAGTCCCAAGCTTGAATTTTTCTTGGGACATGTAGTAGCTATGTGATACTATGCAAATCAGTTATCCTACATCTATGTCTACTATTAAATAAAAATAATAATTCCATCTGTCTCCTGGGGTTGTTGTTTGGATCAAATGAGATCCAAGTGAAAGTGCCTTTCACTCTTTCAATTGCTGTATATAAATACTAGCTTATTATAGGGTTTGGTACAATAGAGAAAAAAATGTGGCCTATATTCTGTTAATCAGTTAAATTTGATATTAAATATCAAGCTATACATCTCTACACAATACCTCTTTATGAAATAAAAACCTATGTGAAATATATATATATATATATATGAAATGAAAAAAAGCCTTTTCTCTATCCTCCTACATATATATGTATGTATGAATGTATGTGTGCATATACACACGACAGATTCTTCCTGTTTAGATATACATATATAAGGGGAAGGTTTGCAAAATTAAATCCAACTCCTAGTCTCTGAACTATAAATCTTTGTAAAGTATAACTTTTGGTACTGCACAAAATAATTAACTTCTGCTGTCTGGCATTTAAAGGAAATAATGATTCCAATAGACACATTCCTTCAGGCTGTATCATAAGAAGTGAGAAACAAGAAAAGTACATGTAGTGACCACAGAGCTACGCTGTGCTGCCGTTGAAATTCCTAAGTCACTGACATTCTGCGTTCTCTCTGTCTCTCTCTCTCTCTGTCTCTGTCTCTGTCTCTCTCTCTGTCTCTCTGTCTCTGTCTCTCTCTGTCTCTGTCTCTCTCTGTCTCTGTCTCTCTGTCTGTCTCTCTGTCTCTCTCTGTCTCTGTCTCTCTGTCTCTCTGTCTCACTCTGTCTGTGTCTGTCTGTGTCTGTCTGTCTGTCTGTCTGTCCCTCATTAGCATTGCCAGTGATCCATAGCAAATCATTCCATATGGATCATTCTATAAGAAGATCTTTGAAAATAATTTTATTGATAAATTTTGTTTTAAATCTCTTCCATTTTTCTATGTATTCTACTTTTTCCTTCCTAGAAAGCCATCCTTCATAACAAAAAATAAAGAAAAAACACAAAATATTTCAACAAAACTAACCAAAATTTAAAAATATTATGTGCATATTATATTACATATGTGTATATATTACATTATATGCAGTTTTTCACATCCATCATGCATCTTCTCTGCAAAAACAGTATGTGTTTGTAGGGGATGGGGAATGTCCTTTTTCTTCCCTTTTATAATTTAACAGCCTTCAGTTTCTACTGCTTTGTCGTTCTTTCCATTTTATTTTATTTTTAATGTTTTGGTCTTTATTGATTTGTTTGTTTACAAGATTCAGTTCCACAATTCATTGAGTTTCAAATTTTCTCTCCCTCCCTCCCCTCACACCCCATGATGGCATACAATCAAGTATAGGATGTGCAAATACTTTCACATTAGACATTAATCAGGTTATAAAGAAGGATTGTATCAGATGGAATGAACAATGGGAAAGACGAAACAAAACCAAACAAGAAAAAGAAAAAGATCAGGTAGTTGCTTCAATCTGGATTCAAACTCAGTTGTTTCTGGTTCTTTCTCTGGATGTAGACATCTCTCTCCATCATGAGTCTTATGGGGTTGACTTATAACCCTGCATTGCTGAGAAGAGTCCAGTCTATCAAAATTGGTCATCAAACATAGGTTGTGTCTGTAATTGTGTACAAATTTCTCCTGGTTCTACTCTTCTCACTCAGCATCAGTTCATATAAGCCTCTCCATGTAAATATGAAGTCCATCTGCTCCTCATTTCTTATAGCACAATAGTATTCCATTACATTCATATACCACAACTTGTTCAGCCATTTCCCAATTGATGGGCGCTCCCTTAATTTCCAATTCTTTGCCACCACAAAAAGAGCTCCTATAAATATTTATGGACATAGGGGTCTTCCTCCCACTTCTATGATCTCTTTGGGATACAACCCTAGAAGTGGTATTGCTGGGTCAAGGGGTATGAAATTATTTATAGCCCTTTGGGCATAATTCCAGATTTCTCTCCATACTGATTGGATCAGTTCACAACTCCACCAGCAATGCATTAGTGTTCCAATTTGTCCACATCCTCTCCAGCATTTGTTATTTTCCTGTTTTGTTATCTTAGCCAATCTGACTGGCGAGATGTGGTACCTCAGAGTTGTTTTGATTTGCATTTCTCTAATCAATAGTGATTTAGAGCATTTTTTCATATGTTTGTAGATATCTTTAATTTCTTCCTCTGAAAACTGCCTGTTCATATCCTTTGACCATTTATCAACTGGGGAATGACTTGTATTCTTATAGATTTGACTCAGTTCTCTGTATATTTTAGAAATAAGTCCTTTATCAGAGACATTGGTTGTAAAAATTCTTTCCCAATTTTCCACTTCCCTCTTGTTCTTTCCATTTTAACTGCTGTAGTTAGGGTGAATACTGTTTTCTTCATTCTTATTACTTCATTTTCCATCAGTTCATAAATGTCTATTCATTTTTCTCTAAGTTCATCATATGTTGTAGCACATTCATATATATACATATATATGTTAAATATATATATGTATATACCACAATTTGTTTAATTATTCTCTAAATAATGGGTATCAGCTCTTTTTTCCCCAGTACTTTCATACTACAAAAGATGTAAAGCACAATTCAGATGCTAAAATTTCAGCAGGACACTCAGTATAACCAGTTGATTATCATTGTTATGTCAGTATTTCCTCCCACATAACAATCAAATATTCATTATATTCACAATTACATGTGTTATTATTCAAAGAGAAATATACAAAATTATTAAAACGTATCCATTTATAGTCAGGTGAGTAAATGATATCTTCTAAACACAAGCAAAAAGCTATCTCTCAGTCACTTTTCCTTGTCCTTTCATTATCCTACATGGGGAAATATGAAATTATACTGGGCCAGCAAAAACACAGGTTTCCAACACAGAGGGGGGAAAACTAGTGAGATTCAGGCCAGTAAAAGGGTTCTTATCACATACTTCCTCCTTGTCAAGACATCAAACAAAAATAATTAACAACAGATTTGACTTGATCCTGATGATCTGACCTGACTGTTATTTTAAAGACTTCTTAACTGGTTTCATGAATGGAATACTTACTTGAGCATATGAGTTAGTTTAAGATTATACACAATAGATATAAGATATTCCATGCCCATTAATAGACCTCACATGCAGCCAGGATGAAGAGCCAATTAGGCTCTGAACCACATGGATCCCCACACCTTTCCAATTAAGTGCTCATTTCCAAGTTTCTCAGCACTAAGCCAATCAAGTCTTTGATTGAAAACAGTATATATATTGTATTTCTTGGAGGGAGAGTCATGGGCAGAGAGACAGACTGAGAGAGAAGCAGACAGAGGGAAGAACTATCCTAGGAGAACTTGCTTGTGAGGAAGCTTGACAGAGAATGCTTGCAATGTCAGTGCTCCCTGGATTGGTGATGAGTATCTTACTAAATCTTGCTTTTGGTCTCTTAATAACAATGTCCCAAATAAATATTTTGCTTTTGTTTTGGAGGTGGAGGTTTATTGTATTTTGCAAACAAACCCTGGGAATGCATATTCATAGCAGCTGCTATGGGAATTGCATTGACATAATAGCTAGGGCCCTCTTTGCTCCACTGAGTTGGGAGTTGTAATGGTAAAGGAATTTGAAGATCTTCCCTGCCCCTGAATGGGCCTCACTTCCCAACAAGAGCAGCTTGCTTAAGGGAGGCTTGTTTTTCAGGAAGGCCTACCTTTTGTTACTTTGTAATTAGGCAGTGGGTCACTGTAATGGAAATGCAAATTTAAAGATCTTCCCTGCCCTTAGGCTAAAGTGCACCTGGAGACTGGGGTGGGAGGCTTGTTTTTCAGTAGATACTTCTTGATTGGCCAGTGAGTCAATAAGGTTGTTACATTCTCTGAGCCAGGAGAAGGCTATATAAGCCCTGATGTGTAGCTTTGTTTTGGGACTCACTTTGAGAAGTATTCTGTGATTTGATCTGAATTCTGGGAAGCCGTTGTTGAGAGTCCCCCGGCTTTGAAAAACCCAGATGTGGAAACCCAGATGTTGACTGGGTATGGATGTAATGGTTGGACAGTTTGGAAAGCTGTCTACTTGATCTGTTAATGTCTTGATAATTCTGTCTGTATATTTTGAAGTTTGGGGTGCTGACCTTTTTCCCCTGAACAAGGTAAACGATATATGTCTGACTGATTAAAGTAAGCTCGTTAACCCATTTTGAGTTGCTTTCCTTTATCAAAGCAGATCCAAGAACCTGTATTGCTAGCAGCCACCCTGGGAACGCTGGGGTGCTTGCTGCTACAGTCACCAAGGTTGTGATGTTCTCTTACCCTGGAGAAGGCTTATATATATATTTCCTGAGGTAAGGTTTTGCTTTGGGGCTCACTTATGGGAAGAGTTGTGTGATTTGGCCAGATGAGACTCTGGACAACCATTGAGCCCCCTAGCTTTGAAAACGCAGCTGTTGGTACTTCTGTCTTTGGTAACTAACTATGAACATATTTATTTTAATTGTCAGACAGCTAGAAGCTCTGTCTTTTGGTCTGTTGAAATGTGTTATGTTCTTTGTCTGTATTTCTTGTCATTTATGTTTGTATTTTCTGAAGTTGGGGGCACTAACTTTTTCCCCTAAACTGAGTGATAGATATGTATAGAAAAGCAGATCAAAGAACCTGTGCTAGCAGTCATTCTGGGTATGCTAGGGTGTTTGCTGATACAGGAGTCTTGATAGAATGTATGCTCCCAGGTAGTGATCAGTACCATAGTTTTAGTATATGAATCTTCAGTGCCTAACACAAGTGCTTGTCATATAGGAGTTTAATAATGGTTTATTGATTAATTCCCCATAATATACACTATTTTAAGGTAAGCTATCTCAGAACTTGCCCATGTAGCAGTATATGATCTATGTATTTCTCAAAAGCGTTGTGCTTTCTGATATGGGAAATGTTCATCTGTATCTTTCCATTAGTATAAAGGAGGACATGGAGTATAAGCTCTTTGAGGGCAGACTTTTGCTTTATATTCTTTGTATTTTCAGCACCTAGGACAGTGCCTGGAATATAGTAGGTATTTGTTAAATTAAATGGAAAATTGATCACAGTTGTCCAGCTCTAGCTGGGAACTTGCTATTAATAAGAATTCATTCTAAATCATAATTTTATGGCTCTTTTCAGAAAATATGGTTCTGATGTGCCTTTTACCTCAGTGCCTTTAGTGCTGTAACTGGGAAAGAAATAATTACACTTATTCTTTTCTTTATGGGAGTTTACAATATAAGACCAGAGGAAAGAATAGAAAAAAAAGATCATTTTCTCAAGATGATATGACTGACCCACTTTTAACAAAGCATGTACTTTGAGCTATGTTTTTGTGGTAATGTGGATTTAATTAAATTTGTATTTAGGGATAGATCTTAGACCTAAAAGAAATTTTTTTTAAGCAATTGGGGTTAAGTAACTTCCTCAAGCTTACTCGGCCAGGTGTTTCTGGGTGGGTGCTAAGTGTATGAGCCCGGATTTGATCCCCAGGTCATCTCGACACTGGGGCCAGTGGTCTTACTCACTATGCTACCTGGCTGCCCCTCTAAAAGAAATTTTAAGAAATCATTTGGTAAAATGAATATTTATTAAATATAATATTGATTATGATATATAAATAATCAATATAAGTATTGACTTATGCCAACACACATATTATGCATCTGTCTTATCAAAACACTGTGCTACTTGTTGGCTTGCTTATTGTAGTGTTTGCTTTATAGTGGGTAAACTTCCATTAAAAATGTTGATTTCCATAGTCAGTGTTGGTAGTTTTATGTATAGACCAGGACTCTATATAAACTCCTTGGATAATGTGGGTAAGTCCTAAATAAATATATGATAAATTAAATTGAATTGAATTTGAGCACAGTTAGAACAGAGAGCAGTGAAGATTCAAGTAAAACTTGATTATTGATTAATTTTCAATTTGGTTTTCCTCATATTGTTTCTAATCTTCTCTTTCCTTTTAAGGAACTGAGGCTAGGCATTTAATCTTGAGTGTTGCAAGGAACAAATTTAATAACATACACAATGTGCTTATAAATGTAAAATCATCTGCAGACATCTAAGCACAGTAATGTGTTGGTACTAATACATTGTATTATATTGGTAAATGTTTAACAATCAACTCAGAAAAAATGTACCCATGACACACTTCTAAGTTTAATCTCCATTATTAACATTTTTCTATTACTCTGACGTCTAGCTAGTTATGTCAAAAGGATCCCCCAGGCTGCATGTTGACTTAGAAAGCCACAAATTAGAATTATCTATGTTGTATCATGTTTTCATTTATTTTGTCAAACATTTCCTGATTATATTTTTAATCTGATTCAGGTTTTAGAAGAATTTGATGCCTCTGGATCTATACAATCAACACACACACACATACAACATACACATATACATATATTCACATGCATACACATATATACATATTTGTGTGTATATGTATATATATAAATTAAGCCTTGAGTTGTAACTAATATATATTTCCAGTATATAAATTCATATTGAAAGTTTAACAATTGATTAAAGAACCACTTTAATCTGGCTCCAACATACTCCTGAATGTAACTCGAGTTCAATTTTTCCTTGAGAATCACTGTAGGAGACAGATTTGTTAGCATAACTTTTCTTTCACTGATACATATTCTAGCACATATGTGTATTATAAATTCTGATATAGCTGCATTGCCATGGTCTACAGGGGCTACTGCTACACGTGAAAGGTAATCTCTATATCTTGAGAAAATTTGAGTCACTTGGAACTCTTTGATTTTCCCACAATTTAATCCACTCCATAGGTAGTCAGGATTTCTAGAATCAGGACTTGATGTTATCACCCAGGGAACCACTGGGTGTATTGGGTGTAGGAGAATCATCTTGGATTCTCAGGCTGGATTTGAACTCGTGAAGATGAGTCTTCCTTCCAGACTTAGCACCTAGTTGCTCAAATCCCTTCTTTCTAAGAACTAATTAACTCTACCTAATTGGTAACCATAGGGTGGTTGTGAGGATCAAATTAAAAAAAAAATGTTGTGTAAAAATCACTTAGCACAGTGCCTGGAACATAATAGGCACTCAGTAAATACAACAACAATAACAGCAACAGCAACAATATTCAACATTTTATGTCATTTTAAAATCTGCAAAGCTTTTTATGTGTAGTCTTATTTGATCCTCACAGTAACTCTATAAGGTAAGTACTATTATTATCCCTAATTTACCAATGAGAAAAAATGAGGCTTAGAAAGGTTAAATGATTTGTCTCAGATCACAAATCAAAAATACTTAAGCAGGATATGAACTCACAGCTTCCTGAGTAAGTCTGGCACTCAGCCAACAAGTGGGGCAATCACCACCAAGTAACCTACTAGGAAGCTTAAGATTTAGAGAAGAGGAAGGAATGCATTCCAGAAAGAGCAATGTCAGTAGTGAAGAGCAGCAAGTGGGTCGATGATTGTACCACAGAATTTTTGAAAGAAAAGAATGTTTAAAGGATAGAAATGTAGCTTGGAGTCAAATTATGAAGGGTTTTAAATGCCAAACAGAAGTTTCTAATTATTGTGATTTTAGTTATTTCCCTTCCCCTTCCCCTTTCCCTTCCCCTTTCCTTTTCCCTTTTCCTTCCCTTTTCCCTTCCCCTTTTCCTCCCCTTCCCCTTCCCCTTTTCCTCCCCTTCCCCTTCCCCTTTCATCTTGCTTAATAGCTCTAGATCATATAATAAAATGTAATATAGCTTTGATTTTCTAACTCCAAATGCAGCCCATCATTAAGTAGAATATCCTGGTCTTATGAATGCATTGTTGTGCTCAAAATTCCATGCCGAGCACCAGGATAAGTATGGAAACTTTAAATAAATTTGAATGCATCACCAAAGAGTGCTGGGCTGGGAAAACATGTCAGCTTTAGGTTGGATTGTACTTCTTCCCAAGATGGCTCCTCTTGGGGCATGTAATTGTGGTTGAAGTTAATGCCCTCCCCCAATTGCTGTGGGTTCAATCACTCTGCAAAGACCACTTAAGACAACGATCAGCTAACCATCCCCAGCACACTTGAATTCATGAATAGTCACTCAAGAAACACCACTAGCCTTTATTCTTAATGTTTTCCAGATTTTTTTTCTAAAATAGTCAACTGCATGAATGAATTCCCATGCCCAAAAGACAACACTGCAGGGTTTGAGATATTGCCAGAAATAGAATATCTGAATTCTATTTGGATTCCAAGGTGTGTTTGAAGATGATTGTAATAATTCCATTTAATTCTTCCTATATTAGAGTGACAAGCAAATATAAATTAATTAATAACAGGGGATAATGAGCCCCGGGAAACTTGGTGTTGGGAGAAAACTCTTCATCCTGCAAGCTTCTATCAACCTTGATATTCCATGTCATCTTCTGTCCCCCTGATTGCAGAGTGGAGCCATGAATGCTAAACCTTCATTTAAAGAGGGAACTCAGCTCAGAAAATCTCCGCATTTCTCATCTGGCTGCACTATTCTAGGGCTCCTCTTATTTTTCCACTATGTCCTCCACCTCAAGTAGCTTCCCTTTCCCAACCCCCTTTCAGCTTTTTGCATTTTGCCTTTCCTCGTTAGTTAACTCCTTGAGGACGGGGCTATATTTATTTATTTTTTTATTAAAAAAATGTTTGTGCTAAAAAAAAAAAACGTTTCTACATGCAACCGGGAAATAAGATGTGCAGGCAATAGGTATAGAAATCCAGTTTGCCCCACGAGAAAGTAAGGGAAAAGGGGCTAAGGGGGGGAATGAGGAGTGATAGAAGAGATGGAAGACTGGGGGAAGAGGTAATCATATGCTTGCCATCTTGGGTGGGGAGCAAGGGAGAGATGGGGGGCAAATTTGGAACTCAAAATTGTGTGGAAATGAATGTTGAAAACTAGAATAAATAAATAAAATTAAAACAAAAAAATTATTTGTATTCCCAGGGCTCAGCACAGTCCCTGGCACATAGTAGGTGCCTAACAAATGTTTATTTACTGACTGAATAATGCTATATGTTAAAAATACTTTTAACTCTTTTTATACCTTCCTTTTAGAGCACTTATGACATTGCCCTCACCCCCTCCCCAACTACACAAACACACATGCTTTAATGTCAATGCATAGGTTCAAAAAATGATTCAAAAAATGTTGCAACATTCTAATAATCAAATTAATGTTAAATTGCTTCTAAGTATATGTGCAATATAGTATTTATTTGTTTAGTGCAATATGAAAGACCATATAATATAACAGAGAGCTTACTTCAAAGCCAGGAATAACTGAGTTTAAGTCTGGTCTCTGACAAATACTAGTTGAATAGCACTGTTTAAGTCACTTTGTAAGAGCTCTAAGCAACTCTAAGATTATAAATTGCAGAGGTATCAACTTGTATTAGTAGAGATATATTCCTTCTCTGCGAGTTCCTTAAACTAATGAACTCGTAGGTCAGAGTAAGAAAGTCAGTAAACATATTACAAAATACAGCTAAGTGCTGAGGGTACGGAGCTTAACAAATAGGGGAGAAACAAAATGAAGCTGAAAAGTAGGGGAAGGGAAAGTACCTAGTACAGGGATATGAGGAAGTCTTCAACCCAAGGTGGGATGTTATCTGAGGCTGTGTGAAGTACAGAGTTGAATTTATTTTTGCAAAATGATGGCTTTCTTGAGATCATGAAATTCAGAGAAGTGGCTGAATAGTAAGATGACTGACCTGGGCACCCTCCTCTGTTAATCTGTATCCCCATCTTCAGTGCATATATTTTGAATATTCAAATTAGTTGGTGAGTTCTCAGCTTTTCCACATTAGTCTGTTTAGACATCTCCCATTTTTTCTTTTCATCAAAATTATTTCCCATTTTTTCTTTAAAATGTCATTTTTCTGGGTTTCCCATTCGTCTGGGGCTGACTTTCCTTGTAGCATCTTAATCTATAGAATTCTATCTATCTTTCCTCTGGACATAGTGGTATCATCTCTCCTCAGCTCCAGGGTGCAAGTCAAATATTAAGTCTTCTAAATGTTCTAGCTTGTGAGCATCACTGTGATAATCGCAAAAAGGCCCAAATATGGCACAGTCTCCTAAATGAAGAGTTCAGTCCAACTATCTATACTTCAAAATCAAAGTTCTGAGCACTACTTAGACTTTGAGGTATAGATAGTTGGATTGAATAAAGAGTTCAGTTTTGGACATGGAGCCCACAGTGAGAGGAGCTTGCCACAAGAGTGGAAAAGGAAGGAACAGAGCAGATAAAAGCTCTAGCATAAGCTGGGACCAAGCAGAACTTAGAGGGAGAATGCTTGTAATGTTGGCACTCTGTCTGTCTGTTCTGTCTGTGTTGACGTTACCTTGTCAGACAGAAACACTCTATTGATTTGCATTACTTTGTCAGACAGAAAGTGAATTGAGACGGTAGTGCTGGCAATGTGTGTAAATATTGTTGTAACTCTGTTAAACTGTGCTTTCTTAGAAACAGAAACTACAAATGGCTTGAAGTGAAATAGTTTCCATGGGCTGAGATATAGAACTGAAGCAGAGAGCTGCCTGAATGTGAATCCAGGAAAGAATTGGGAGAGCTACCTATCTGTCAATCTAGGCAAGAACTGGGAGCTGGAAGAGGAGCCATGGTGTTTGTAAGTCAGCCTCCAGGTAAGACGAAAGAAGACTTTACTTGGGTACTCAATGCTGACTGATGACATTGTAACATACTGTGACCTAGGGGTGGATGGTGTTTGTACTTTCTGCTACCCCTTAAGGATGATTGACTTAAGGATGATTACTACATAAGAATGATTAGAAGACAGCCTGAAAGAAGACTTGACTTGGGTACTCTATATTGATTGAGGAGATTGTGACTTACTGAATGATACGTTTTGTTTAAGACTATGTGGCCAGCTTAGTAATAAGTTTTTATGTTATATTGTTGTGAATGTTGTGCTTTAGTTTCTTGAATGTTTTGCATTAGTTTATTGCTGAATAAATAGAGTTAACTATATTATCCACTTAGATCCTTAAAGTTATTCATAGCAGCAGCCCTCAGGAGAGCTGCTCATAATTGGCTTCACAAGTGCTGATGTTAATGGCACAAAAGGGTTCACTCAATGTGTAAGAAATGTTTCACATATCCAAATTTTTATCAGTAGCTTCCAAAAATTTGGGGAGTCAGTGGTGTGGTTTGCCATGTTTTCTCCATGTCATTTTACAGATGAGGAAACTGATACAAACAGGCTTAAGTGAGCTGCCTGGTGTCACACAGCTAGTAAGTATCTAAAGCCAGATTTGAAGCCTTCCTGTCTCCAGGTCCCGTACTCTTCCACTGTGCCACTTAGCTGCCTCAAAAGAATAATAGCTGACACTTTTATAGAGCTTTAAGATTTGCAAAGCACTTTATATACATTAGCTGATCTTCAAAATTCCCCCATTTGGGGTAGGTATTGGTATCCCAACATCAGACCCTGGGCAAGTCACTTGACCCTGTTTGCCTCATTTTCTTCATCTGTAAAATGTGTTGGAGAAGAAAATGGTAAACCACTCCAATATCTTTCTCAGGAAAACCCCCAATGGAGTCGCTAAGCAGTGGACATGACTAAAATGAATGAATAACAGTAACATTAATATAGTACCTACTATGTACCAGGAAATATTCTAGGCTCTTTACAACTATTATCTCCTTTGCACCTCACAATAATCTTAGGAGGTAGGTTCTACTGTTATCCCTATTTTTCACTTGAAGTAACGGAGGCAAATACAGGTTAAGTGTCTTGCCTAAGGTCGCACAGTAAGTAGTTATGTGAGACCAGATTTGAACCCAGGTATTCTTGATTACAGGCCCACTTGAACACAAATACTGCTATACCAATTCAAGAAAGCATGTCATATAATGAACCACTTTTATTCCCAGCTTCTCCTTTTAAATTTTTTTTTTTTTAAAGCAATCAGGGTTAAGTAACTTGCTCAAGGTTACACGGCCAGTTATTTCTGGGTGTGGTGCTAAGTGCCTGAGCCTGGATTCGATACCCAGGTCATCCTGACAATGGAGCCAGTGCTCTTACTTGCTGAGCCACCTGGCCGCCCCTAAGCAATTGGGGTTAACTTGTTCAAGGTTACATGGCCAGGTGTTTCTGGGTGGATGCTAAGTGTCTGAGCCCGGCTTCGATCCCCAGGTCATCCTGACAATGGAGCCAGTGCTCTTACTTGCTGTGCTACCTGGCTGCCCCCCAGCTTCTCCTTTAATGGAAAGGGTTGAACTTTCCCTTCACATTAGAAGTGGCAATACTTCATCTACTAGCTGTACAGGATTCCAGTTCCAGACACCGAAATCACAGAAGCATTGAATCTTTGATTTGTAAGGTATCTGAGGGGCCACCTTGTATAACCTCTGCCTGAACAGGCCTGGCTTCTGTAACACGTTCAACAAATGTCCAACTAAGATTTCCAGCAAAGTAGAACACACCAGTTTGAAATTCAAAATGAAACTAGCATCGCATTTCTGGGAAACTCTAGTTCTTAGAAGGTTGTCCCTTACATCAGTCCTACTTCTGCCTCTTCACAATTCCCACCCATTGTTGCTAGTTCTTCATACTGTGGTCAAACAGAGCAAAACTAATCCCTCTTTTCACAGTAGCCCTTTAAATAGCCCTTGAAAATGTCTACTCTTTCTGCCTTTTACTCCTAGACTTTTCTTCCCTGGCTAAATATTCAAAATTCCTTTAATTGCTTCTCCTATGGAATTGTCTTAAGCCCTTTTACCATTTTGGTTGCCTTCCTCTTGGAATTCCCACACTTATCAATATCCTTCCTAAAATGTTGCACCAAGAACTTAATATGTTACTGTAGATATGACAATCAAGTTGAAAAGGAAAAGAAATGTTACAGCAAGAAGAATATTACACAGGTTCTAGCCATGATAGTTCTTCTTACAAAGCTTCTATGATTTTTGCATTAGCTTTTTTGTACTCCATGTTCATTGTTCTTTCCAATAGAACCTAGGCATTCAAGCTGAAACTTACAGACCAAATGTAGCTCAACTGATTCAGGGAGTGGTTCACCTGATATTTTGTTTCTAAAGAATTTATAGACTTCTTTTTTTTAACTTCACTTAATTTCCAAACATATTCTAAACCTATCACTTCTCTCCCCATAAATCCAATCCTTCTAAGAAGAATGAAAAAGGGGTGGCAAGGTAATGCAGTGAATAGAGCACTGGCCCTGGAGTCAGGAGGACCTGAGTTCCAATCTGGCCTCAGACACTTAACACTTACTAGCCATGTGACCTTGGGCAAGTCACTTAAACCTAATTGCCCTGCCTTCACCCCTACAAAAGCAAAAAAAAAAAAAGAATAAAAAGGAAAGTAGAGAAATAAATGTGCAGGAAAACTAACCAACATATGAAGAGTGAAAGTGGTATATTTTTAGCAATCGCTTTAAATTGGAGTACACTGTCACAGGACAAAGTGTATAGAAGAGAGTGCATTGCCCCTTTTAGAGGCTCAGGGTGGGTGGATTATTTTGTACTTTAGCTCTTGCTATACATTCTCAGTCAATATACCTTTGTAAAAACTAATTGACTGTGATGGGTTTATTGGTATTGGGGAGATGTTATCTGCTTGAATGGTACCGGAAGGCTCACTGGTGGAGTCTTGTAAAGAAGAGTATTAGCAACCCCAACCACTCAGCATTATTCCTAGAATTGTGAGGGAAGAAGAAGAGAGGGGGTGCTGCCACCAGGACCATAGCATAAAATCAACTGATGCTAGATGTTATGGTAGCAGATGTGAATAAATAGCAATTATAAATTGTCAAATAATTAATGATCATTCACAATATAGAGTTGTGATTGTATGGTTCATAATTAAAAAGAAAAATACTTGACCAGCTCTGCCTTATATACTCTGAGTGGTATCTCTGGCTGAGTTTAGGTAATTTTTGAAAGTCTGAATGAGGCCTAAGTCTTTTTTTAGTAAGTATTAACATACCATCATTACATGTTATGGTGTTTCAGGAATCAATGATACATTGACCACAGTGAGATTTGTTTTTCTTTTTGGAGGTATGTGGAGAGGAAATATGATAAGCAGGAAAAATGGGAAAGCACTTGGACTCCATATGGTCTCTCTGGCATTTGGAGCTAACCAGGAAGTAATATGATGTCACCTTCTGGAGGAAAAATGACACATCCATGAGAACAACCATGTAAAGAGCCTGATAACTAGGCTAGGGGAGAAATCTAAACAGATATGAGAAATTAACAAAAAAGAAATAAAAGGAGCAAAGAGTAAGAGAGTGGGGAAAGGATGGAAGGAATTCTATGTTGAATATGTGTGCTTTTGTTAGGTTAAGGACATGGAGTGAGGCAGCAAAGAAAACAGCATGGTCAGGAAGGAGAAAGGAATCGAATCATGTTTAACTTTTTTTTTTAATTTCAAAAGTATTCTGTAAAAAATACTCTCGGTGGGGAATTAAGTTAAGAAATCTTATCTTGGGGAAACAACTTAATTTTCAAACTCAACTGTATAGAATCAAGACAAAATAAATGTGGTTTTGAAAATTATATTTCTAGTACTATAAATGTGCATTGATGGTGTAATATATTGAAACTGACCCAGGAAGAGATCATATATTCACTTTGACTCAGCGAGTAAGGAGAGGGCCCAGAATTGGCATTTACATGCAGACAGAGTAGGTTTAGGTGCTGGTCAGACACTAGACCATGTTGTAAGAATGTCTTTTTGGAGACTGTAAATGAACAGGAAATCCAGGGAACAGGTCAAAATCTCATTACATTAAATACCACGTTCTTTGGTCATAGGGAGATTTAGCTACAGGGATTATTTTTTATTCTTCCAAAAAGTAGTTTTACTCTATGCCAGTAAAACCTTCATTAATCTACACCAACTACCCACAATTCCTTACTATCTAGATTTTATTGTTCTCCCTCCCCCAATCACCCCAAAATTAGAAAAAAGATAAAAATGATTACTGAACAAAATGATGTTAGGAAAATGTTTAAATATAAAAATTGAATTTATGTAACAACTTACATGCAATGTAAAATGAGCAGATCCCATCTTCTGGTGCTCACTTTAGCCCAGTCTACTTCTGAAAACTCCATATTGCTTGATACGTGCCACAAAAGTGCTCTTTTCGTTCAAGCCCTTATCACACAGGACTAAGAAAAGTTAGTATTTTTTTTTTTTTGCTTTCAGCTATCACTTTCACAAACTTCCTTTCCCAGTCACTCTCCTCAATCACTCCTCTGCCTTTGAATTGAACTCCTTCCCATCTAGATCCATGTTGTTATCATTTGCATATCCCAAATCATTATTTTTTCTGTCACCTCAAATAAGTTCAATACCAAGATCACAGTCTAATTTTCTCCCCCAAAACCTTGCCACTTTCTAACACCTTAACCACCTGGTTTCCTGTCCTCCTCATCTCCCATCAACTTTGCCTCCAGTCTGCTTTAGCCATATATAAGAATGGTAATAACTCAATAATAATTGAGGCTCCATCCTCAATTCCATTCCCCACTCTGCTCAAATGAATACCAGAATTACACTTACAGAGTAACAGTACCAGAATTCCTACTTATAGCTCTGAGCTCTACTTCAGTAGGAAGATACATCACAAATCTGTAAGTCAGTGGTAGCCAAATGTAATGGCCACAAGGAAGTAGTTAACACCTTGTTTCAGCTATTTAATTAACACAGAAGTAGTTAACACCTTGTTTCAGTTCATGATTGTATCTAATATTAATATCCAGAACTCGTGAATCCTACAACTTGTGAACCCAAGAACTTGTAACCTCCTGCAACAGGAAGGGGAGGAACTAAAGGCCATATATAAGGAGAGGCCCACGCTGGAGAGAGCAGAACTGAGAAGGGAGCTCTTGTGGTGGAGGAAAAAACTTGTGATATCCTGCCACTCTGTCTGTTCTGTCTGTGTTGATGTTTTTTTTGTGATACTGTCTACAGAAGCCCTGCGACCATACTGGAAGCCCTGAAAGAGGATTTTCTGGTTGTCTGTTTACAGAAGTCCTGGAGGAGGGTTTTGGAGGTCCTGGGACTTTACTGATGATTTTTGTTGACCTCTTGGACCTTGTTTGTGTGTCTGTGTTGATTTCTGTACTGATGATTTGTGTTGAGTTCTCAGACCTTGTTGGTGGGTCTGAGTTGATTTAAGAGGCAGATAGTGAATTGATGATGGTGCCTGCAATGCGAATGAATATTATTGTGGCTCTGCTAAGCTTTGTCTTCCCAGAAACAGGAATTGTGAAGGACTTGAGGTAGACTGGACACTGTGAGCTCCAATATGGAACGGGAACTGGACAAGGAATTGGATGAAGAACTAGACAAGGAGCTGGACAAGGAACTGGGAGCTGCCTGCCTTTGAACTCAGGTGACAGTTGTGTAGATTTGGGCAGGAGCTGGGATCATGGAAAAAGAACCATGGAAGCTGAAAGTCAGCCTTGAGTCAAGATGAAAAGATCTCTGCTTGGGTACCTGATGCTGACTGAGAAGATTGTGATTTACTGTGACCTAGTGGTGGAGAACTTTAACCTTTGTACTTTGTGTTCATTAAGGAGACAAGCCTCCTTAAGGATGATTGAATTAAGGGCTTAACAAATGATTGAGTTATTAAATGATTGTACTTAGTTTTCACCAAAGTGGCCACATCATTTTAAACAATGTGGCCATTTTAGTGATAAGTTGTTATGTCATAACATTGTGAATGCTGTACTTTGATTTCTGTGAATGTTACCTTAATTTACTGCTGAATAAATAGAGAGTTAACTATACTATGTAATCAGAACTTGAAGCTGTTCACAGCAGCAGTCCTCTGGAAAGCTGCTCATGCTTGGCTTTATACCAAATGCCATCAAAGAAGTTACAAGACTCGAGAAGTATAAATAAAGTAAACAGAAAAAAGAAATATTAAAGGATTCAATAAGGTTGAACTGTTTATACTCCTACATGGAAAGATGTTACTTATAAATTATAAGAACTTTATCATTATTAAAGTAGTTAGAAGGACTATACATAGACAGAGAGCATGGTGTGAGTTGAATATGATGGTATGATATGTAAAAAAATTGTGAGAGAGGAATACACTGGAAGAAGGGGGAAGGGACAGGTAGAATGAGACGAATTACCTCACATAAAAGAGGAACAAAATAGTTTTTTACAGTGGATAGGGAAGATGAAGAAAGTGGGAGGAAATGCTTGAAACTTACTCTCATCAAAATTAGCTCAAAGAGGGAATAACTTGCACACTCAGTTGGGTATTGAAAGCTATCTTTCCCTACAGGAGAGTTAATAGTGGAAGGGGATAAGAAAAGACAGGATGCTGATAGAAGGGAGAGTGGATTGAAGAAGATGACAGAAGCAAAACACTTTTGAGGATGGACAAGGTGAAAGGAGAAAGAGTAAGATAAATGGAGGGATAGAATGGAGAGAAATATGCAGTACTCATAACTATGAAAAATATTTACAGTAAGTATATATAGAGAATCGAGTCAAACTGATAAGAATACAAGTCATTCCTCAAAAGATAACTGGTCAAAGGATATGAACAGGCAGTTTTCAGGTGAAGTAATTAAAGCTATTTACAGTCATATGAAAAAATTATCTAAATCACTATTGATTAGAGAAATACAAATTAAAACAACATTGAGGTACCACCTCATACTTATAAGCTTGGCTAATATGACATAAAAAGAAAATGACAAATGTTGGTGGGGAAGAGGGAAAATTGAGATACCAATGCACTGTTGGAGTTGTAAACTGATTCAATCATTCTGGAAAGCAATTTGTAACTAGGCCTACAGGGTTATAAAACCATGCATACCATTTGGGAGGCTTTATTTTTTAAAAAATTTTCATGGGCTTTTGTGAATGTTTTGTGTTATTCATTGCCTATGGGGGATTCAAATGAAGGCTGATTCTTATAACATGTATATTTAGTTATTGAGTGCCTGTTGGAGAACACTATTAGACATGTTCTAGGGAAGCTTTTACTGTAACTCCAGGTTGCAGGCAATGATTCAAAGTTAAAGAGAGAAACTAACCCATTTGGGTCAGGTCCCTGGGATTATGCCAGGTATATGTGGTGCCAGAGTCATTAAGGGAGAGGATTCTCGGCTATGGATAACAGAAACATGTACAAAGCACCATGCTAGGCATGGAGGACTATAGGAAGATAAATCACAGCCTCTTCTCTCATGAAGCTTACAGGCTATTAAGGGAAATAAAACATATACAATTAACTACTATAAGGCATAATGTAACCAGTATAATGAGTGAGATACAATCATAGTGTTCCCAATTTTACAGAAGAGGAATGCAGAAGCTCTAAGAAATCCCTTCTGTAACCAACAGGATGTGTTTCATCACACACCAAAATACTTGTGGTAGGCTTTTTTATTTTCTGTCATTCAAAATATTTATGTGGCATGGATTTCAAATGTGCTTCAGAAGAGTTCTCAGGGAAGTAAGTAAGACTTTTATCTCTGGTAGTAATTGCTACTACATCAGAATGCTCTTAGGAAATAATGAGTGGGGGAAGATTGGGCAATATTAGAAAGTAATTTGGAGATGAGCAATGCTATGTTCAGGAAATGGGAAGGAAATAGATGTGAAAGCATCTATACTCCTCTTCTTACTATCAAAAGGTGCATGTAAAATTGTTTAGGCAAGACATAATTTTTGTTGTTGATTAATTAGGTAAAATTTCCCAGAACTTAAGCAACTTCTTGGGATAGCTTCTTAGAGTCAATTTTGTAAGTAGTCAACTATGTGGTGTGATTTAAGCATATACTTGCAAGGGTTGCCTCCTATTCTTAAAAATAACCCATATTCCTTTCACTTTATCATTATTATTTTGTTCCTTTGTTTCATGAAGGCTTTTCTTTCCTCAAGATTCATATCATTCATTGATAGACTGGGCTCCTCTCAGCGATGCAAGGTTACAAGACAACTCCAAAAGACTCATGATGGAAAAGAATATCCATATCCAGAGAAAGAATTACAGTCTGAATGCACATTGAAGCAAACTACTTGCTCTCTCTTTTTTTGTTTTGTATTGTTTTGTTTCTTCTTTCTCATTGTTCACTCTATTGGTTATAATCCTTCTTTGCAACTTGACTAATGTTTAGCGTGAAGGTATTTGTAGATCCTATATTTGATTGCATGTCACCATGGCAGGGATGGGGGAGGAGAAGGACGGAGAGAAAATTTGATACTCAAGAGACTGTGGAACTGAATGTTGTAAACTAAAAGTAAACAAATAAATTTTTTAAAAGATTCATATCATTTAGTGTGAATATTTAAGCTCAGAAATTAACCTCTACTTTGTCTAGTACTGACTACTTATTTTGTTGATTGTCTAGATGAGAGGTTCCCAAACTTATGTGACCTACCAACCCCTTTTCAAAAAAAATTACTCAGCATTCCCCTCAAAATCTATTTTCTTTAACCCTTTAATGAATTGTTTTTGGGAAATTTACATCATTTCAAAAATATAATTTGAAAAATTGACAAATCTTAAATTTAATAATTTATTGTAAACTTGTGGGTTTTTCCTGCATTGAAATTTTTATGATGTAATATTGTGCCACATAACCATATACTATCATATTGTAAACAAGTCATTACACACACATATTTCTGCTGATGCATGCTGGATATTTCATGAAAGCTTGCGTGCCAACACTTGCTTGTTAAGACGTATCAGTGGATTTGACCACTGATTGGTTATAACCTGCACTTTTTGTATTTATTTGGAAAATAATGTAATCACTACAACTTTAACTCTGTTACAAAATAGATGAAACATATGAACATTTTTTCAAAATTTTCTTCTCTTCTTTCCTTATGTTTTCACCACTCTTTTATTTTCATTCAATGCCCCTCCAATTGCACCTGAGGCTACTATCACCCCCCTGATAATTTCATCACCCCCCCGAGGGTGGTATTGCCCACTTTGGGAACCTATGAACCAGTCAAATTAATTTAGATTATTGACAAAACTTTAACATTTGTTATTAAAAGGATCATCAAGGCAAGAAATTATGGCCACAAAGAACAATGCTTTTTCCTTCAAAACAAGTATTAATTTTATTTCTGTTTTTGATAAGATTACTGAATATAGTTGTTGCAGACTCCAGCAAGATATTGAACAACTACAGTTATGCTATTATTATATAAGAAGAAATATATGGCTTATAAAATAGCACAGTGAGTCAATTTAAATTTGTTGACTGCCTGATCTGGAAGATTAGTCATCATTGGGTTGCTGTAAGTTTAGAAAGAAGTAGATGGGGATGTGTGTAGAGAGAGTAAAGGGAAAGGAATAAGCATTTACATAGCACCTACTATGCACCAGCCATCATATTAAGTACTTTTACACATATTATCCCATTTGACCCTTACAATGACCCTGTAAGGTGGGTACTGTCATGTCCATTTTACAATTAAAGATACTGAGGCAAAGAGGGGTTAAATGACTTGCCCACAGTCATATAGATAGGAAATTTCTGAGACAAGATTTGCACTAAAGTCTTCCTGACTCCAGTTCTACTGCTCTACACTGCATCACTAGGTAGAAGACAGACTATAGTAGAGTTAAGGCATATGTGAATGGAAAAGAAGGTGATCTGGTATTGTGTTAAGAGTATGGGGAAATGAATAGAGTGGCATAATAAAGAATTTGTGTCAAGAAAATATTAAAGGCTCCTGAGTAAAGCCTATAGTGTGTTGGGTAGATCCTAAATCAATAATCAGCAAGCATTTATTAAATGCCTACCAAGTGTCAGACATTTTGATAGGCTGTGGGAATACAAGTACAAAGAATGAAACAACCCCTACTTGCAAAAAGCTTACATTCTAAAGGGTAAAACAATAAACACATATGTAAGTTTATGCAGAATAAAGGATGGATATGTGGCACAGCGGATAGTGTGCCAGGTCTAGAGTCAGATAGTCTTATCTTCTTGAATTCAAATCTAGCCTCAGATACTACTTGTGTGACCCTGAGTAAGTCACTTAACCCTGTTTGCCTCAATTTCCTCATTTTTAAAATTAGCTAGAGAAGGAAGTGGCAAACCAATCTGTTACTATTGCCAAGAAAACCACAAATGGGATTGTGAAGAGTTGGACACAACTGAAACGACTTAATAGCAACACGAAGAGTAAATATGTGCACATATAAATGCAAAGTTGTTAAAAAAATAGCTTGGGAGGGAATTTCTAGCAATTGAGAGGATCATGAAGGACAATGTAGAAAAGTGATGCTTGAGTAATGTTTTAAATGAAGGGAGAAATTTTATGAGGTGGCATTGAGGAGAGTGTACATGCCAGAAATGGGAGAGGAGCAAAATGAAGGGAGATAGAGTATTGGGAGAGAGGATCTAAGAGAAGGCCAGTTTCCCTGGATTGCAAAGTACAGCAAGGGGAGAATTATTCAAGAAGCCTGGAAAGATAACTTGGGGCCAGCCTGTGAATGATTATAAAAGCTAAACAGACATATTTATTTTTGGGGAGAGACTACTGTTGATTGTGTAAGGGAGCGACAGGGTCAGATCAGTGCTTTACAAAAATCACTTTGGCAGCTGGGTGGATGGGCTGGAGTGGGGAGATACATGAGGCTGGGAAATCAATTAGGGGACTGTTAATCTAAGTGAAAGTATAGATATAGGGCTTGAATTATGGTGGCTGCTATGTGAGTGGAGACAAGTGGTCAAAAGTTATGGAGGTAGAAATGCCAAGATTTGACAACTGGATATGTGGGGCAAGGAGTAGAAGAAAATGCTGAGGTTAGGAGTCTGGTAGATTGGAAGCATGATAGTGTCCTCAAAGGAAAGAAGGAAGTATAGAATAGAGTAGAGTTTGGGTGAAAATGGAATGGTTTCAGTTCTGGACATGTTGAGTTTAAGCTGCCTTTGGAACATTTAGGTTGAAATATAATGTTGGCTATGGGTGTATAAGACTGAAGCTCAAGGAAGAGAATGGAGCTGGATATTTAAACCTTATATCATCTGCATAGAGACCATTGATAAACTGGTAGGATCTGATGAGGTTACCAAGAAAGAGTGTAAAGAAAGGGAAGAGAATAAGATTTAGTAAAGAAATAGGAAATACCCACAGTTAGAAGACATATATGGGTGTTGATCCAGCAAAAAAGATTGAAAAGTAGCATTCAATCAGGCAGAAGAAAAACTAGGAAAGAACACTGCTATGGTAGTGTAGAGAAGTTAGAGACTCTAGGAAAAGATAGTGGTTCATAGTATGGAGGTCAAAAAGGGGCAACTAGGTGGCATCGTGGATAGAGTTCCTGACCTGGAGTCAGAAAGACTCCTTTTCCTGAGTTCAAATCTGGCCTCAGACACTTACTAACTGTGTGACCATGTTTGCCTCAATTTTCTTATCTGTGCCCTGGAGAAGGAAATGGCAAACTACTCCAGTATCTTTGCTCAAAAAACTCCAATAGAGGTCACCAAGAATCAGACACTAGTGAAAAATGACTAAATAACAAAGGCAAAAAAAGAGAGAAGAGACCAGAGAAAAGACCATCAAATCTGGCAATTAAGAGATCAATGATAGCTTTGGAGGTTACAGTTTCAGTTGAGTAATGAGACTGCAAGCCAGATTGCGAAAGACTGAAAATTAATAGAAGAGGTAGCGAAGTTAGTGTCAGTAGACAGTTTAAGGGAAAGTAAGATCTAGAAAAGAATTTGGTTTTCTTTTTTGGATGAAGGAGACCTGGGCATGTGTGAAGGAAGAGTATATTAGGTAAGGGTTGAAGAAAGA
>NW_027187460.1:32415762-32438090 GCF_028583685.1 Petaurus breviceps papuanus
GGGGGGGTGAAGGTAAAAAAGTCTTAAGAAGAAATTTTAGAATAACTTTTTGTATGCATGGCAATAGGGAATCAATTAGCAAGAAGTAAAAGGAGTATCTTGCTCCAACAAGGACCCAGTTGAGATTGGATTTCATGAGAAGGAATGGATGGTATGTAATATGCAGTAGTGAAATGATTCGTTATATAGATCAAACTGTGAACTCACTGAAATGTAAAAGCATGGGTTCAGATTTACTTAGTTTAATTCATCTACTAGTAGACATTTTTCAAAACCTTGAGCTAGTCACCCTCTTCTGTCATTGTTTTCTTCCCAGCGTTTGAGAACAAGAAATCTTTGAAAATGAGAGAGGGTATATATTATGGCAAAGTCTTTGAGAAAGGTAAACAATTGGTTGAAAGAATCATATTGGTAAAATAGAAAGTGTGACTAGGCTTGAGAAAGTACAAACCACATGAGGGAGTTTAAAGCAATGAAAAGAAAAGGAGTGGGAAAAGTCAGTACCTACAGAGATAGTGAAGAGTGGACAATTTTGATGATTAAATACAACTATGAAAGAACCAAAATAATTAGCCTTGAATATGCATAAGAATGGTAATTAGCAGCATATATAAGTATATAAAGGAAGATGAAACAAGGGGGTAAGTTGTTCCCTACTCTCAGAAGGGAAAAGAAAGAAAAAAATGTATAAAACTGAGTGTGAACTAAGATTTCATAGCTAATTCCCCTTCTTCCATGGTATAATAAAACTCCTTCCAAATTACCTGGCACCATAAAGGCACGATAGTTGTCTTTACTGTAAGAGTGCACAGGGAAATTTCATAATCAAATGCATGACTTTTATGAAGCAAGTTGAAATAACTTCTCTTCTATAATGAAGAATAAGGAAGTCTTCACTTAGCTCTGAGCCATCCCAGAGGAGTTTAAACTTCAAAGCTGATAAGTTCCAAACAATCTATCCACAAGTCTGCTTCCTAGACTTAAACATTTTCTCCAACCAATGCGGGCTCCTTTTATCAATATCCTCCACCGTAAAGGCTGTTGGGAGACAACTAGTGTCATTGATAAATACCCATGAATTCTGGTTCTGGTTCTAAAGGCAATATTCCAAATCCTGCATTTAAACTTTAAAAAAAATAAGGCTTATAATGTCCTTGATGGTGGCAAAGATCAATAACTAGAAGAGTAGAATCAGTTCTTTGACACATTTTTTTCTTACCTATGGAGGATTTTCTCTCAGAATAAAGTCTGAAAACATGGAACACTTCCAGATCTAGAATGGTTATTAAAGATCATCTAGTCCAATCCTCTCATTTTACAGAAGAAGAAACTGAGACTTAAGGAGATTTCAAGGTAGAAAGTTCTCAAGGTATTAGCAAAGGTAGTATTGGACCCAGATCCTCTTACTCCAAAAACAGTGCTTCACTTTCCCTCCTTGCATCTTTTTCTTCCTTATATGATTGTTTTCCTAAAGTTGAACCATCATTTCATACATAGAAAAATACAAACTGATAGGATATATATATATATATAATATATATATATACAATGAACCCTAGATAATAATTTGTGAATTTCTAAGTTTATATGTCACCTACAGCGATCTAATTCTATTCAACTTTGATGCCATTGATTGAGGGAACCGATAAGTTAAGTACCTGGCTCAAGGTGATGTAGCCAGTATGTCAAAGAAGGGACCTGAATTGAGGTGTTCCCAAATTCCAGGTCTGCTCTCTTTCTACTACACAGGACACTATCTCCTTCAACTCTGAAACATGTGCTAGATGAGTGGTTCACCTATTCTCAGAAGACCAGAAGCTAAAAACAGAAGTAGGGCAGTACTAAAGTACTAAGTACTGAAAAAGAAGTAGGGTAGCAAGGGATCTGGGAAATCCATTCTTTGAAACTTGTCAGACTCCAGGTTCTTTGGTATCACTTGTGTAATCCTGTTGACCTGAGGATTTTAGTCTAAATTTCTTCCCCATTATGCTTTATGAATCTAGGACTTCATTAGAACCAGAGTCAGAATATAAAATTTCCTGAGTGGAATTAAAATGGTTACAGCAGCTGGCATGTCCATCTCTACTGAGAGCCTTAGATCTATTGCTTCTAGTCTTCCACAGAGACAGTTAGGCCTACAGATCTGAATGAAGTCTGCAGATTTCACATGGGTAAATAGAGCAATAGATAGTGAGACAGATGACAAAATAGGAAGATAGATTACAACAACAAAAGCAAAACAAATATATAGCTAAGGTGATGAACGCACCTGTACTAGAAAATCATTTCATATACTTTCCAGAGTCTAACTTAAAACCCAGAAGAATAGTGTTTCTCTTCAATGTTCCTCTATCTCCTTTATGTTAGAAGACTTTAAAAACGGATGTTAAAAGAATAACCCTGCTGAAATGAATTTAAAATATGCCAAAAATCAAAATTCATATAGCAACCTAATGGCAAGAGACTGCAGGTGAGGAGGCTATGAAAAAAATCAGGAAGCAGCCTGAGTTAACCCCTATTCCATTCCCACATCCAGTCCCAGATGGATTGACCTGAAATCCAGAAGCATTCTCTTCAGGGCAAGGACCAGCTTGACTATTGATCTTAGAGCATCTTGGACCTAAAAGAATGACTTTTCTGGCTACTTCCATACAGGGATGTTGGATACCTTTCAGGAACTCCTTTCAGTAAAAGAAATACATGTATCAAGTACAGATTGCTTCCTTGTACCTGTTCAGAAAGAACCAGTTCCCAACTTTTACACAAGGCCAAGATTAGAAACTAGTTGTTTGTTTGTGAACCTAGTTTTTCTGATGTTCTGCCTAATGAGTTCTTCTCTACCCTATGGTACGTTCCTTTTATATTTTATTTTCTCCTCTACCCATTTCCATTCATTGTAAGGATGTTCAGGCAAATCATAAGGTCTCTTATCTTCATCCCTCTCTTCAAAGATTCTAAAATTATCCACTTCATCCCAGGCCATTGCCAGGCTTTTTGACTTTGTCTTGTCATTGGACTTCCATGATTCTGGAAGAGAGAGTGAGGTTGATGACTTTGTGGAACTCTGCCTCACTTAAATCCATCTCACACATGAGTCAAGATATCTCTCCATGATGTCATTGGTCTTCTTAAAAAATGAAGGACAAACAAAATCTTCTGAGCCTTCCTTTGTTTAAAGACCAGGATGCCTTGAAGTTACGCTTGGCAGAATTTCGTTACCTTCCACCAGCTAGATCAGATTGTGAACTAGATTGAATATATATATATATATATATATATACACACACACACAATTTTTGTGTGTATGTATATATGCTGTGTGTATATGGTTTCCTTTGCTTTCTTGCGTACCTTATTTCATGTTATTATAAACATTGCTCTGAGAAAGCCTCCCCAGTTTTCATCTCACTGCCAAAGTTATCCATAATCAAAAAAATTAAGGTTAAGAAACTTTGAGATCGGGGCAGCTGGGTGGCACAGTGAGTACAGCACTGGCCCTGGAGTCAGGAGGACCTGAGTTCAAATATGACCTCAGATTTAACCCCAATTGCCCTGCCTCCCCCCCCCCCCCACACAAAGGACCAAAAACATCTCTTATAAAAGAAGCTTTGAGTTTCAGAGCTGTGCTGGTAGCAACTGACTCTTGCAGGAAATATAAGTATAATCTGCATTATTAACATTTAATCTATCATTTTCTTGAATCTATAAATCAAGGCACAACTTACAGTGTCTGATGATACCTAAGTTGTAAAAAATAAAATTGAAAAAATAGCAATTTTCTTGAGTGAATAATAACTGGCTCCAGTTTACCCACCCACCTCAGTTAGACGATATCACAAATACTTTTGACCTATCCAACTGTAACCTACTGCCCATTACTGGCTCCAGGTATCTGTAAAAGTGGGTCAAATGTTTAGCTTGGAAGTCCCATTACCACCAAATTACAATTTTTTATTATTGATGATAACCTGGGATTTCCTGATTCTGAAGGTAGTCAATGAGTAGAAAGGGAGAGTGATCCATCTCTTTCTAGTACTGTGACAGCTAACTCAAAGTTTAGTTTCTTTTAATGTTACAAAGCTTCCGTCCTGACCTGCTGATCCCCAATGTTGGAAACACCATTGGAGTGATTATTTTTGTTGGAAGAAAAAGACATTTACCAGGCAGGGCCGAACAATACCATTTATTTATCAGGACATTCATTTGGAAAAGAAGGCCATGCACTCTGCAGCTGTCTAGCAACACTGTATATTTTAACAGTTCTTTGAAGCATTGGGCACAAGGGGCATATTTGCCATCACTTTGGTTCTCCTAGCCTTCATGACCCACCCAGATTTTGATGTTGTCCACAGGTATGTTTAACTACTGTGTTTCCTTTCTCATTGAAAGGACTGTGAGTCTCCTTATGGGCATTTTGGCCTTGGCTGGGTGGTAAGTG
This sequence comes from Petaurus breviceps papuanus, assembly GCF_028583685.1. Classification (NCBI taxonomy): domain Eukaryota; kingdom Metazoa; phylum Chordata; class Mammalia; order Diprotodontia; family Petauridae; genus Petaurus; species Petaurus breviceps. The sequence goes on from NW_027187460.1 coordinate 32,420,201, forward strand.
TTCTGTCTTGCATCAGGTTGTATGTCAAAGGGTGATAAGTTTGCATGGGGTGCTATTTTTTGTTACCTTAGCAACTCTATCTGCCTGAATGTGTTTCAAATAGCAGTAGAAGTTAACATGGGTCAGAAGAAAGAATTCTGGGCCTAGGGTGATGAGACTTGAGCTCTTTCCTCCTACCTAATATCACATCCCAGTTATACAACATTTGGCAAAAAAAATATTACCTTCTTGAGTCTCAGTCTCTTCATCTATAAAACAGAAAGAGTAGAACTCGTGTTATCTTTTCATAGAATTGTTCTGAGGCCCAAATGAGTGCCTTGAAACTTTTAAAACTGTAAATAAAAGGAAACCATAGCATTTAAGGGTGAACAGGGGTAGTTTGGGATAAGAATTCATAGTTTTTTATAACGTGTGTGGTCACGGACAAGATTTTATCATGTTGGCTAGAACCTGTCCTTTTCATGATACAATGTCTAGAGGAATCATCATATCTATATTCACAAACCAGGCTCATAAATAAGATTTTTATATCCTTGATATCTTTCCAACTTGTTTTTATGCAAACCTACTAACGATTTTTTAAACTTCCATTGCATGCAAAATTATATGTTTGACTCTGTACAAACATAAGGTAACAATGAATTTTACAAACATTTTAAAGAACTTACTATGTACCATTGTGCTATGTATGCTAGATACTAGAGAAACAAAAATGAAAACAGAAGTCTCTGTCTTAAGGGAACTTATGTTCTATTCAGATAGACAATAGGTACATAAAAATTAAATACAGTGTCGAATGTAGGGTACATGAAGCATAGGAAAAAGCAGCTGAGATCAGATTAGGTTTCATTTATCACGAGTTAAGCTTTGAAGGAGACAAGGGATTCTAACAGGTAAAGGTGAACGTAGAATGAATTTTACTCAGGAGTTCAGCCTGTGAAAAGACACGGACATGGGAGATGGAAGGTCATGTGTGAGAAATAGCAAGAAGAACAATTTGATTGGATTCTGGAGTTCATGAAGGGGAGTAATAGATAACAATCTTTGAAATGAGGGATGGAGATCTGATTGACAAACGATGGAATTTTTATTTGTTCCTAGAGGTGATGGGGAATTGCTAGAGTTATTTAGTAAGGGAGAGACATGGTCAGACATATGTTTTAGCACTATCCATTTGGCAGCTATGTAGAGGATGGATAAAAGAAGGGAGAAACTTGAGACACAGAAAACAATTGAGAGTTTATCACAGTAATCCAGAGAACAGGTGCTGAGCAATTGTAATGGTTGGTGGTAATTGGAGGAGGGAGAGGTGGACATGTAGCAAAGATGTTATGGCAATAGGACTGACAAGGTTTATAAACTAATTAGATATTTGAGATTGAGGAAAAGCAGAGAGCCAAGGATATCTTCCTATGTGATTGGAAAGATAGTGAAACCCTCAACTGAAATAGGGAAGTTTTGAAAAAAATGTGTATATATACATATACATGTACATGTACATATATGTGTGTATACATATATAAACATTGAGACATATAATGAGTTCTGTTTTTGATGTGTTAGATCTGAGATGCTAGTTCAAAATAAATAGGCAGTTGAAGTGGACCTCAGGAGATACTAGGGTTGGGCATACAGACCGGAGGCAATGGTATTCAGAAGCTAATGGGACCTGATGAGCTCACTGAGAGAGTATATTCTAGGTGCAGCGTATAAAGTTCTAGGTTTGGAGTTAAGAAGAGCAGAGTTCAAATCTGGTTTCAGACATTTACTATCAATGTGACCCTAGACAAGTCACTTAACCTCTAGTTGACTCAGTTTCCTCATTTGTAAAATGAGGATAATAGTAATAGCACCTATTTCCCTACATTGTTTTGAGGATCAAATGAGATAATAATTGTAAATCCATTAACATAGTAACTAACACATCTCAGTATTATGACAAGTTCTGTATAAATGACAGACAGGTAGGTGGTGCAGTGGGTAGAACACTGGGCCTGGAGTCAGGAATAACTGAGTTCAAATCTGATATGAAACACTTACAAGCTATATTACCCTGAGCAAGTCACTTAATCCTGTTTGTCTCTGTTTTGAAACCACTCCAGTAACTTTCCCAAGAAAATCTCAAAAAGGGTTTCAAATAATAAGAAAGGACTGAAAAAATGACTAAACAGTAGCAATAATATAAATGATGGCCATTATTATATCTGCTATGGCCCTGGGCAAGTCACTTAATCCTGTTTGCCTCAAAGAAGGAAATGGAAAACCATTCCAGCATCTTTGCCAAGAAAATCCCAATGGGGTCACAAAGGGTCAGAAATTACTGAAACTACGAAACAACACCAATAATATAGTTGTTAATATATGGAGAAAAGAGAAGCAGATCCCTAACAAAGCCTTAGGGGATAGCTCTATTTAGGGTGTAACATGGAAATAATCTTCCACAAAAGGAGACTGAGAAGCAGTGGTCAGTCAGGCAGAAGGAAGGCCAAAAGGGACCAGTGTCAAATAATCCATAGAGAAGAGTTTATCCAGGAGGAGAGAATGTTCAAAAATATAAAATGCTGCAGAGAAAAAAAATAGCCAATGACTTCATAAGTACATCTCCTCTCCTGAAGCAAGTCACATCTCCTCCACTACATAGTTTACTGTATTATAAAGTTGATATGATTAAAACAATTCCTCACCTTTCAGCTAGCCTAGTGATGAACACATCTAATATTAGCTGAGACTTCTCCAACAACAGTACAATCTATCCTTGGGTTCATTGAGAAGCCCTTCTCTAGCTTAGATGTACTTTCCAGTTATCAAGTTCCTCTAGTAAAGCTTTCTATAATCCAGGCTCATCTTCTATGTTAGGATGAAGGATTTACAAAAGGACTTTAAGTGAAGTGGCCCTGGGTTCTACAGCTATAATTCTCAAACTACCTTGCAATTTAAAGGTACATTCAGACTAGTATATATGGCATAATGAAGTACAGATACACAGATAATAAAGAAGTTTATATTCTGATAGGAAAGGCAGCACATACAAGGAAGTTATGATTATAGAAGGCCAGTTTGTCCAAGGAGGTAAAAAGTATATGTGGGGACAAGTAGGGAGTGGGTAGGTCCACAGTGGCAAGCAGGGGGTGGAAAGGTCTGAGTGGATGGCTTAATAATGATGATGATGATGATGGTGATGATAATGCTATAATTTATATAGCATAAATTATATAATTTATAATTCCTATAGCACTTTAAGGTTCACAAAGTGATTTACAAATTTCATTTCATTTTTCTTCTCACAACAACTCTACTTAACTTCTTTCTTGTTTATTTTTTTGTGAGATTTATCTAGTTCTGAGAGGGAAAGTTTTAAGTCCCTCATTAGCGGAATTTTATTGTCTATTTCCTCTTGTAACTCATTTAACTTTTTCTTTAACTATGTGGAGCCATACTTTTTTTGGTGCATATATTGTTAGTATTGATATTACTTCATTGTCTATGGTACCTTTTAGCAAAATGTAATTTCCATGCTTATCTCTTTTAATTAAATCTATTTTTCTTTTGCTTTGACTCAAATCATGATGGCTATTTCTGCTTTTTATTCTTTTTTACTTTAATTTGAACATAATAGATTCTGCTCCAGTCACTTCCCTTTACTCTGTGTGTATCTCTCTGCTTCAACTATGTTCCTTATATAAAAACAACATATTGTTGGATTTGGTTTTTAATCTATTCTGCTTTATACTTATGTTTCATTTTCTTCTGTTTTTTTTCTGACTCATTTACTAAGCTGTTGACTCTTTCCCCACCCATTATTTTATTGCAACATTTCTTTCCTCAATTTTTCTTTTGCCTCTCTCATTTGATTTAAAAAATTCTTTTAGAACTCTTTCAGAGCCTGAGACTTTTTCTTTGAGACTTTGCATGTAGGTAATTTTATTTTGTTGTTTTCTCAATCTGTGTTTTGATCTTCCCTGTCACCACAATAACTTTCTATGGTTAATTTTTTTTTTTCATTTGTCCAGTCTATTTCCTGACATAATGTAAAAGATGGGATCTATTCCTGGCACATAGGAGTCACTGTCCCAATATTCACATTTTACATGCTGCTGTTTTCAGAGCTAGTTCTAGGGATCAATAAGTTTTCAGTTTTTCTCAGATGATATAATATAAGGAAAGATAGGGCCATGGCTCCTCTGGATTATGCTTTGGCATGACCACAAACACTCCTCTTCATTTTGGAAATGTGATGAGGGTCCCCAATTCTACTAGAGCTAATCCTCACCCTGGGATCACATCCTGGATCCATAATGGGTGTTATAACAGAATCCTGCTCCCAGTGCCATTAAAGTGTCCCCTGTAATCTCCTTCTGGACAGTTGTCTGACTCCTTTACCATTTGTGGGCTGAGAGCTCCAGAACTGCTGATGCACATGCCCTCAAGTCCTGCATCTGACTTTCTTGGTACAACCTGCCCTGGACTTCTCTCTACTTTGTCCTGGTGAGAAAGACCTTTTTTTGCCAACTCTCTCAATTGTTTGTAAAATTGTTTTACTCTGTCCTCTTGTTGATTCTGCCATTCTAGAATTTTCTGTGAAGCATTATATTAACACTATCTGGAGCGAGAATTTAGGAGATTTAATTGAGTCCCCACCTTTTATCCATCATCTTGGCTCTGCTATTGCTTCCTTTCTTCCTCCCTTTTCTCTAATGGTGGTTTCCTTGGGATATGGAACTCAAAGTCTCTGAGCTTTCCTTTGCACTTGGCAATTCATAGCTCTTCATCCTATTCTCTTCCCCAAGTAAATTTTGGGGAGACAGAACTAGCCCTTACTGGATCGTAGGATATTTTTTTTCAAACTTTGTGGAATGCCTCACAAGCCCTTTATCACCATCACTGATTTCTTGAGTGGTGCTCTGTCTAATTCTCTCTAGTCCATGCTCAGGAAGTTTAAAGCATAGCCAGACTGGTACCATTGCAGCTGGGATTAGTTTCTGTAGTTGGGAGTTTTGATCTCTGAGGGGTATGAAGGGGATTGGGTTGAGGTCTATTTCACATTTTACCCCCCATTCCTCTGTTCTCCTAAAGAAATCTTTTACAGCATAAAATGCTTCCCCAGCTCTGGCCACTGAGGACCTAGCAAACTTCAACAACTTGGAGCTCAGATCACAGCACTGAAATGAGGCAGAGGGAATCAGGTGTGTGTTTAGCTTTTTTTTTTTCAAGATTTTTCAAGATTTTCAAGATTTTTCAAGATTCAAGGAATACTGGGGTTAAATAGTGGAGCTTCACTGCTAACAGGATGGAAGGTGGTGGGATAGAAGGCGCTGAGTGAGTTATACCTTTTTCCCCCATTCTTTTTTGGTTCCTGGTGCCCTAAACCATGGAGACAGAGAAAATTGCTTCATCTTTGGGGTATAATTTCTGTTTTGGAGAAATGTTAAAGGTAGAGAGGGTCTGAAAACAAAGTCTAGCCCACTATTTTGTTGGTCATGTGATCCCAAAATGACCTCATTGTTTCTTATAGAGCAGTAATAGTTCATTACATTTATGTACCACAATTAAAAAAAAAAAAAACTTAAACCAGTCAGACATCTACTTTTTCCCCTCCTAGTTCTTAGCTATCATAAAACTGATGTTATAAATATATATGTATTTGGCATTTTTTTTAACTACTGATCTTGAGCTATATGACTAGCCGTGCAAATCTGTGGGTCAATGGATATGCACATTGTAGTACCTTCTTGCATAATTCAAAATTGCTTTCTAAAATGATTTTTACTAATTCACAAATCCACCAATGATGTATTGTGTGCCTATTATCCCGCTTCCCCCAATACTGATTATACCTGTCTTTTGGGTGAGAAGAAACTTTATGTTTTGATTTAAATTTCTCTTCTTATTTGAGATTTGCCACATTCTTTGACAAGGTTGTATATAGTTTGCAGTGTTGTTTTGAAATCTGTTTGTTTTATCCTTTGATCAATTTTCCATTGGTAAATGACTTTTCATTTTATAGGTTTCTGTTAGTTATGTATATATGTTGGATACCAAAATCTTAACTAAGAAATTCAATATAAAGGTTTTCCCCATCTGACCACTTCCCTTATTATAGTAAATGCATTAATTGTATTTGTTAAGAATACTTTCAGTTTCTTGCAATCAAAAATTTCTATTTCATCTTAGAAATTTCTTACATTCCTTTTATAGTCAACAATACATCATCTACCTATAACTGTGAAAGATACATAAATTTAATCTATTCCAACATTTATGTTATAATCTTTAATATTCAGGTTGCATAGATTTTGAAATTTTGTGGAAAATGGTGTAAGGGACAGTTCTAAACCTAATTTCTCTCAGACCACTGTCTAATTTTCCCAGGAGGTTGTATCAAGCAGGAAGTTCTTTCCTAACTGATTTTGCTTTGGGAGTTAATTGAACACTGACTTACTGAGTTACTTTATTTCTGATTCTACTTTATAAAGTCTATTAGATTAAAACCTGAAAAAAGTCTGGTCTTCTAGCTTGTTGGTCATATGACCCAGAAGTGACCTCATTATTTCTTATATGATAGTAATAGTCCTTTTAAACTATTTATTTACCTAGTTCTTTATTTTTAACCAGAATCAAATTATTTTTACCAGCACTACTTTCCTTGGTACTTTTTCTTCTTCTTTCCAAATTTTTCTTTCCTCTAACTGAATTTGTTCTAATTTTATTGAGTTTCATCGTTTTATCAATGATGTTTTGATTACTACGGCAATAAAACTTTAAACCAGCTTTATTAATATTGGAATAATTGTTATATTGACCTGGCCTATCAACAAACCCTGAATATTATTTCAGATACTTAAGTTATTTTTTTCTTTTTAAATTTATTTAAGGATCACTTTATAATGTAATCTATAGAAATACTTTGAGTGCTTTTGTAGATCTATCGTCAAGTAGTTTATGTGTTTTGTAAGTATTTTGCATGAGATTTATCATTCTATTTATACCTGTTGGATTTTAAAAATTACATTGTCATGTTGATTTTTGTGAGTTTATATTGTAGTCCTAAACTTTGCTGAAATATTTGTTTCAGTTAGGTTCTTTGCTAGTCCCCTAGGGCTTTCTTTGTAAAGAAAGTCATCAGAAAAATAGGAATAGTTTCATTTCCTCTGTTTCTATCTTTTATTAAATGCATTTTTGTTTTGTTTTGTTTTTTTGGAGGGGGGAAGGCAGGGCAATTGGAGTTAAGTGACTTGCCCAAGGTCACATGGCTAGTAAATGTTAAGTGTCTGAGGCTGGATTTGAACTCAGGTCCTCCTGACACCTGGGTCAGTACTTTGTTCACTGCACCAACTCGCTGCCCCAAAGAAATGCATTTGATTAATTGGGTGAGGTTTATCAAGAACTGTTTCCAACTCTAATGTTAATCCCCTTGAGGTCAAAGGAAGTTACAAGTAAAGATGCAGTAAAGTCAAATTTTTCTTTCCATTTTATTGCATCTATGCAGATGACAGAGGCAGAATGCTACAGTGGATAGAGGGATGGACTTGGATTTGTTGGGATAAATTGTAGGGAAGGGGATAAAGGAAAGATTGGTGAGTTTCATAAAGCTGAATATCTTAAGGTGGAGGCTAGATGAAATTCATGATTTGGTAGACCTAAAGGGCCTCTACAATTTTATAATTCTGTGACTCTTTACTTCCTTTCTAAGTATGGAGCGATGCCTCTTAGTTTTTGGATTGAGATCCAACGTATTTCATCCAAGAAGTTGCTTCAATCCCCAGAGGTATTAATGAAGCGTTTTATGTATTCTTAGTTTCTTACTTGCCCAATTGATGCCAACTCTCATTTTGTAGCTAATATTTTTATTGGGCGTTTTAAGTAATATAAAAATATATGACTGTCCTGGGTACTCTCCTTAAATTGAATGTTCTGGGGGGAAAATATTTCTAATTTGCAAAATTTTAACTCTTGTATAAGTCAATGGCTTGGCTCTTTGATTCCGTACCTCTTTATATACATAAACATTTCTCATATCAACATGTGTATGTGCAAAAAATATCAAATAATCTGCTCTTATTTCTACTATAAATATTGTTAGATTATTCAGTTTTTTAAAAGTAATTTTCAAGGCACTGGATTTTAAATCTATATATTTAAATATGTATTTAAATTGGGCTAAAGAATCTTTTCTTTATGTTTGTCCAATAATAAAAATGTTTATTTCTTGATACCAAATATCATTCTTAATAACAAGTTTATAATTTAAAAACTATATTACTTTTATGCAAGTGATTTCACACAGATGTACAGAGAAGAATAAAAGGTTTTTTAAACATTTTTGCTTTTCCCTTCATAAGGTGGGGAAATTTTTATTCATAGATTATGCATGCAACAAAATGACACTATGGATATCTTGCCAACCATTTGCAATTCTTCATAGTTTCCTAAGAATGTTAATTGTATATTATTTGCCTTAGCCTCCTGTTCTCCACTTAATGTTTCATGTCTTACATAAATTTTCTGAAAACAGTACATTTAACAAAGTTTTAATTGTATAACATCATTTTTTATAATTTGAATATTAATAAAAAATTATGTGCTACTCATAACTAATAAGAACTATAATTTCTATGCTAAATATTTTTTAAAAAATATTCATTGAAGATTAATGTTTAATCATCCACATTTTAGTAATTAGAAAAATTCTTAAGTGAGAAGATTGCATGTAGATTCTAAGTGATGTTATCAGTTTGAAAGAAAACATGGCAACATTACAAATTCTCTGGTGAGCTTTTTTATTCACAATACTCTATTTTGAACTTATAAATGTTTTTTAGTATTAATGTATGTAATAAACCATATTTTAAAACTTTGGGGGCAACATGAAAACTTAGCCATAACAATGAAAATGATATACTCATTGTAAATTCTGAAATAATAGTATCTTTGTATATTTCAAAAAAAAAAAAATCTTTTTAATGAAACAAAAATATTATCATTTATAGTAAATCAAGATCTCTTTAAAAATATAATCCTATAGTAAGTTGCACATTTTCATCATGCTGTTTCTTAACTTGATGTTGGTTAAAAATTACCAAACCACAAAGATTTAGTTTCTTTTCTCCTTTGTAATAAGTTTTTCTTATTGAATAAATGCCCTGCAATTTAATAAGTAAAAAATTAAAAAGTAATCAAACATGTATCCTAGGTTTTTTGAGAGCAGATTTCAGAGCATGTAGAGAAAGAATAGATAGGTTAATATTCTATAGGGAAAGTTAGGCCAGAAAACATAAGATGTTCCCAAGAATAAAATTCTGAAAACACAAAGGTAAACAAGTCCAATGAGATGGAAAGAGACTGATGAAAATACACAGAAAACTCTTCAACAAATTTAGAATTTTAAAAGACAGGTAAAAATGTGAAAGTGCAAGTATTGGAAGGAAAAGAAAATAATGTTGTTATCTATATGGATATGGTGGTATTATGCATGCTGCTGGTCAGGGTAGACTAAAGATCACAAGGGGGAAAAAGTTTTTGTTTTTTTTGCCTACAGTCTTTATACTGGGAGGGTTTGGAGTTTTGTTTATTTGAAAGTGAAAAGGGATATGTACTTACTTCTTCCTGTGGCCCCCATCCTTGCAATATTAGTGTTATAGTTTGGGTCTGGTTTCTTCCATTCTGCTCCCACAGGGCATGACCTACTTTCTTACCACTATATAGAATGTTTCTTTCTCTTTATGATTTCAGAAGGATATGCTTTGGAGAAAGTAGGATGACCTTATAGGCAAGCCATCTGCTAGACAGCATTGGTAACTTCCTCACTATCACCAAAGAGCAAAAGCCCTTGTCCCAACTTTATCCACTTTGGGACAAAATAAATAAATCAACATATTTTCTCTCTGTCATGTAGCTCCTACACTCCCAGTAGGTGTTAAAATTTACATATGATTCACTTTTGTCTGTACCAAGAACAGTCACTCTTTCTTTTGTAACTCCTGTTCTTAAATAATGAAACACAAAGAAAAGAGTAGCTATTATCAATAATATTTTTTACCAAGACTAATGTGGAATCATATATTAATTAAATATAAAATGATCAATAAACTTAAATCAAAATAAACACTTTGGTTTAGACGACTACCATTTCAAGCAAATGAGTAATAATCATATTTGGCGTATTTGATTTAAAAATTTTTCTTATTAAGGCAATAATTACAAATATACTTTTAAGTCTTTAACTTTTTGTGCTACAAACTGAATTGGAAAGCAGGTAAATTCAACTAGTATTTTATTAGGAACTTACTGTGCTTCACACATAATAACCAGCTAAAAGAAAAACTGTACTTGACCTTCAAAGAAGGAAGATAACATATATAAGGAAGCTGAAAATCAGGGGTAGGGGAAGACTAATGGAGAAAGAAATCCATAGATTCAGGATTGGAGCCAAGAGAGGAATGAAGGAATGGATGTGACTTGTATTGGCTACTAGTTTTAAATTGGAGGTTCTAAAAAGAGTAAATAAATCAGAGGGAGGCGTCAAGGCATACGTTGATTTTCAGAGTGTGGAGGCTGATGTATCATTGTAAAGAAAGAAGCCTGGAGAGTCAGAGAAGACTGAAGAAGTTAATTGTAGGTTATGGACCTTTAAGAATCTAGCACCTCAGAGATTTGTTTCCCCCAGCTTATTTTAAAAAATACTAATATGCAAGGATCTGCAAATTTGTCGATGTGAACAATTCACTCTACATATCAAGATTACATTGCTCAAGGTTCAGGTAGGTCAAGGGGTTAGTCCATGGTCATATAACTAGTATTCATCACAGTCAGAAATTGAATTTAAGTCTTTCCGACTTTAAGGTTGGTTCTCTATCTATAATGTCTCTAATTCTTACTTTACTAGTGAGGAAAATGTAGCTTAGAAGAGATGTATGTAGGAAAAGTATAAAGAGTATCCAATAGGAATTCATGTAACATTATTCCCAACTGAGGCCAGGGTATGCATTATGTAGATAACATTTGAGAGTAGTAGACCTTGGAAGATGGGTATGATTTCAACATTTTGATATAAGGAGGTTACAATTACATTAAAAAAGACATTAAATATCATTTTTCTTAGTGTGTACTTTCCTTGAAAGGAAATTGGGGGAAAATGAAGGTTTCTGAGCAATTGTAAAATGTCATAAAATCACAAAAGAATTCTCCAGTCAACATTTAAGACATATTGGAATCTAGAGAAACCAGAATCAGGGAGAATAATTCTGTAGGTATTTCAATAGCCTAGTTGAGAGGTGATGAGTACCTGAAAAAGGAGCAGTCACTGTGAGAATGGTAACCTGGGGACCAATTTTAAAAATTGCACTTATTTTACAAGTAGATTTTATTAGAAGCTGGGATTGAGTAATAGGGAAGAGGAAAAGATTCTACTTGGGGTTAATCATGAATGACTGTGTAAAAAGTGGTATCATTGTAAGACTGGAAAATCAGGAAGAGGATCTGGTTTCAGTGGGAAGATGAAGATTTTTTGAGACATAGAAATTACAGAGCAAGTGGGACACCAGCAGCAGTATAATTAAACAGAAATTGACTATTGTTCTCAAAGTGACAAGCAGGTATAGATGAGCAACATGGATTTTTTTTAAGCAAGGATAGAAGAAGTTCAAAGAAAAAATTACTCTGTCGATTTTCTTTTAAAGAGCTTAATTTCTATCATCTTTAAAACTCAAAAGGTTTTTTTTTGAGAGATTGAGGGATTAAGATGTGGTTCCCTACCTTTCCACATGTTACTTTGCTGTCCAGTTTGGGGTATTCCTCAAAGCTCACAGTTTAACTTCTTTTACTTGCTAAAGGAGTGGAGAAATCTGAAACAGTTGAGAGAGCAAGAGTGAAAACCTGCATACCTGGTCAAAAGTCTTGACAAAGTATATCAGAAGGACTGATGACAAAGATCATTTTCAGATGTCATGAAGCTAAGAGGAAAAGCTACTATAGTTGAGAGATTGATGATCAGAAAAAATCATGATAGTCTAGAACAGTGATGTCAAACTCACATAGAAATAAGGGTTGGGGGGGAGGATGTAAACCATATGTAGGAATCCCCAATGTTCTTAGAAAATCATGTATTAACATTACCTGTGCACTTTTGAATTTTTATTTTGTTAAATATTTCCCAATTATATTTTGATTGAATTTCAACTGTGCTCAGGAGATTCGCAACCCCATGTTTGACACCTCTCTTCTATAATAGTAGGAGAAATTTAATAATATAAAATTTCAGATGAACAAATGAAAATTCTTATACTTGGGTTAAAAACCAATCTTTTTAATTAAAAGATGGTGGAGATTACAGTTTATCTTAAAAATTTTTGGAAATTTTAAGAAAAAAGAAGTTCATTATGGGCCTATGGTTTGGTATTTACAGTCAAACTAGCTAACGAAAATTTACCATGTTTTAAGAAAAACATAATGTTCAGGTCTAAGGAGGTGATAATCTCCCCTAGTTTTGTGTAATAGTGAGATTGCATGCAGAATATTGTGTTCAATTTAAGATGCCACATTTTAGAAAGTAATTGATAAATTAGATGCATCCAGAAGAGAGTAATCAGAAAAGTAAAAGGCCTTTAAATCCTATGATATAGGGATTAGCTTACATCAACTCCAGAAAGTACTGGAGGTGTTTAGTTTTGAGGAAAAAATATTGGAGGTAGGAGACAGAGGAGTCAGATGGGAATGGGGATTGAAAACTGCTTCACACATTTGAAGGACAGTCAAAAAAAGGGAATTGAATTTATTTTGATTATCCCCAGAAGGCAGAATTAAGAACAATGCATGAAAATTGTAGAGAGGCAAATTTAAGTTTTTTACAAGAGGAAAAACCACATACAACTTCCTATTCATAAAAGCTAAGGGTTCTCTATCACTGGAGGTTATTAAGCAAAGACTGGATGATTTTTTGGGTATGTTGTAGATGAGAATTCTTGTTCAAGAAAGACAGACTAGATAGTCTTTGAGATTCTTCTATTCAGATGAAAATCATTTTTTCTTCAAAGCAGCCTTTGCAGACTGCATAAAGGCCTCCTCCCTACTTCAGGTGCTAACACTTAGTTTTGGTTGCCTTTCTGTTACTGTGAGGTAAGCAGTGACCCAATGTCCTGAAAGTAAACAGGTCACATATTAAAATATTATCAAAAATAAAGAAGACAAGTGACTTTCTAATGGATGTCACACTATTCTTAGTGATCTAGGATCTTAAAAAAAATCTAAGGTGTACCTTTTTTAAAAAGATTTTTTCAACTTTTCTAGCATTTTTTTCTGTTCTCATATGTTGTGTGTATATGTATGAGTACATATAGTGTATAAATGTAGTGTGTATATCTATATATACATATAGATATTATATACATATATATATATAAAGAGAGGGAGAGAGAGGAAAGAAAAGAAAAGAAAAAAGGAAAGGAAAGGAAGGAAAGAAAGGAAAAAAGAAAGAAAGGGAGATGGGGAGGAAACATAGGACCTTTGTATCCTATAAGCATCCTCAAGCAAAATGAATTCTCTTATGAGCCACATCCAAGAACACATTTTTTCATTCTTCATGTTAGTATGTGGTCAGGGTAACATCTCCAAATAAATGATCTCAATTTCTTCCTAACAGAATCACAGAGCTAGAGTGGTTTCCTTGGGTTCACAGAATCATAGGATTTTGCATTGGAATGCACTGCAGAGAAAATCTAGTCAAATTTCTTAATTTTATCTGTGAGAATAAAGAGGCTCAAAGACAAATGACTTAAAAAGAGGGTATAATGGCTAGTTAGCAGGAGCTAAGAATCAAACCCAGGTTTTCTCAACCTCGAGCCAGGGTCCTTCTCATTATGTGATATTGCCCCTGTAGGTTATGCAGTGTCACTGCCTGAAGACCTCCAGGGACTGACTGCTAATGTAATGGCTCCTGCAGCAGTCTTCTCCACTAGAGTAGGGCCAATTTGAGAAATAACACTTTTCTCACAGTCATAACCCTTGGGTGCCAATCCTTATAAAATTGTTCTTAGTTCAGTTCAGATGCCAAGAGGCAGAGGCATGGTGCTCTGAGAACTCTCAGTATTCCCCCCTGTTGCAACATACTGCTTTCCCGTTAATGATTTAGTTGTGCCAAGCGGGTGGAGTTTTCTTACAGCAGGGGGGTGGGTGGAAAAAAAAAAGTATTTGACCTTTTTGAATGCCGTGTTCTTTGTCTCATAGGGAGAAAAGCACAAATGATATCAATTTTCGGCAAAGTTTCTGGAAACCAAGAGGAGGTTAGGATATTCTATGGGCAGTTAAGATCAAGAATGTCTCTGCATTAGAAATCCCAGGGTGATCCATTTGGACTAAGAGCCTGGGGAGGGGGGTGAGATAAAAAAGCAAAACCAAAATTGATGTTCAAATTTTTGTGACATTTTGTCCTCTTTGAGTTCAATTTGTCTCCTATATCCCTCTTCCCTCAACCCTTTCCTTCTCCTTGTATAGAGATACAAATCTATTATGTTTTCTTGGGTACCCTTGTGAAGAAGTATACCACATAAACATGCTGTCTGCCTTCTCCAGGGATAGCATCAATTCACACTTCATTATTTTTATGTGTTATTAAATTATAGAAAATTTGAGTACTGTTAAATCTATACACACATGTACACATGTATATACTTACATATGTATGCATATATATTATATAAGAACATTTTAATCAAACAGAATTTAGACTGGAGAATAGAGCAATGTGGTTAGTTGAAATAAAATACCTTTCTTGATTCATTTATTTAGCAAATAGACATTCATTAATAATCGATCAAATTTATAAAGTGATTTTTCTGCCCTGGGTCTTCTCTTTTGTTCATATATATACTATCTTCCCTGGTGATCTCATCAATTCCCATGTGTTTAGTGGTCAGCTCTATGCAAGTGATACCTAGATCTATACAACCAATCTTAATCACTCCCTGAACTCCAGTCTCACATCTCCAACTGCATCATAGATATCTCAAACTGCAGGACCAATAAACATATCAAGCCCAATATGCCCAGGACCTCTGAACCTTATCCTCTTTCAAGCTTCCCCGTTATCTTTGAGGGCATCACTATCTTTATAGAGGTTTGTAACCTTTGTATGATCCTCAACTCTTCTCTTGTACATATCCAATCTGTTGTCAAGTCTTCTTGTTTCTACTTTCACAATATTTCTCTGTCCCCCTCTCTCCATTCATACAGCCACCACCCTAATGGATATTCTCATCACCTAATTCCAGGACTATTGGCATAGCCTCTCATTTATCCCTTTGCTGAAGGTCTCTCCTCATTGTAATCAATTCTCCACTCAGCTGCTGAAGTAATTTTCCTAAGATTCATGTCTGACAAAGCCACATCTGCCTTTCCCCCTTGCTTAAAAAGAAAAAAAGCTCCATTGCTTTCCTATTACATTTTTTTGGAGGGGGGAAGGCAAGGTAGTTGGTGTTAAGTATCTTGCCCAAGGTCACACAGCTAGTTAAATAATCAAGTATCTGAGGCCAGATTTGAACTCAGATCCTCCTGACTTCAGGGCTGGTCCTCTATTCATTGTACCACCTAGATGCCCTCTTATTATTTCAAGATCAAATATAGAATACTCTTGGTATTTAAAGACCTTAGTAATCTGTCCCCATGTGACCTGCTTGAATCACATGGAAGCCTAAGTCACATGAGTCTGTGGTGGGAGGAGCTCACCATATAGGTGGAGCAGGAAGAGGTGGAGCAGGAGGGGTGGAACATATCTGGAAGGAAGTTGGTCAGAGCAATTAGAACTGAGGGAGAGAGAGGAAGTAGGCAGGAAGTTATGAATGTTCATTTGTGGGAAGGCCCTAGCAGGGAGAAGGCTTGGGGATGGTGGTGCCCCCTGCATTGTTATTGGGTATAGATTTCTTTGTTGCTATGATGGATTTGGCTTTCTGGTCTTGGAATTCAGCTTTCTGGTGTTTGAATAAATGTTTTGGTTCTGTCTTACATGTGTAGAGTCTGTTATATTTTTCAACTCAGAATTATGTTGGCATATTCATAGCTGTTGTAGGTGTTGTGAATATTGTGCTGTTGCTACAGTAGGCCAGTGCCACTGGATTGTAGAGAACATGATAGAGTGTAAAGTGTCAGAAGACTGGAAAGGTGGGAAGGAACCAAGTAGTGACGGTTTAAAATGGCAGAGGTTTTTGATCCTGGAGAATAGGGAGTCCCTGGATTTTATTGAGGTGGAGGAAGTTGTGACATGGTCAGATTTCTGTTGGGGGGTTGGTAAGGAGATTAAGCAGCTGGACCTAGAGTCAAGATCCAGTCTCAGACACTTACTAGTTCTGTGATCCTGGGCAAGTCATATGACTTCTTTTAGTCTTAGTTTCCTCATTTATAAAATTAGAATAATAATAGTGTCTAACTACCAGGATTGTTGTTAGGATAAAGTGAATTGATATTTATGACATATTTTGCAAATCTGAAGCACTATATAAATACTAGATATTATAATAGGTTCTGCTTTGGATACATGGAGTTTAAGATGCCTATAGGCCATTCACATAGAGGTATTAAAAAAGTACAGTTGAATAGTAACAGTGTGAAGTATGTGTAGTGCCCATATAGGTTATGTGTACATGAGTGTTTCTGTTTAAGAGGCCAGCAAGATACATATAAAAACTAAGATTTTATTTATTAAAAATATAGAAAAAATATTCTTAGCTTTGGGGCTGTACAGAGTCAGCTAGCAAGCTGGATTAGCCCCTCAGGTCTTGTTTAGGAAACTGCTATAAATGCAGCTCACAGCAAAGCTTTGATAGATAATATTACAAGAATCTTGCTCATGCTTCTCCAAAAATCTTCTGTCTTTTGACTACAACATTCCTGGGATTTTTCATTTTGGAATTTCTTTCTGGAAGTGTATGGTGAAAACTTTTCTTTTTCTATTTTGCCTTTTGGTTCTAAGAGATCTATGCAGTTTTCTTATATAATTTCTTGAAATAGAATGTCTAAGTTTGGGGTATTTTTTGTCATGGCATTCAGGTAGTCTCATTTTTTTAAATTTCTTTTTTATTAATTTATTTATTTACTTTTAGTTTACAACATTTAGTTCCACAATCCCTTGAGTTTCAAATTTTCTCCCCCTCACTCTCCCTCACCCCTATGGTGGCATGCAATAAAATATAGGATCTAAAAATGCCTTTACATTAAACAATAGTCAGGTTGTAAAGAAGGATTATAACTGATGGAATGAACAATGGGAAAGAGGAAACAAAACAAAACAAGAAAAAGAAAGATGATTCTTAAATTATCTTTCATTCTATCTGTTTTTCAGGTCACCTGTTTTCACTATGATATAGCCTACACTTTCATCTACTTTTTTCTATTCTTTTGACTTGTGTTAATATTTCTTGATATTTCAAGGAATCATTATATTTGATCAACTATAATTAATCAATGCTGCTTGTTCTGAATTCTTTTTCCATGGCTCCCATTTCTTTTCTCATTTTAACTCTTCTAACATTTTGCTTTAAAAATTTTTAAATGGTTTTAGAAATGTTTTAAACTTCCCTCCTTTTTTAAAAATTTGCTTATGTTTTCCAGGAATTCTGGTTGTGCTTGAGCCCAAATTATGTTTTCAATGAAAAATTTTTTTGTAGATGCTTTGGAGTCACTCTCTTGTTTTTTTTTTATTTTTTATACCTTGAGGTTCCCTAATAACTTTTTATGGTTAGATTATTTGTGTTGTTATTATTCATTTTCCAACCTTCTTTCTGACTTTTATGTTAGTATTAGAGCATGGGGGGAATATCTGAGTTGAACTTATGTAGTCCTGCATCATTATATTGCTTTCTTGGCTGTATTGAGTGTTGCATTACTCCAGGATCTACAAGACAAACCA
>NW_027187460.1:32443090-32501033 GCF_028583685.1 Petaurus breviceps papuanus
CAGCACTCCTAAATGGTGTAATCCAGGGCAATATTTTATTATTCCCCTCACCCCATGGTTTTAGCTCTACCATTCCGTTAGCTAAGTTTGAATCTGAACAACAGGTCTTGCGTACTTGCGCCTGGCTAGTAGTTCCTGTGGACTGCTTCTGAATTCCACCTCTATCTTCCACCAGGAAAGTTTTGCAGGTTCAGAGATTTCTGCCTTGGTTATTTTACTACAGGCTTTAATTTAGATTGAATTGGAAGCTAGAACTATGTCCTTGCTCTTCTCATGGAGTCTGAGTCAAACAGCTACTGCTTGTTTCTGAGCTTCCCCTTCATGTAGCACACAGCCTAGGGCCTTAAACCCAGGATCAAAGTAATTTCCTTAGTCTACCCTGAATCTGTGACCCAGAAATAGTGATCTCCAGAGCTGTCAAATGGCATCTGTTCTGATGTACTCATATGGGGAGCTCCTAGGACCTTTTCTTGTGCTGATGCGTAAGTCCTCTTTCATTCACTAGGTGCTAGAAGGTTCTGCATCTTGAGCTCCTTAACCAGATCCCATCCCCAGTGTCCACCGACCTCTTTCTGTCCCCACTATGTTGACCTGGACTGTAAAAATGGCTCACTGATTTTTTCCCCTTAGATTTCTAATTGGCATTTTGTCTTGTATGTTTTCCAGATATTTGCTGAGGGGTTATACTGGAGGAGCAGGGATTTTCTTTTTCCTTCTCTTCCATCTAGATGACACATCTAATTGACTATTTTTAAAAGTGCTTGAAAGTCAAAGTCTTTTAAAAAATTATTAAAACCCTGTCACTGGGTTGTCACTTGTCTCCTAAGGAAAAATGGAGTTTAAAATAATTACTCTTACTTTTTATATGTTCTAAAATGTAGAAAGTTCTTCCCTCAAAAAAAAAAAACCTTTGAGAAAAAATCACCACCACAAAACCCAAGTGAATTATGAGTTTTGATGAGTTGCATTCCACTGCATTCGACTTAAATAGTACTTATCACACCCCTCTCATATGTGAAGCAATGACAAAATTAATTAGTCTCTGTCATTAAAGAGCTCCTATTTTGCTGGTGGAGGGGGATGTTACATGTGAACCTGTAGGACAGATAGACTGCCCAAGTGATACTTGGCAAGAGAACACTCAATTTAAAGTCAAATAAGCTGGATCCAAACCTTGCATGTAATGTTTACTCTGTTTGATCCTGGGCAAGTCCTTTGTCCTCCATGGTCTTATTTCTTCCACATATAAAATGAGAAGGTTAGACTAGATTACCTAAGCAGTCCTTTCCTTGTCTAAATCTATGAAACACAAAGGGGCAAAGAAAACCACTAGAGACATTGGAGAAGTCTTTGCTGGAGGAGGCAACTGTGCTTTTGATGGCAGGAAAAAATGAGGAGAGAATATATAACAAGGATGGGGAATTGATTTGTCAATTAGTTGCCTAGAGACTATCCTCCCTATAAGAATGAAAGTTCCTTTTGTATTGGCATCCCCAAGTCCTATCATAGTGCTAGGAACATAACAGGCACTAGATAAATTCTTGTTTATTGATTTTTGAAAGAATGGGCACTCTAGAGTACCTGAAGGCAAGTCTGATGAGTTAAGTCTGGATAGGTTGTTGGGAGCCAGGAGGTGGAGTTCTTTTTATGCCAGGATATGTGAAAAATACATGCTAGTGTTTTATTCTAGAGCTAATAAGCTAACAGCAGCTTTTTGACAAGGGATGTGATATGTTTGGGTCTATATTTTAGGAAGATTATTTTGGTGGCTATTGGAACCTGGGAAAGACATTGAAAACAGAGAAGCCAATAAGAAGAATGTGGCATTAGTGAAGAAAAGATGATGATCGGAATTACAGGGGTGGGTATTTGTGTGGAAAGAAGGGACTGATATGAGAGCATCTGTGAACGTAGAATTGACAGCGGATGACAACTCTTCTGGGTTATAGCTAATTGAAATATTATTGTAAATTGAATTGCAGAATAAGTTAGGGACTTGTAGAAAATCATACAGTTTGAGTACATGATGGGTTTGAAACCAAAACTCATGAGTTTTTAATTTGAATCCAGATGTTGGTGTCTGAATTAAAAAAAAAAAAAGAAAATGCTTGTTTTTAGATGGCTAAGCACAACAGGGTGCATAGAATGGAGTAACAGTTTTACTGAGTATTTCTAAGTTTTTGACATGTTCTGCATGTATTAAGCAATACATTTGGGTGTAGTCTGTCTTGACCATTGGTCACACCTCTGGGGCAGTGATGATTGTTACACACAGCGATGGGGGCCAGATGCTGCAAGCCCTCAAGAATTGGTGACATTTTAGTTCAGGATCCTCCCTGTCATGTCTAGTAGGAACTATAAAATTACCATCAATACCAAGCACACAATGAGAAATATAGACTAACAAAATATTAATGAACATCATCCTTTCCTCAGAGTCTTATGGCTACTCCCATGTCTATTCAATTAAGGAAGAGGAGCACTTTTGGCCATCCTGACAAACAAAACTAGAACCAGCAGCATTATAAGCAGTGCACATTGCTCTTCTGTCTAGTGGACATTTTCAAATAAGGTACTTTATCCAAAAATCTGAGGGTCAAATAGGAATGTCTAACATGTTGGCTTAGCCTACACAAAATATTTCTGACTAGTTATGATTTTGGGGTCGAGTTATTTGTGAGCTGGCACATTTTTTAATCATGGTCCATAAATGGGATTTGAAGTAGAATTTGAACCAGGTCCTCTGACTCCAAATCCACTGTGCTTTCCACTATTCCACTACTAATCATCACCAACCTCCACTCCAACTTTTACAAAAAAAAGAAACAAGCCCAGAGAGGTTAAATACATTGTCCAAGTTTGTACTGTTGGTGAGTAGTAGAGATTTTGTCCAGAATGCAACAGTCGTGTCCCTCAGATCCAACTAAGGTTAGATGACTCAAAATCCAATGTTCTTTCCATTACCTCATATTCATGGTACAAAACTATTCAAGGTATGTGAGAGAAATCACAAACACTGACCTTGAATTAGTGTAAGAAAGTAAAATGTTCATTTAAAAAGGCAACATAGCAAAATGCATATGTCAAATCTGTCATTGAAGAAATGAGTACAAAAGGAGACATTCAAGCCTGGTTATAAGGAAGTACTGCTGAATTTCCAAAATATCTTATGAATATTGAATTGTCAATTATTTAAAGAATTATTAATTGATTTATTGCAAGGAAAAATATCCAGGGAAGGCATGCAAGGTTCTTCAGCTATCCATCCTGCTTTTTACCCATGAATTTATTGTGCCTTACTTGTTCAGAGTAAGAGCAGCTATGAATAGCATATAGTCTCAGTCCTTGTGCTCTTAATTTATAACTAAGAGAAGAGAATAACTAGGGGGTCTTCTCAGTTGAGGAAGTGGCGGTATGCTTGGTGCTTTTTGGGGGGAGGTTTAACGGGGAGGATACTAATTGGAAAAGACCATAATGACAGAAAGTGGAGAGTAATGCTTCAGTCAGACTTTAATAAGATAAAGATAGTACAGAGGCAAATGGCAGGGGGACTGGGAGAGAATACAGAAGTAGATGATGTGGGAGTTAGGAATGGAGTTGTGGAGGGAGATAAGCAGTGTAGGAATGAGACAGTGAGGAATCAAGGATGACCTAAATTGTGAATGTAGTGGTACTCTCAACAGAAATAGAGAAGTTAGGAAGAAAAGGAGTAATTGTAGGGGAAAAAAATGAGATCAATTTTGGACATGTTTAGTTTAAACTGTCTACTGAATGTCCAATTCAAGATGTCTAATAGGGAGCTGGAGATGACAGATTGGAGGTCAAAAGAGAGGTTAGGGCTGGATAAGTTGACTTGAAAATCATCATAATAAGGATGATGATTGGCTCCATGGGAGCTTAGGAGATAACCAAGTGAGAGAGTTTTGAGGAGAAAAGTGGAGGGTTTAGGACAAAGCCCAACGGGACAACCATGGTGTTATCAGGTGTAACCTGAAGATCTGTGAAAAGAGACTGAGAAGAATGGTCAGATTAATAGGAGGATAACTAGGAGAAAGTAATAATCCCAATACCTAGTGAGAAGACGGCATCATGGGAAAATGGGTGATTGATAGTATTAGAATGAAATGAGGCAGCTAGGTGTTAGAATGGATAGAATGTTAGGCCTTGAGTCAGGAAGACCTCAGACACTTACTAGTTGTGGATCTTGATGAAGTCACCTAACCTCATCTGTAAAATGGGGATAATAATAGCACCTACTACTCAGGGTTGTTGTAAGGATCAAATGAGGTCATTATAAAGCACTAAGCACAATGACTGGCACATAGTAAGTGCACTATAGATCTTAGCTGTAGTTAATATTAAAAGTTTCAGGGAGATAAAGAAGAATGAGGAGTGAAAATCTTGACCATCAATAAGTTGTGAGTAGCTTTAAAATGCAGAGTTTCAGGGGTCCCTAAAGTCATAGCGTAACTTTAAGTATATTGCTTCAGTATAAATTAAGAACAGCATCTCAAAGGTTTATTTAGGATCTGTCTTTTTATATAGCTTTTTTTTACATAGAATGCTGTGTGCATGCAAGCAATTAACACACATTTGTTAAATGCACACAATTTGCCAGCCACTCTACCAGGTGATGAGAATGCAATGCTAACCGATTCCTATCTTCAGGTAGTTTACATACTAACAGAAATTAAAATATGTATGTAAAAAGGTTAGATATAAAATAGGTAAAAGTGACATTGGGTTGTGTGTGTGTGTGTGTGTGTGTGTGTGTGTGTGTGTGGGTGTGTGGGTGTGTGGGTGGGTGGGTGTGTGGTGGTATTGTGAGCAGGAAAAGACTCTTGAGCTGAATGGTAAAGGAAACCAGAGAGAAAAGAATCTGTGGAAACCATCAGATGATCTTATATGGTGAAAATCTGACAGTACAAATTGGGCAGAGGCAATTATCTAGGTAGTCCTTAGCACAAAGCAGCCACTATATGAGATAATATATACACATATATAGAGGGTTTTTTTTCATAATTCTGAAATGTTCTCAATAAGTTATTACAGGATCATGAATTTAGAACAGGGAAAGATCATAGCTCTCATGTGGTCTAAATCCTTTATTTTGCTAATGAGGAAACAGACCCAAAGGAGTTTCCTGGCTTGGAGATGGTCACTCAGCTAGTAAATTGTAGAAAACAAATTTAAACATGAGCCCTTTGCTTCTAAGGTCATCATGTGTTCCACTATACCATGCTGTCTTCATAGTGCTTAAGGTTTTATGCATAGAGCACATAAAAGTCTGTGTAAAATTTCCTCTCATACAAGTTAATGATTCCTGTTTTTGACAATAACTTTATGACAGCTCTGTGCTATCTTCTCAGACATTGCTGTTTGAGAAGTTTTAAGACCCTGGCATTAAATAATCCTGGGATTCTGATAGCAAAAGTGAATAAAATAAAAAATCCTAGAGGTTCCCTGCTAAATCATGAGCAGAAAGCAAGAGGAAGCCTATTATCCTTGAATCCTACTATATTTATAGGGATTTACTAATGATAAACCTGACCTGAAAGCAATCTGAAGGCAATTCCAGATAACCCAGCAGTAGATTCCTGATCCACTGAAGATGTTGGAGGATCCATTCCTCTGAAAGACATAAGAGCAAGACTCTTGCCCACCTCAATGCCTCCTCTGACCACTCTGGACCACACTGATCTTATTCTTCCCTAAGTTCAGCTCAAAGACCACCTTTTACATGAAATCTTTCCTTTCTACTTACATTTCTGGGTGCCTTCTACACCTTTCAAATGATATATTTATTTTATATAATGAAGGAACCTGAAGGAGAGAGGAGTGGAGAAAGTTCATGTCATTGAAAAATCCCTGGAAGGGATGGCTAGGGGGCACAGTGGAGTCAGGAGGATCTGAGTTCAAATCTGGCCTCAGACACTTAACACAAAAACTAGCCATGTGACCTTGGGCAAGTCACTTAACCCCAATTGCCCTCCAAAAAGCAAAAAAGAAAATCCCTGGAAGTACCAATGACACCAAGATCTTTGGTCCTCCTTCTTCCTTTTTAGTTCCTGCAGCCATCATTCAGGAAAGCAACCCTCAGGGAAATGAAACTTAGCAATTCTTTCTGCTGGTGCTATGGAATCCTTGCATCCTCAGACCCAGAAAAGAAAGTTCTTTCTTCCAAAGTTCTTAGCACTGTTAAAAAAGCTCAATATCAGAAACAGATCTGGTGTTGTTGGTAGAAATGGTATTAACAAAGATGCATTACCATCTACTTTGCTGCTGTTCCCTAAGGACCGTCGAGACTTTCTATCTGGTTTGCCGCTGAAACCTCCTATTCATGCTGTCTTGGTTAGAATGTAAGCTCCTTGAGAACTGAGAATTTCTTGCTTTTTCTATTTGCATTTTTTTCTATCTGCTCATAGTAATTGATTAATAAATTATGTTTAATTCATTCATATTTACATATAGACAATCTGTCTCCTGAGCTATTGAGCTCCTTGAGTGCAAGAGCTTTGTATCTCCAGAACCTAGTTCTTATGTAGGCTCTTATGACATGCTTATTGATTGATTAGTTGTATTTCTCCACTCACAGTAGGTTTTTGCAAGACTAGTTTTTAGCTTCCTCACTGAGGAGTATACTACGGTATTGCTAAGGGACAGGCTGACTTGCCTTGTCTTGTTTGTTCAATGGTCATACTGATGGCAAAACAGAACACTATGTTTTAAGAGAAATACTTTTTATTGTGAAAGACTCCATTTTTCCCTGAGGGACTTCTGCTCTCATTCTCTTTTTATCAGATGACCCAGGATAATTTAATGCACTGCTTTATGCATACTTCTCTGCAAAAATCTTAATTCATAAATTGCTTGCTACTTGTGAGGGAGTATGGTAGAGAGGTTAGACAGTCAGCGTCAGAGCCAAGGACACCTAAGTTTGAGTTCTGACATTAACATGTACTGACTGTATGACTCCAGCTAAATCATTTAAGTTCTAAATGTACTAGACAGTCCTCTAAGATCATAAACTAGAGAAAGTACTAACTTGTAGTGGGAGAGAGAATTGTCTCACCTGGGTCCCTACACCAATGAAGTCACTAGATCAGTCCCTGTCCCTATATATTCACAGAAGATACTCATGGCCCATTACGCAGCATTCATATTGATGATGAATGATAGTCTATCTTTAATTTACAGGATTAATCCAGTGAGTTTTTGGGAACTCCTTCGGAGAAGTCAAGAGGAAGGTGAGAGGAGACTTCATCCAGTCATTTCTAATATCCACTGCATTCTAAAGAATATGTCATAGAGTTAGTAATTCATGGATACAGAACAGAATAGGACATAGGAGTCTCAGAGAACAATTTGAGAGTCAGAGATTTATGGTGTTGAGTTCAACAATACATAATGGTAATAAAAAAATCAATAAAAATCTTACCATTACCCAAAAATTCAGACTCTGGATTCCCTGATTTTTCCTACTGAGAATATACTTTGACATCTGAGTCCATTTCAGGACTGCTTAGTAATCTTTATCCCTAACTGTTCATTTGCTGTAAGGCATGCTATTTATTTCTTTTCTTCAAAATATTTCTAGACCAAATTCTTACTGAGAAAAGAATGAGGAGGAAAGGTGTTGGTTGTCTATTTCAGGTTCAGAGCTTTTCAATTCCTGGCATTGTTTGATTCCCAAAGTTATGAAATATTGTAACTGGAAGGGGCACCATCTTGAGCATGCCTTATACATTTGGGATTATCTAGTCTAGTCCACCCCCCTAAGTTCACGATGGAAGACCCAGAGAGGTCAAGTATCCCACAGGGTCACTCAAGGAGTGAAGGGCAGAGTTCAGACTCCAAATAGACTCTCATGTTGTATTCACAACTTGGAAAATAGAGCTTGATGTAATTTTTTCCCTTTCGTTCGATAGCAAGATCAATGGGGAGAACCTTCAGTCCATTTGTTCAGTTCCTCCATTTATCTTGATGAGATTGAAGGATGTATACCTTTGTAAGAAGGAGTTACCTTCCAAGGAGTTTGACACAAGCTCGAAGCATCTTGACAAGGTATGTGTCCTGTCCTTTGTTGAAAAGACATACTGAATTCTGATTTGTAGCCATTTACAGGGCCCTGTGGGTCTGTAAATTATTGGTACTTGAGAGTTAGAGGGCATGGATTCTTCTCAGATGAAATACTCTCCAGGTAGTGCATAAGAATGAACAATAAAACCCCATATGCCCAGTTGTCCCAGATCAAAGTGTAAGCAAGGGCAGGAGGCTATTTCTTTTTCCCTTATACCCAGTCAGAATCAATGGCAATTGACCTAAGAAGCTCATGGCAAGCATGATCTTTTCTTGCAAAGATGATACTGAGACTGGACCTCCAGATTTCTTAATGCCTTCTACATTTTTTTTTCCTTTTCTAAATAAAGGTCAGTGACTAGAGATCCTGAGAAATGGGCATTTATGGAATTACATTGTTGGTAATCTGGAGTTGAGAATTCCTGAATTCTAGATTCAGGTACTAGTTACCTGGGGCAAGATGATTTACTAAACAACACAATTCCTAGATGGGAAAAGAATCACTAAACAGGAAACCTTTGCAACTGAAGAACTAAAGACATGCCCTGGCTGGCCAGGAGATCTGGACCTTGTTGATTTCCCAGGATAACTGTTGTGAGTATCTCAGACACTACATGTCCAAGGTGAATGTAAAAAAAAATGTACTCATCTATTCAATAAAGCATCTTTGAATCTCTGGGGAGTATTGTAAGTAACTGGCTTTTCAAAGGTTTCGTTTCTTGTATTTGTTCATCCTTGACTGTAGGTCTTCTTTCTGTATCCTGGTCATTTTCTGTTGTGGAGAAAGAAGAATTGTCCCTTATTTGATATTCACATTATGCTTTTATTGTGGTTTTAGGAGGAGGCCATTGAGCTACTGTAGCAGCAAGCACCCCAGTGTCTCCAGGGTTGCTGCCACCACAGGTTCTTAGATCTGCTTTGATAAAGCAAAACAACTCAAAATGGGTTAACAAGCTTACTTTAATCAGTCAAATGTGTATCGTTCACCTAGTTCAGGGGAAAAAGGTCAGCACCCCGAACTTCAGAATATACAGACAGAATTATCAAGACAGAGAAACAGATCAAGTAGACAGTTTCCAAACTGTCTAACCATTACATCCATACCAAATCAACATCTGGGTTTTTCAAAGCCGAGGGGGGGCTCTCAACAACGGCTTCCCAGAATCCACATCAAATCACAGAACACTTCTCAAAGTGAGCCCCAAAACAAAGCTACACATCAGGGCTTATATAGCCTTCTCCTGGCTCAGAGAATGTAACAACTTTCTTGACCCACTGGCTAATCAAGAAGTATCTTCTGAAAAACAAGCCTCCCACCCCAGGCTCCAGGTGTACTTTAGCCTAGGGGCAGGGAAGATCTTTAAAATTTACATTCCCATTACAGCTACATTTGGGGAAATTCTACATGTGAAACATACCTAAACTATATTTAGAAGATTTCTCTGGATTTTTACTCTAGTATGGAGGTATTAACATCCTTCAGAGAATTTGAACCCATTAGGTTTAGGTCCCAAGGATTAAACCTCTTCTGTAATATCTCATAGGCTACCCAAGGCTTTTGGGGGTCCTTGGTTCACAAATAACATAAAAATGCATTAGATACATTGTATTATTTTTGTCTTGGCATCTGTCACAAAAACAGAAACGCAAAACACTAAAGGCAACTAATAGATTTTTGTACATGATTGTTTCATATAAAATATCAATAAACAAGCATTTATTAGATTTCTTTGCATTGAGAGGCAGTATGAATAGGTAGGTATGCTGAAAGCCAGGAAAAGCTAGTTTCAGGCCAGCTCTCTGATACATACTAGCTATACCACCGTGGACAAATATTCTCAGTGTTTTAAGAAATTTTCAAGTTTCTTTGGACTCTTTTAAGTTTACATCAAAAGTGTTGACAAGGTTTGATAGAGGGAGTTGCCTTACCTGGGAGTTTTCTGCATTATTGAAATCACAGTTTCAATTCCCATCCCTATCACTTACTGTGTTCCAGGAATTGTGTTAAGTGCTAGGATTACAAAGTAAAGCAAAAACACTCCCTGCCCTCTAGGAGGCATTTGGCTTGGCCCTAGATGAGAGAACTGGGAGCAATGGATAGTTTGCCAATAGGCAGATTTAGTCATGATGTAAGGGAAAGACAGATGATCATTTGAGGAGTGTATAGCTATGGGTTAAATTAGAAGGCCTATGATATCACTTTTAATTCTGAAAGTGTGTGTGTGTGTGTGTGTGTGTGTGTGTGTGTGTGAGAAAGAGAGAGAGAAAGAGAGAGAGACAGAGACAGAGAAAGAGACAGAGAAATCTTGCAGCTGAAAATCAATGGATAATTATTTATGCCAAGTAGCAAAAAGTCTCATCTTTGTGGAATACATCCATAAAGGTAGACATTAATCCACTGGGAGAGTTCTGAAATATGAAGTCATGTCATATGAAGTCAATGTGATTTCATGCTCTGATTTTGTATCAAAATGGCAAAATAAAGTGTTATTTCTGCCCAAAACAAGAGTGAAAAAAACATTTCAGACTTTTTTTTTTTTTGTGAAACTATATACTTCTGGGAACTCTGGCCACCAACATAGTATTTCACAGTCTACCCCATTAAAGTGGTCTATGGAGATACTCTGAGAAGAGAGGATGGTGAGAAATTATGAGGGTGACAGGTTTATTGTTGGTTATGTGTGGCAGGAGGAGTACTGAAATATCATCCATTGGTCACATCACTTTAATCCTATCATTATGTGAAATAGTTCTTCAAGCTTAAAAATAGGTGGATAAGTGGTTAGGCATTCAAAGTCTGTGATTTTTTTTTTACATTAGCCATCATCCTATAATCAAATGTGTCAGTATGAAAAAACACCCTGTGGAAAGTTTTCATGCTGTGGTCAGATCTACACTTTGAAAAGGGAAAGAATTTTAGAGGAATTGTCTGGTTAATTTGAGATAAATGGAAGGGAATTCCAATTTTTTCCCCACTTATCTAAATATAAATGTACAAATAAAATGTGACAATTTATACAAAAAGAAATACTTATGTGGGTTGAACAAAGTGGTTCCTTATTCAATTCAATGAGCTTACAAGATATTAAACATTTGTTTGAAAGTATCAGAGCTTTTTAAGATCAGGTCATCTTTATAAGCAGTGAATCCATCTAATATATGATGTGGAACTCAAAAATTACACTTTCTACCAGTCATGACCCCAGCATTTCTTATAAAATATACCTCTCATTCCCAAACAATTATTGATGTACGGTTTCCTAACTACTTTCAAAACACTAAAAAAATCAAACCACCCAGTAAAATGCAAATTAGCTAATGATCTGCCATGTCCTGCAATCATCATAATCTCATTCAGTGTTCTTTCAAAAAGTTCTCTTCAGTACATTTCTCCAGGGCCAATTCTCTCTCAAGCCCTCAAAACACTCTACTTCATTCTTCAATATTTTAGCTGAGAAACTATGTTGTTTTCCAACTGATTTTTCTTATCAATCTTCCTTATACAAATGTTCTTCCCTCCCACTCCTTTAAACAGTGAAAATATCTACATATGGAAGGGATAATGGCCTAATAAAGCTCTAGCAACTTTCCTACATGTGTCTCTCTTCCCCTACCTCTGAGAGAACGTACAAGAGAACCAGAACTAAAATGGACCCTATAATCTTAAGGAGTATGGAGGACACCCCTTACTCTGGTACACTCTGAGATAACAATAACCATCTTGAGTCAGAGGCACTCATGCATTCAGCCACATGGTTGGAAATACCATAGACCCTTGATTCTTTGTTTCAGTCTTGGAGAGGCAGTAAAGTAACTTTTCAACCACATGACATTGTGATTTCCACTGGCTATGAAAAAAGGGAATCATGTGGCTGAAGGTTAGGAGGTCCCAAACTCCAGCATTTGGGGTGGTAGAATAGGGGTTTTCTGGGCAGCATGAAACTAGAATATGACCTCATGAGAGAAAGGGTATTTTCTCTGCAGAAGCATCTTTGGGAATTACCTGTCTAGCAACATCAATTTTGAGATTTCTAGAATTTAACCTTTTGCTGAAAGGGGATAATTTCAGCAATGTCAGGCCAATGGGGAAAATGAGATTTTTACAAGATATTAAACATTTGTTTGAAAGTATCAGAGCTTTTTAAAAGTTTTAAAAAGTCAGAGTTTTAAAAGTCAGAGGATCAGGGAGGAAATAAAGTAATGAGGGAAAAAAATAAAGACTTTCACTTAATAGTATCTGTGCAACTTGGACAGTGTGCGTTAGGTTTAACAAAGAAGCTAAGTGGATTTTCATATTTGGTGGGATCGAAACCAGTACTACATTGGATACTTAAGTCCATTTCTATGGTCGATGATAGACTCATTGAAACATCAAGGGGTTGAATGATTGAAAACCATAATTTGAATTCTCATGTGGAGAGGCTCCAAGCCACAGGGTAGTTCCATGAGTTTGGTGAACTGCATTGTTTCCCAGTAGAAGGCATGACTCTCCAGACATAGCAAAGAGATTGCTTTGGGGAAACTTTGAGCCCTTTTGTTTGTTTTCTATATTGTTTACAGAAAAGGTATTTCCTATATTTTCTACGGGATAGGACAAATTTTGTCCTGTATCTAATAAATGTATTATGCTTGTTCGCTTACCTGGGATCTGCGTAAGTATTTACCTTGAGTGTGTTGGTAAGTGTTTAACAACTAGTTCTTAGGAAAAACAAACAAACCTGTGCAATATTCACAGTACCGTATTCAATATCACAGTGACTCCCCTTTTATTTTAAAATGCATCATTCACATTTTTCCATCACTTTCTTAAAATCTATAGAATTAAGAAAACAGTAAATTTACTTGTAGCATTCATTGAAAACCAAGGTGTAAATGCTCACACTGAAAATTTAACTTGAATTGGCTCTCAAGAGCCAGGTGAAGCTGGCTCCATTTGCTCTTTCCCAACATACATAGAGACCTAGATATGAGATATATTTTTAAATTTCCAAAAAAGGAACTCTGGATGGAGAAAAAAAAAGTATGTGAGAGAAAAGATTCTTTGGGTCTTCCCATATGATTCAACAGTATGCAAATCTACAGATTAGGGATTCTGGACTAAAGGAAACATAACATCAGAAAGGCCAATTTATGCCCTATCTTTAATAGATAAAGACAGCATTGAACCACCACAAGGTAAGTGCAGATTCATGACTTTTTTTTTCAAATAGAAGCAGCTAGGTGGCACAGGGGATAAAGTAATGTGCCTGGAGTCAGGAAGGCATGAGTGCAAATTCATCCTCAGATACTAGCTGTATAAACCTGAGAAAACTACTTAATCTCTAACTCAAGTTTCTTCAAATGTAAAATAGAAATAATAATAATAGTGCCTGCCTTCCAAGGTTGCTATGAGAATATAATAAGCTATTTGTTATATTATATTACTTTAATTAATTAATTAATTACTTTTTAGTTTTTTACATTAATTTCCCCTAAATTTTGAGTTAGTTTTTTTCTCCTATCTTTCCCCTACACCCACCCCAAAATAGCAAGCCTACTGAATACCCCTTCCCCCAATCTGTTCTCTCTTATATCCTCCCCTATTACCCCCTTTAACTTTCTAGTAGAGCAAGATGGATTTCTATACCCCAGTGCCTGTATATCTTATTTCCCAGTTGCATGTAAAAACAAATTTTTTTGAACATTTGTTTTTAAAATTTTGGGTCTCAGATTTTATCCATTCTTCTCTCCTTACCCACCCCCAATGGGAAGATAAGCAATTCAATATAGGTTGTACATGTGTAGTTGAGCAAATCATTTCCAAAATTGTTATATTGTGAAAGACTACCTATATTTGCCTCCATCCTGTCCCACCCCCCACTTATTCTAATTTCTCCTTTGACCCTATCCCTTTTCAAAAATGTTTCCTTCTAACTACCCTCTCCCCCAATCTCCCCCCCCTCCTACCACCCCCCTTTTCTCCCCTCCCCCCCCCCCCATTTTCCTGTAGGGTAAGATACCCAATTGAGTGTGTATGTCATTCCCTCCTTAAGTCAAACTCAATGAGAGTAAGTTTGTCCCATTTTCTTTCACCTTCCTGCTCTTCCCATCCATTGTAACAGTTTTCTGTTTCCTCTTTTATATGAGATAATTTACCCTATTCTATTTCTCCCTTTCTCCTTCTCCCAATAAATTCCTCTCTTACTTCTTTAATTTTATTTTTTAGATATCATCTCTTAATTCAACTCATCCTGTGCCCTCCGTCTATGTATACATGAACATACATATGCCCACACTCACATATATATTTATATACACATATAGCTGCCTATACACATATATGTATATAACATATATAAATATGTATTTCCTTCAACTTCAGCTTTAATAAGTTCCTTATGATTTCTTTTCCCTGTTTGCCTTCTCATGCTTCTCTTGCTTCTTGTAGTTGAAAGTCAAATTTTCTGTTCAGCTCTTGTATTTTCATCAAGAATGCTTGAAAATCCTTTATTTCATTGAATGACCATATATTTCCCTTAAGCATTATACTCATTTTTGGTGGGTAGGTGATTCTTGGTTTTAGTCCTAGCTCCTTTGACCTCCGGAATATCATATTCCAAGCCCTTTGATCCCTTAATATATAAGCTGCTATGTCTTGTGTTATCCTGATTGTGTTTCTATGATACTCAAATTGTTTCTTCCTGACTGCTTGCAGTCTTTTCTCCTTGACCTAGGAACTCTGGAATTTGGGTATCATATTCCTAGGAGTTTTCCTTTTGGGATCTTTTTCAAGAGGCAATCAATGAATTCTTTCAATTTCTATTTTGCCCTCTGGTTCTAGAATATGAGGGAAATTTTCCTTGAGGATTTCTTGAAAGATGATGTCAGGCTCTTTTTTTTTATCATGGTTTTTATGTAGTCCTATAATTTCTAAATTATCTCTCCTGGATCTATTTTCCAGGTCAGTGGCTTTTCCAATGAGATATTTTACATTGTCTTCTCTTTTTTTATTCCTTTGGATATGTTTTATGGTATCTTGATTTCTCAGAAAGTCATTAGGTTCCATTTGCTCCAGTCTAATTGTGAAGAAATTATTCTCTTCAGTTAATTTTTGAAAATCCTTTTCCATTTGACAATTTTGCTTTTTAAGGAATTCTTCTCCTCATTGGCTTTTTGGACCTCTTTTACCATTTGAGTTAGACTATTTTTAAGGTGTGATTTTCTTCAGTCAGACTGTTGACTTGCTTTTCCTGCTTTTCTTGCATCATTCTCATTTCTCTTCCCAATTTTTCCTCTACTTTTCTTACTTGATTTTCAAAATCCTTCTTGAGTTCCTCCACAACCTCCACGTCCATGACCTGCTACCAGTTCATATTCTTCTTGGAGGTTTTTGATGCAGGAGATTTGACTTTTTGTCTTATTCTGGTTCTATGTTTTGATCTTTTTTATCCCCAAAAAAGGATTCTATAGTCTGATTCAGCTTCCTCTGTTTGCTCATCTTGTCAGCCAATTACATGCCGTTTGAACTCTTTGCCACAGTAGAACTCTACTTCCAGAGTGGAGAGTGCTGTGTCCCAAATTTCTGGGGTTTTGTGCAACTATTGTCAGAGCTATGAGGAGGGCATCCTCTCTACAGTTGCCACAAGCTCTGCTACCCTAGTGCTCCTCACCCCAGGAACAGCACCCAAGATTGCATCCCAGATCCAAGCAGGTCAAAGCAAGAAGGGTGGCTTGGTCCCCCTCCATACTGTAGGCCTGGAGCCAGAAGCAGCCATGGGAGAGTAGTAGCTGCCACCACCTCTGCTGTTCCAGGGTTAGGGACTGGACCTCACACTTCTCTCACTGAGTCCCAACAGTGTTCCCCACTGACCTTTTACTTTCTCTTTGGCCTTTATGGGTTGAGAATTCTGGAAACAGCCATAGCTGCCAGTGGTTCTCTCTCTTGATGTCTGCTCTATCAGATTTGGGCCACAGGTCTCTGCCCTGTGTCTGGGTGGGAGTGGCTCACACTGGACTGTGCTCTGTTCCCAGCTTGATGCACTAGACCCTTCCTGTTGGCCTGCCAAACTATCTTCAGTGGGAGATTTGTTTCTCTCTGTCACTTTGTGGGCTCTGTAATTCTAAAATTTATACAGTCATTTTTTTACAGGTATTGGAGGTGATTTGAGTGGCAGCTCAAGCAAGTTCCTGCTTTTACTCTGCCATCTTGGCTTTGCTCTCTCTCCTGCCTTTCTTCTTAGTATGAGATGAACTTCTACCTGAGGAGCCTCATCAAACATTGTTTAATTTTCCTCACACACATTTTTCTGGCAATCATTGTTGCTACTAGGCAATCATTGTTGCCAGAGCTGCATACACCTTCCTTTTGCTAGTTGTTCACTTTTTTCTATCTGAATGAACAGAAAGATTCTCATGCAAATCGGCCAACTTCCAAACAGTAATTTGTTCTCCTACCACCTGAGACCCTCCAGCTTGCTCTTCTGAAGGAGAGCTCACATGCTGTAACACAGAAAGTTTCTCATGATAATCAGCTAATTCCCTTTCCATCTGAAATTTTTCCTGCAACTGTTTGTCTCTGTTTTCCAATATAATATGTCCACCTGTTAGTAAAACCCAGCCTCCCCTGCATACTCCTGTCAGTTCTTTCCCTGGTTTTATTGGCATTTCTTGCAAATATTTTTCTAAATATCTAGGTTCTCCCTTCTGTAGCCTTGGCTCCCAGTTTTCTCAGGGTCTGGTGCTTTTAGCCTTCACTTGCTGGGGAGGAATAAGGTAAATCCTCCCATCCTGGGATATCCATCCTTTCCTCTAAAGTCCTTCTGCCTCCAAAGAGAGATCTGATACCTTATGATCCTGATCATGATGCCAAATGTATTGCCAAGGCAATATTCACATCACCAAAGATGACTATGAACATGCTGGCATAGTTCTGAATTACAAAATAGAACAGACTGTCCATTAAGAAGACAGAAGCAAAACATTTATTCAGACACCAGAAAGCCAAATCCCAACACCAGAAAGCTGAATCCATCATAGCAAAAAAAAAAAAAGAAATCTATACACAATAACACTGCAGAGAGCAACACTATCCCAAAGCCTTCCCACAAACACTTGTGAGCCTAGCTTTCTCCTTTCTGCATCCTCTCTCCTCCCTTAAATTCTAACTTCTCTGACTCCAAGCTTCCTCTCCCCTCTGTTCCATACTTCCTCCTCTACCCATTCAGCAAACTCCTCCCACCACAGGCTCCTTATGACTACATTTGGCCTGTTAAGGGGCAGGGAGGATCTTCTAATTACCATTGCTATCATATGTTCCTCTTTTACTTCCTTATTGGGTAAGATAGATTTCTATTACCCCTTGAATATACACACATATATTCCCTCTTTGAACCAATTTAGATGTGAGTGAAGTTCAAATAATGCCCACCCCCCTTCATTTTCCCCTCTATTGTCAAAGCTCTTTCTTATGCATCTCTTTTATGTTAAGTAATTTCCCCCATTCTTACTCTCTGTTACCCCTCTCCCTTCTCCTTCTCCTTACTTCAGAGGTTGTACTGTTTTAAGATTTATAACCACTGGGGTGGCTAGGTGGTATAGTGAATAGAGCACCAGCCCTGGAGTTAGGAGGACCTGAGTTCAAATCCAGCCTCAGACCTTAACACAAAAAGTAGCCTTGTAATCTTGGGCAAGTCACTTAATCCCAATTGTCCTGCCTTCCTCCTTCCAAAAAGAAAAAAAGAAGATTTATAACCACAGATCCTTGTCAGAAAGATATTTCTGTTGAACATATAGGTCGTTATACTAGGAATCACTAAAAGCACTGCATGATTTCCAAGACATGACCCATTCTTCTTCCTCCTTCCTGTTCAACTCTGGACCTACCTCCTTATCCTGTTACCTTTGCCAACTATATGTCCTGAGGTACTGCACCAACCAAGTGCACTGACTTTACAACTGCGAGTCATAATCTGAATGATAGGCATTTACGATCCATTTGTTTTTACCTATTTGAATCATTAGGCTCATCTTTTTGAAATAATCATGAATCTCACTGAGGAAGCCCTATAATAATAGGGACTTAATGAAATCCTCACACTCTCATGTGTAAATAGGAGGGTTTGGTTGAACATTTGATCACAATAACAGTAGGCTGCAAACGTCCCTTCCAATATAAGACACCTAAAGTACCATTCAATATTCCAGCTTTAGTCTGATTAGGCCAGAACACATGATTATCACTTTTCTATTTCCAGTGACTTCACCTTTCTTAATATGTCCTAATACCACATCAGTTCCTTTGGTTGTTCCATCACATATATCATTAAACATTTCCCAATTAAATATAAAAAAAATTCATTTAAAAAGTCAAATTCCAAATTCCCTCCTTCCTCCCAATCCCTTTCTCCTTGTTAAAAAGGCAAGCACTTTGATATCAATTATACATGCGAAGTAATATGTTACATATTTTCATATTAGCCATGTTGCAAAAGAAAACACAAAACAAGGAGGAAAAAAGCAAAAAAAAAACTTTTAATTTGCATTGAGAGTTCATCAATTCTCCCTCCAGAGTTGGGTCCTCTGAAATTATCTTGGATCATTGTCTTGATATTTTCAAATGAATTGATTTCTAGTCTTATCTCCTTCGTCCTATACTTGCACAGTTTATTCTTTTAATCCAGGTTGAGAATTTTACCTTCATCATTATTACATTTCATCTTTCTCCTTTAAATTCACTTTCCCACTAAGGTATACTCTGGACTTTTCCATCATAACCTAGAAACCTCTTCATCCTGTAAAATGATTTCATCTCTGGAACTTACACCTCATCAATGCCTTATGCCCCAGGAGCCCCTATCTTTGATTGGAGAATAGAGTTCCTCCTTGACTGGTTAGTCATTGCTCAGTCTAGTCAAGGCTTTCATCACTTCTCACCTGGACTTTTGGAAAAAAAAAAAACAATACTTTCTAATTGGCATCACTGTGTAAAGTCTCTCCTCACCCTAATCCATCCTCTGGACAATCGCAAAAGGGACTTTACTAAAGTGTGGATTAGACTATATCACTCCCTCACTTAATAAACATCAATGATGTCCAATTACCCCCAAGATCAAATTTTAAATCCTCTTCTTGTAAAAGTCTTAATAACCTCACCCTTTTCTACCTTCTCCGTCTTTCCCTTTGCTTCCCTCCTATTACTTTACAATTCAGCTATATTGTCCTATTGTTTTGTACTTTGCACATAATATCCAATGATCAGTCTCTATGCCTTTCCGCTAGCTGTCCCCTATGCCTGTAAAGCTCTCTGTCTGCTCACCTCTTCCTTTTAGTTTCTCTCACTTATGTTATGACTTTAAGCAAATCCCAGGAGACCTTTCCTACTCCCTCTCGCTATTAGGGGCTTCCCTCTCTAATTATCTTCCATCTATGCAAAAGAAACTTTATATGTATATAATTACCTGAAGGTTGTTTGTCCCATTAGAATGCAAACTCCTTTATTGCAGGGACTATTTTTACCTTTTTTTGAATCCTAATCACTTAGTGTAGTATCTGGAACATAGCAAGTACTTAAGCAATGCTTTTTGATTGACCGACTGTTAAAAATCTCCATGTGGGCATCTTGTTTTTTTTATTTTTCATCTGGTTGTAATTTCATGATGTGAGAAGCTTCCAGAGGAGGAACTCCATGTACTGAGGTAGATTGGAAATTTTTCTGCAGATTGAGTTTCCTAAGGGACTTGAAAAGTTGTGCCTTGCCCAAGGTCACATAGCCAATATGTGTCAGAAGAGGGTACTTGGATTCAAGGCATCCTCATTCGGAGGCTGATTGACCCTCCATTAACCAGGACATTCAACCTCTTGTAAGTGTCTTCGAATCTCAATGTCTTGGTCCTTAACCAAGAAGGTTAGGGGCCTCTTCCCACTGTTCCTGCAATGTGGTTAGGGAAATACTGTCAGGTTAGCACGAACAACGAAATGATGTGTCTTCTTGTCAAATTATCTTGTCTATATCTTGTTTGCATGTTGTCTTCCCCACTAAATTATGAGCTCTTTGAACATAGAGAGTAGTTATTTTATTTTATTTTTACTATTTTTAATATCCTCAGGGCTTGCAACAATGCCTAGAACTTAGTAGGTACTCAATAAATGCTAGATAGTTTTACTTAACTTGTTGACTTGAATGAAAAAGAAATATTAAATGTTTACTATGTTTCAGGAACTATCATAAGGATATTTTCACTTCCCCTTTCATAAAGATCCCCTTTATAACAAAGAATAAAAAGATGGAGAAATATCATTAAAATTAACCAGCATATCAAAAAATCTAGCAGCATATGTAGTACTCCACACCCACAGGGCACTAGGTAGAACAATGGATAGAACACTGGGCCTGGTATCAAGAAGACCTCGGTTCATTTCTAGCCTTAGACACTTCCTAGCTCTATGACCCTGGACAAGTCACATAACCACTGTTTGCCTTAGTTTCCTCACCTCTAAAATGGGGATAACTTACTTCACAGGGTTGTTACAAAGATGAAATGAGATAATATTTGTAAGGTGCTGGCATATAGTAGGTGCTTAATAAATATTTGTTCCCTTTCTATAATCCCTTAGTGAAGATAGATGATTTCTCATATCTCTTCTTTAGAACCAAGCTTAGTCATTATAATTTCTCTGCATTCAGTTTTGATTTTGTAGTTGATTATATTATTATTCTTTACAGTTGCATATGTGCAACTGTAATTCTTCAGAGTAACATGCTGATCTTTTCATTTTTATATGTACTTTTAAAATCTTAGTTTTTCAGAGAGATTCCCATGCAGCCACATATATAAATGTACTCATCACTAAATTGATTTGATAATGTATTAGAACTTCATTCTGGAAAACCTCCTATCCTTTTTTTTGCCTTTTTTTAAAAGGTCAGTTAGGGTTAAGTGACTTGCCCAAGGTCACACAGCTAGGAAGTGTTAAGTATCTGAGGCTGGATTTGAACTCAGGTCCTTCTGACTCCAGGGCCAGTGTTCTATTCACTGCGCCAGCTAGCCACGCCCCTCCTATTCTTCTTGAGATATTTTTCTTTTTAGAATCTTAATCCTTGAAATCCAGTCCACCTTTTCTCTGATTTAAAAAATATATATATTTTCTTAAAGATTATTGTATAGACTTAATTATGCCTAATATTCCCTCCTTATCTCTTATTAACTCTTTACAATGAATGTTGTTCCAGACTAGCTATTATTGTTGTTGATTCCTCCATCTTCTAATAAATGAAACCATTAGCAAGCAAGTCAATTATTTATCAGATACTATATGTATGTTGAACAGGAAGAAATCTCTATCAGATTCTGAATGATTACAATATCAATCTTCCTTCATGCAGCTACATCAATATTTCCTCATCCAGTTCTCCTTGACATTTGAAGAGTAAACCTCATCACCATTTTGAACAGTACAGTCTCAATATACGAACAGATTATGCTAGCTTCCTAGACCAAGGCTAAACTGAAGCTAAGGATAATAAATACATAGAAGATTTGAATATGTGTGTGTGTTTGTGATATTCCAGCTGTTCTTTAAAAGTACCAGTCAGCTATTTATGAAAGTCCCAGTCAACTTTTTATGAAATTATGTTTCTTATTATCCTGATATAAAAGGATTATATGGTTCTAAAGTAATGTTGTGAATGGACAAATGAATAAATCATTATTTGTAATTTTTAAAAGAATCACTAACATTTAACATTCATTTACAGGGACTTGTGATTGTTTAGAGTTCTTTTTGTTTTACCAATACTACAAGGTCAAGTTTCCTTTTAAAAAGATTGTTATTCATCCATCAGGTTGAAGTGATCTGACATCAACTCTGATCTTACGTGGAAAGGAGAATATAACAAATATGTCTTCTTGATCTATCAGAAACTCTTTGTCCACCCTTAAAATTTAAGCTTCTTCCTCCAACTTCTCCTTTTCTTTTATTGCTGGAGCTGAATCTTTTTGTATACAGAACTAGTATGCTGGTTCTAGAGATTAGTGATGTTGTTAATCTATACTCTTGACTTTGCTTCCTCACCACCCACTCACCACTCAACTATTTCAATCTGGCTTTTATCCCTACCACTCCACTGCAAATGCTTTCTCCAAGGTCTCCAGGGGTCTCTTAATTGCCAAATCCAACAGCCTTTTCTTAATCCCCATTTTC
Source organism: Petaurus breviceps papuanus (assembly GCF_028583685.1). Lineage (NCBI taxonomy): Eukaryota > Metazoa > Chordata > Mammalia > Diprotodontia > Petauridae > Petaurus > Petaurus breviceps. The sequence goes on from NW_027187460.1 coordinate 32,465,348, forward strand.
TCTGACCTTTCTGCAATATTTGACATTGGGAGCCGCCCCTTTTTCTTTTTTTCTTGGTTTCCTGTATCTCCTCCTACCTACTTTCTCTTTTTCCATTTCCTTCCTAAAGTAATTGCCTCTTACTGCACCATAAGCCTGGACTTCCTCCAAGTCCTTGTCCCAGTTAATGGGGAGAGTCCTTTCCACAGTCCAGCCCATAGAAATTCTCTTCTTTCAAAACCCAGTTCAGGCACTTCCATCAAGAAGCACATCCTGATCCCCAGATTAGACTATGAGAATCATTCCCCCTTTTTCTAATTCCATTTACCTCTCTCTGTAGAGAGATCATAATCTCTCTCTTTTTTTTTTTTACCTTTGTAACAATTTATCTTGTAAGTTTCTTTTATTCATTTTATTTTTAATTTATGGAATAAAACAAGCATTTCCATAAAATAGTATAATAAAAAAGATGACTGCACATGAAACTGCAAATTATGTGCAACTTTCTATTCTTTTTCAAACATATAATAAAACGGTCATATAATTTACTCTCCCTTTTTATCTTCCCCGTGACTGCCATGTACACACACACACACACACACACACACGTTAAAATCATCCTATACATCTATTCACCAGTTCTTTCTTTGGTTGCAGATAGCATCTTCCTTCATATATCCTTGGTTATTTATAGTAGTTAAAATGATTTAGTTGTTCAAACTTGTTCTTAGAACAATATTTCTGTTACTGTATACAACATTCTCTTGGTTCTGCCCATTTTGCTCTTTATTATTTTGTACAAGTCTATCTATATTTTTTCTAAGATTATCGAGCTCATCATTTCTTATTTCACGATAGTATTCCATCACTATCATATAGCACAACTTCTTCAGCCTTTCCTCAATTGACATGTATCACCACATTTTCCAGTCCTTTGCCACTACAAAGACAGTTGTTATAAATATTTAAGAACATATAGATCCTTTTCCTTTTTCTCTAATCATCTTTGGAAATAGACCTTGGAGTTGCATTATATTTTTCTTATTTGTGTCCATCTTATCACTTTCTATAAAACCATTACTTCCTTGAGAAGACTGGCAGTTACTTTTCATCTCTGTATATCCATTACCTACCACAGTGCCTTGTTCAAAGTAGCTCCTTAACAAATGTGAGTTGCATGGAATTGTATCAGAGGGACTCTAAAGAAGGATATCTTTAGGATCATTCTTAGCTATGTTTGTAACCTAATGTGATATGATGGATTGCATTTGGAGTCAGGAGAGATCTAGGTTTAAATCCCATTTCTGGCGTAGGGGGGATGGTACTTAGTTTTACTAAGCCTGAATGATCTGAAAACATAGGTATCATAAAATTTGTACCCTACACGGTTGTTGTGAGCTCAAATAACATAATGTCTGTATAACTTATTACATTAGTATAAATTATTGCAAGTATTATTTCTGAGTTACCTTGTGTTCAGTTAGATTTTTCTGTCATTTTCAAAATTTAGCTAATGAGGAATGAAAAATCACTACTCTAAAGGCAAGCCTAAAATAGAAACTAAGTATGAAAAATAACATAATATCATACCTTAATGTAAAAACCTACCAGTTGTCTCATCCCAGAGATATAATATACCTAAAATGAATAGGGAGGCATATATATTCAAACATGGACTATACATGTTTATTATGACGGTTTTATTTTTTGTTTATTTTTTCTTGTTCCATGGTGGGAGCAATGGGAGGGACAGATTATAAATGTATATAAAAACAAAGAGATAAATTTATTTTTAAGAACATAAAGTAAGGAAGCATGTCATTGGTAGAGAGCTGCCTATGGGGTTAGGAAGAACTGAATTCAAGTCTCTCCTGTGACACATACTGGCTGTGTGACCATGGTAAATCATTTAAATATCCAAGGCCCCAAGTAACTCTCTAAGACTATAAGTTATAGATGACTTGCTGATTTGTGGTACATATAAACAAACAAACAAAAAGATTCCAATGGACTTTCCTCCCAACAATGATCAGAGAGTGATTGTGGAAGCATTATTTTTCTGTTTTTACTCATGAAGTAATAAAGGTTCAGAGAGATAAGTGGCCCTTTCAGAGTCACACTGTAAAATTTCTGAGCAAATTTCTAAGCCTAGATGTAGAACTTGAAAACCAGACCCTAAATGTAGTGTTCTATCCCCTCACCCAGTGATACAGTAAAATTCAAGCTTCAGTAAAATTCCAGGAAGAAGAGAATATGAAAAAGACACATTCATTTACACATTCTCTGTTGTCCTGGCATATATAGTTCCAAGAGCAGAGCATATTCATTTCTTGCAGTCATTCAACAAGCATTGGTTAAGTGCCTACTATCTGAAAGACATTGTGGGGATAAAGGATGAAACAAAAAAAAAACCTAATTGTTGCCCACAAAGAGTTTGCATTTGTAATGTAAATGGTATTTGAAGATCTTCTATGCCCTAGATTGGCAAATAAACAGGTACTTAGCACTTAGTTTCAAGTTAATTATATCAAGCCTCTTTTAGAGAAACAGAAAATATGAAACCTTATTGCTGACATAACAGAAAAGGGTGGAACAGGGAGAAGCTGGCTTTTTTTTTTTTTTTGCTTTTTGCAAGGGGAATGGCAGGGCAATTGGGATTAAATGACTTGCCCAAAGTCACATGGCTAGTAAGTGTTAAGTGTCTGAATCCAGATTTGAACTCAAGTCCTCCTGACTCCAGGGCTGGTGCTCTATTCACTGCACCACCTAGTCGCCACAGGCAGAACTTCTTGAAAAACTTCTTGGAGCAAGCAACAGAAAGGCTGTAGAAAGTGATTTCGATTTTGAGAACAGAGCTTCTCCTGAGACTTTTCTTCTGGGAACTTCTGCTGAGAGCTTATGAGAACCAGGCTGAGGAGCTACCGTGAGTGAGAGAAGAGGATCCCTGCTTGAGAGAAACTGTTCTGTTATAAAGTCTTGGGAATGTGGGTATTGACTGCATTAACCATGTGTACCAACTTCATGGTTACTATAATGACTTTGACTTTCTGGTTCTGGGACTCAGTTTTCTGGTATTTAAATAAAGGCTTTGGTTCTGTCCTCCATGTGGAGAGCCTGTTATATTTTGTAATTCACAGCTATACCAGCATATGCATAACCACTGTGGGCATGGTGAATATTGCATTATTGTTATAGCATTTTACAGGAATAGCACTGCCAAGTCTTGTCTGTGCTTTGCCTATTATGACTTCTTGACCTTTTTTTTTGTGAAAGATAACATCTAAAAGAAATGTAACATCAAAATCAATTTAATATAATTGAGAGCCTCATTGTCATCCCTCTTTGCAAACCCTTTCTACTAGAGATGCTTAAACACAGTAGATATTTAATAAGTGCTTTTTAGCTGCCTTTGCTTGGAGCTTTTAACTGTAACCTTCCTCAATCAATAGCTCCCCTTAGGGGTGGCCAGGTGGCACAGTAAGAACACCAGCCCCAGAGTTGGGAGACCCGGGATCGGTTCCCGCCTCAGAGACTTGGCACCCACATAAAATAACTGGCTGTGTAACCTTGAGCAAATTACTTAACCCCAATTGCTTAAGAAAAAAAGAGTTCCCATTAACAGAAGATGTGGGGGGGACCCCCCTGAACAACCAAATCCTGTACCATGGTCCAAAGTGGCAGAGAGCATCATAGTGATGTTTTAAGATCTCTGCATCTTCGGCATGAGAAGCATTAGCCACCTCCAAAAAGTGTTTATCAACAACAACAACATTACATTTTTTACATCATTTAATCCTCAAAACATCCTTGGGAGATAGGTGCTATTTTTATTTGCATTTTACTAGAATCAACTGAGATTGTGTGGTTAAGCAGCTTACTCAGGGTTTTTTTTGTTGTTATTGTTTAGTTGTTTTAGTCATGCCTGGCTCATTGCGACCCTGTGTGGGGTTTTCTTTGCAAAGATACTGAAATGGTTTGCCATTCCTTCTCCAATTCATTTTACAGATGAGGAAACTGAGGCAAACATGGTTAAGTGACTTGCCCAGGGTTACATGGCTAGTAAATATCTACAGTCAGATTTCAACTTAAGTCTTTCTACTGTAGGCCCAGTACTCTATTCACTGTGCCACCTTGCTGCCCCAACTCAGCCAGGGGCACACACAGTCCTAGTTCAATACTGGATCTACTCCACCTAGATTACTGGTAAACCTTTCTGGCAAACAAAAATGAAAATATTCCTTAGTTCCCTAAAGAAGAATCATATGGTTTCTAGCTTGAGTTTTTCTTACCACAATAGCTTTTCTTCCCCAAAGGTAGCTGGAGATTGTGAAATTGTTTCCACATCTTATAATTTTCTCCCATTCCCTTTTTGAGTAATTTAACCTTCCTTTTTTTACCCCAGGAAAAAAGCTAAGCGTCCAAGACAGCCATTAAAAAAAACCCAACTTTCTGGACATCTCCAAACAATGGTTTGCCCAGAGACAGAGAGGAGTCTTGTCTCAATCAGAGAAATTTCCCAGTAATCCCATTCTTTGAATCTTTGGAAAACCAGGATTCTAAGCTTACCACTTTAGAAACACAAATGATTTAACTGTTGAGTCACAGAATCATCAAGCAGGAAGGGACATTTGAGAGCATTTAGTCCAACATTTAATTCCACAAATAATACACTTAAATTCGAAGAAGTTTAGTGACTTTCCAAAGGCCACAGTTCTAGTTAATAACAGAAATTTAATTAGAAGATGTCTTCTAACTCAACTCGCATCTCAGTGTGATGTCTACTGTCATATTCCAATTCATGTTTACACACACACACACACACAAACACACACACAATGTCTCCTTCACCAAGGTGTTGACTTGTTTTTCATGATTTTCTTGCATCACTCTCATTTCTCTTCCAATTTATTTCTCTATCTCTCTTCCTTGATTTTCAAAATCCTTTTTGAGCTCTTCCATGGCCTGAGACCAATTCATATTTTACTTGAAGGCTTTGGATTTAGGAGCTTTGAATTTTCTGTCTTCTTCTGAGTGTGTTTTTATCTTCCTTGTCACCATAGTAACTTTTTATGGTCAATGTTTTCCCCATTGTTTGCACAATTTGCCAGCTTATTATTTGACTTTTAACTCTTTGTTAAAGCAGAGCTCGACTTCCAGGGTGGAGGGTGCATTGTCCCAAGATTCAGGGGTTTTGTGCAGCTGTTTTCAGAGACACTTCTAGGCATCTGTAAGTTTTCAGTTCTTCCAGAGTGGTATGATCTAAGGAGAGGTGCTTAGTCCTCTCTTAGCCTGTGCTCTGGTCTGTGAGCAACCACAAGCACTCTTTTCTGCCATGGAACTGTGAGGAGGGTCTGCCCTCCACCGTGGCCACAAGCTCTGCTATGCTAGTGCTCCTCCTTACCCTGTGACTGCCCCCCAGGACTGGAACCCGGATCTGAGTATGGCAAAGCAGCAGAGTCCTTCCTCAGCGCTAGCATGAAGACCCCTATAATCTCATTCTGACCAGTTCTGGAAGCAGCTGCTCCTGATTAAGTCACTCCCCCAGGCTTCTGCTGAAGTGGCCTACGTTGGACTGTGCTCCACTCTCACTCAGGTGCTACAGACTTTTCTGCTGACCTTCTAACTTGTTTTTGGCATCTGTGGACAAAGAGGTCTGGAAGCCATTACTGCTGTCACTTATTCAGTCACCCTGAGGTGTGTTCTTGGTTTGTTTGGGTCTAGTTTTCACTGGCATGGCCTGAGTTGGACTATGTTCCTCTCTCATAATGATGCAACAGACCTTTCTCTCTGAACTTCCAAGTTGTCTTGAACTGGAAATTTGTTTCACTCTGTATTTTTGTGGGTTCTGCTGCTCTAGAATTTGTTTAGAGTAATTTTTAGAGGCATTTTGAGGGGTTTGAGGGAGATCTCAGGTAAGTCTTTGTCTTTATTCCACCATATTGACTCTGCCTCCATGTTCATATGTTTTTAAAAAACAGTGTACTATATATTTTTTGAACAGCAACATTGATTTCATCCTAACAAGTCTTACAAAGTAAATAAAAAGAGAAACCTTTAGATCTGTCAAGAAATGAAACAGGGTGCCTTGTTTTTTTAGTGAGTTTCTAATCACTGAAAACATTCAAGTAAATTTTCCTACATAGAAATCTAGGTGGTACAGGTATCAGAAAGCTATTAATTCAAATCTTGCCTCAGGTACTTAATGTGTGTATAATTCTGGGCAACTCACTTAACAAGTCTTAGCTACAGATTCTTCTTCTGTAAAAGAGAGATCATTGCAGTACATACTTCGCAGGATTTTTGTGAGGATCAAATGAGATAATATATGTACAGCACTCTCTTTTAATTATTATTGTCATTGCTATTTTTTTTAAAGCAATTGGGGTTAAGCTCAAGGTTACACGGCCAGTTATTTTGTGTGGGTGCCAAGTATCTGAGGCTGGAACCAATCCTGGGTCTCCTGACTTACTGCATGACCTGGCCGCCCCCATTGCTGTTTTTACATTGGTCTAGATGACCTCCAAGATCCCTACCAACTTTGAGCTTCTGTTGTTTTATAAGACATGGAAAAAGAAGACCACATGACGGTTTTTTTTTAAAAGAGAGGGAAATCAGATATTTTGTCCTTCCCTCAGTTTTTTGATTAGTTGGGCTGGAAACAATTTTTTTGGAGACTATGGTTTTGATGATGTGCCCAGAAACACCAGGCTTTAGCAAGATCAATCTAATAAGATCAGTCCTGTTAACAATTGAATGGATTTGTCAAATGACTAGCCTGTTTGATTGCTATCTGTTCTATTGTGAAATGTTGGCAAGACATAGATTGATATGTGCTACCATCTATGACTAACTGATGATTGGAGGATGATAGTTTGGAAGGACACTTTAATATGTCATTGTTTATCGAAGTATTATTGAATCCTGCTGGCATCCATTCAAGTGGAGCCTAGGAAATTCATTAGGCAAGAATATGCTGCCAACCTATAGAAGATAAAAAGAGACTATTTAAATGTACTGAGTGCCAAGTCCTTGAACAGAACACAGCCTTCTGAGAGTGAAGCAGAGAGACAGCTCAGCAATATCATAGAGGCCGAAGAAATTCATATGCACCAGAGGTGGTTTTACTATTTGGCCACCATAGAACTTCCCAATTTCCATATTTTCTTCCACATATGTTGGGAGAGACTAATTACTTGTAAAGAGATCATAATTTACTTTGCCCAAAATGTGCTTCATTATTATTTTAGAATAACCCTTTAAAGGTATAAAAAAGATTCCTATTTCCCTATTTTGCTCCCCAGATGATTCATTCACTTCTTCATTCATGCAAATGTTTAATGAGTGTTAACTACATGTAAACAGGGCATTCCATGAAGACCTGTGTAACTCATGATGTAGAGGAAATCTAATCTCATGTTACTGGAACTTATCACCAAATGTTAGAATATTTATATGGGTAAATTCATTCCAAGTAATAACTTAGGATAGCATGGATACATCTTTCTCCCATGTAGCTTTGGCGGTAAGGGTAGTCATATTTCTCTTACCCACTACATTAGGTTACAAGTTGGGGGTGTGCTGTTATATGAATAACATCACTCTCTGGGAAAAAAAATAAGGTAACCAGGTTACACTTTTAAGTTTAATCTTTTTACTTACCATTTGCTTCAACACTTTCTTAAGTCTATGCCATCAACAGAATAAACCCAGTCCTGATTTGTGGCATTTGCAAATTTCTAAGTTGTAAATGCTTACACAGGAAATTTAACATTAGGGCTCTGGGAGCTAGTTCCAGCATACCCTTGGCTAGAGGGCTAAGACATTAGGAAAATCGTGTTGAAGCTTAAGAAACACATGAGTCTCAAAGGGGAATCTGCCCTGGTTCTTACTATAATATAAATTTCCAAATCTGTAAAGATGCTTTGTGTTAGTACTAAAAACAATGCTACAGAAGAGCTGAAGATGTTCAGCTAAGAGAAGAGATGTCAAAGAGTGGGGTGGGAGAGAAGAAAGGGAATATGTTAGATCTCTTCAAATATCTGAATGATGTAGTTTGGATTAGACATTAGACTTATTCTGTTTGACCCCAATAGGAAGAATTAGGTGGAATTAAAAAAATTTTGGAGAAAGATTTGGGCTCAAGAAAAAGACCAGAGTCAAGGTTTATAGACAGACAGCAATTTATCTAAAACCAGCACCAAGTTTTATTGGAAAGCTCACATTGAGTCATCAGTGTGATATGGCAGCCAAAAATACATTTTCCAATAGATTTTATTGGTATTTGGTGTTTTTCCATCTCCATGATTTGCCCATTTTTTCTCCCCCTCCCAGGGTTGTGCTAGAATCAGCATGAATCAGCTCTCGAGAGAGAGAGAGCTTATGGTTAAATTTTCGCTGTGAACAACTAGCAAACTACAAACCAAGGCTTGATTTAATGTTTTTTATTGTCTAGACTTAAGGAAGTAATGGAGAAAATGTTAATGATGATGATTAAACTTTAAAGTGTGTCCTGTCTCTTTCTCTGTCTGTCTGTCTGTCTCTATCTCTGTCTGTCTCTCCATATATGTGTGTGTATACACACACGTATCTGTATGTATTTTTGAAGAGCTATTTGTTAAACTTTTACCAGCATACCACTGTCCTCTCCAGAGCCAAGACAAAACCTTTTTTTTAAAGAAAAACAAGGAAAAAGAGAAACAAAAATCAGTAAAGTATAACAAAAACTGCACCCTCCCTATACATATCTTTCTTCTTATATTTCTTCTTTGTGGACAAAAGGTTTTTAATAATTCTGTAGCATTCGATTTCAATTATTTTGTGGTAGTTGTTCTTTCCATTTACAATGTAGTCATTTTGTACATTGTTTTCTTAGCTCTGCTTACCTCACTTTGGATCAGTTCATGACAGTCTGTGTCTTCTCCATTCATCATGTTTATCATTTTTTATAGCACAGTAACATTCCATTGCATTCAAATACCATGATCTGTTTATTCATCCCCAATCAATGGATATCTAGATGATTTCTTTCTTTGCTATTAAAGATGCACAGTCAAAAAATTTAAGGGTATGTTAGGTTTCATTAATTTGCAGTTTCTTGTGCAATCATCTTTTTTTATCACACTGTTATGGAAACTTTATGAGAGAGATAGTGTTCAAAACTAGGGTTTAGGATGGTCCCAGTGTACTTTGCGCCGATCAGAATACAAATAGTATTTTGTTCAACTTCATGCATTCTGCTGTAGGAAGAAAATGCTGGACAGCATTCAGAGGAAAGTTATAAAGACATTAAATATCATGCTTTCTAAGACTCCATTCAAAGAACTAGGAGAGAAGATAGTGGGGGGGGGAGGGGCAAGATGATAATGGTCTTCAAGTATTTGAAGGGCTATCCTATGGAGGAGGGCTTTAACTTTCTCTACTTCACAGAGAAGACAGGTCTAAGGGAAGTCTGAGAGTCTGGCATTGGATCCAAATAAGAAGAAACTTTCAAACACTAGAACTGTCTACAAGTGGTATAGGCTGCCTCTGGATGTGCTGAGGTCTCCATCACTAAATGTTTTCAGATGGAGTCTGGATGACCAGTGGTCAAGCATATAGTATATGGAGTTCTTTCTTGCATATAGGTTCATATTAAATAATCCTAGAAGTCTTTTATAACTCTAAATATCTGAGAATCTATAAGCTTCTTCCATACCCTACTGGCACCCAGATTAGAACACAGCCCTTTGAAATTTTACATCCAAAACAGGGTAAACCCCCCATGTTCCTTATGTTTTCTCATATGTCCCTTTGGGAGAACCACAAGATGTCTAGTCCTTCATGTAGAAGTCTTTCAAATATCTGACAACAGTCATAATGCTGCTTCCACTCATCTCTCCCACCTCTCTTGCCCTATTCAGGCTTAATGTCCTTTAACCAGTCCTCAGATGACATGTATTGGAGATGCTTTACCATTTTGGTTTCCCTCCTCTGAACCCTCTCCAGTTTATTAATATTATTGCTAATAATATTAACAAATGTATTGTTTCATATTCTATCCTATTATGATTTGTATCATAGTAATTATTGCCTGTATTTTGTCTCCACTGCCAGATTGTAAATTATTTGAGAAGAGACCATGTTTTGCTTATCTAGCTCCTTCAGAGTCTAGTGTTGATATGTAACTAGAAGACATTTAATAAAGCTTAGTTCAATAAATTTATTTGAAAAAGTCCTTCAAAAATCTTCTTTTGAATTGTATTATCAATGAAGAATCAAAGGGTAGAGCTTTGGAGGGAAAAAAGAGTTCAAGGAGCAAGAAGAAATTTTGGCTTAGTATGACTTTGCTTGGCTCTCCATGTTCATTTCTGTCAAGATGCTAAGCTGAGACTGGATATGGTTCAATGATGGGGTCCATATGTATTTCTCAGTGGCTTTCTGGAAGTCCTGTTGGAACTCATGGGAAATATAATTAACTAAATAATTTTGTAACATTTACCATTTAACTAAATAAGGTCTGCCTTTGGAAGGAATTCCTTTAACTAGGAATCATTTCAACTGGGGTAAAAATATTTTGGGAAATATTGCAGAAAGGGTACAGAGGGAAGTGTGAAAAAAGGAAGGCAAAGTCTAGTTCTTGACCCTCCTAGGAGACAATAAAGGCTGGCGGGATAATAATAACAATAAGGGTGCTCTGGTTAGAGATGGCTACCATGGGCAATGCACCATGTGGCAGCACAGGGCAAATAAGAATCACAAAGTGTGGCAAAGGGACAATAGTGATCATATTGTCCTGATTTAAAATCTGACCTTAGACACTTAGCCTTAGATCTTAGCCTCCCTCACCTCCTCAACTACATGCTTGATGCCCAGATTTTCATGTCCATTGGTAAAATCCTGTTTTTTCTGTGCTAATTATATGTGTTCTGTCGTTATTTCTCTTTACAACACTCATTCCTCAAAGATAGACATCCATTCTTGCTCTGCTAATTTCTGTAAATTCTTTAAATATTTATCTTTTCCACTCATGAAGGCAAGGAAGAAAGGATAGCTATCTTCTCTTGAGAGGTGATGCAATATAAGGTAAAGGGAACCAGATGATCCAGTCTTTGGAATCAGATGATCTAGGTTTGAATCCTGCCTTTGCCGCTTAATGTCTGTGTGACCTTGGGCAAGTTGCTAAACCTCCATGTGGCTCAGTTTCCTCATCTGAAAAATGATGGTAGTGGATTGGGAGATCTCTAAGTTTCTCCTAGCTCTAGCTCAGTCAGAGAGTGTAGTGAGCAAAGAAACCTAGACTGTATCCCAAGACTAATAGGAGATGGGGGGAATCTGGATTCAGTAGCTATTCTTAATTCTTCACAAAAATCATATCTGAGTATTGCATTATGGAATGAGAGTCTTCAAGTATCAGAGTGAGTACTGATAAATATTAAGTGCCTATTAAACTCTAGGAATACAAAAAGAAGCAAAAGGCAATACCTGCCCTCCAGGCACTTACAATCTAATGGGGGAGACATCATGCAAACAAACATGTATAGAAAACAAACTATATACAAGATAAATGAAAATAATTAAGAGAGATCAATCACTGGAATTGAGGTTTTTGGGAAGACTTCCTATAGAAAGTAAGATTTCAGTTGGCACTTAAAGGAATCCAGGAAGGTCAGTAATCAGAATAGAGGAGGGAGAACATTCCTAGAGCTTAGAGAGGGAGAGTCTTGTTCCTGGAACAGTAAAGAGACCAGTATCACTGGATCAAAGAGTATTTTTTTTTTTTCAGGGAGAAATGTATAATAAGAAGACTAGAAAGATAGAAGTCTAGGTTATAAAGACCTCTGAATGCTAAACAAACAAACAAATAAACAAATTAATTCTATTTCTTCCTGATGGAGAAGAAAATGGCAAACCACTCCAGAGTCTTTGACTTAAAAACCCCAAATGGGATCATAAAGAGTTAGATGTGACTGAAAAGACTGAACAGTATTTGTTGCTGGTGGCAATAGAAAGCCATTGGAGTTTATTGAGTAGGAGAAGCATGGCTTTAATGGTTGAATGGAGTATTGACTGGAGTTGGGAGAGACTTGAGGTAGGCAGAACCACCATCAGGTTATTGCAGTAATTAAAGCATGAGGTGATGAGGGCAGGTACTAGAGTGGTCGCAGTGTCAGAGAAGAAAAGTTCAAGCTCCATGGGAGCTGAAGAGATTACCAAATAAAGAACTTAGCCCAAGAAGAGAAAGGTTCACTACTAGGTTGTTCTCAAGGTATGTATTTTTTTTTGATCAGGGTATTTTTTTGAAGGAAATCTACCAAGTTTTTGAAAGGATTTGATTGGCATGGAAGGACAGAATACCCATAGTGATGAAATCTCAGATCCTTATAGTATTAGGTATTATTACATAGTGGAGATAATAGGCAGTTTAGTGGTGAATGGGATAGAGTCAGGAAGACCTCAGTTTCAGTCTTTCCTCAGACACTCATTAGATGTATGGCCTCGGGCAGGTCACTTGATGTCTGCCTGCCTCAGTTTCTTCATCTCAAAAATGGGAATAATAATAGCACTTACCTCCCAGGGTGTTGTGAGGATCAAAGGAGATAACATATGTAAAGGGATCTGTAAATCTAAAAGTGTTATTTAAATACTATTATTATTATTAAGAGGTCCTTGAAAGTCAAGCAGAGGTGTTTAGTATAATATAGGAAGTAACCAAAGATTTGGGGACAAATGAGGGGCACAATTATATCATAGGGTCATAGATTTTAGAATTGGAATGGATCTCAGATGCTGACTAATTCAAATCTCTCATCTCACTGGTGAGGAAACTGAGGCCAAAAGTAAAGTGATTTACATGAGGACACACAGACAGTAGGTGTTGGAACCATGGTTAGAACCCAGAACAAACCAAATTCAGCATTTTTTTCATTACACTTAACTAGCAGCTGAAGACACAAAGAAAAAAGTGAGGAAGCAGGTTCAAGGAACACAGTCCCTAGCATTGAAAGTGAAGCTAGGGAAAGAAGTAGACCGTGGGCCCTTAACATGTGTGCTCTGTAAAGGAAACATTGTTATAACATTAACATGTCATTTTTTTCTATTGTAAATACTCAAATTAGGGGTGGCTAGGTGGCACAGTGAATAGAGCACCGCCCTGGAGTCAGGAGGACCTGAATTCAAATCTGACCTCAGACAAATAACACTTACTACCTGTGTGACCTTGGGCAAGTCATTTAGCCCCAATTGCCTTGCCTTCCCCCCTCCAAAAAGCAATAAATAAATGGATGAATGAATGAATACTCAAATTAACTATAAAGGACATATGAAGAAAAACACTGTCTGCATCCAGAGAAAGCACTGATAAATAAAAGTGTGTATAGGATAATTTTGCATATACATACATACATGCATGCATGCATGCATACATGTGTATATGCATCTATATATGTGTATGTATATATATATCTTATTTGTGTCTAAACATAGTCATCTCTAGACTAAGAAAAAAGGAAAAAAAAGAAATTTACATAATAATTGTGTTGTATATTTGACAGGAATAGTAAGTTGTGCATAGCAGATCTGCAATTTTGTTTACAATCATCTTTATTGTACTGCGTTATGGAAATGCTTGTTTGATTCCAGAAATTGAAGAGAGATAAAGGACTTCTAGACCCTGTAATATCAGGAGTTAGCTATGAGTTTCCCTTGACACATATTTATTCTATATATGTGCCCCATTTTGATTGTAGTCCAAGTCTGAATCCACTCTTCCCATGGGCACTTTATGTGGGAAATTACTGTCAACTGCCTTTGACTAACATTACAAAAATTTAATGCACATTGATTAAATGCCTACCATGCACAAAAAGACAAAACTATCTCAATCTCTGCCCTCAAAGAACTCGTGTACAACTAGTAAATTCTTGTTACTATTTACTGAATCTGCAGTTTCATCAGTGTAGGAAATTCCTAGAGATGAACTTCTTCCACCAATGCAAAATCTTCTTTTCCTCTGCAACTTTTAGTCTTGGAAAGGGGCAGTGAGTAATTAAGTGACTTGCTGAGGGTCACCCTGACAATATGTGTTTGAGACAGGATGTGAATGTAGGTCTTCTGGACTTCAAGGTCAGAATCCTATTTATTACAGTATACTGCCTCTCTTTAAGCCCCTAGCACTTAGAATTCTGGGACTGTCTCCCATCTAAGAGGACTGAACCTCATTAGCTTTTAAGATATGAAGAGGTGGGGTGGCTAGGTGGTACAGTGAATAGAACACCAGTCCTGGAGTCAGGAGGACCTGAGTTCAAATCTAGCCTCACACACTTAACACTTACTAGCCATGTGACCTTGGGCAAGTCACTTAATGCCAAGTGCCCCTACAAAAAGTGAAAAATTAAATTAAATAAAAAAAAGATATGAAGAGATGGCATGTGTTAAGGTTGGTATGGCCAAATACTTGTATGCCATGATATCTATGAAAGTCCTTTGAAAAACTCTAAAGTGAAATTTATACAAATATAAAATTTTCTGATTGGAGCAAACCCAAACCCACACCTTGGCAAGCCCTCTTTACCATTTCAACAGAGTCATTTCCAGAATGAATAACCAACAATTCATTCTATAAGAAACCAGAACTCCCAAACCAATTTGTCTGTCTTTATTTGCCAGGGATGGTGCAACACACAGACCTTCTCTGATGCCTAAATAATGCAGCAGATGGACTTGTTCTTGGATCCCCAGGTTGAGTTCTGTTTGAGCTCCCCAAGGCTAGAGAGTCAGAGCCTTAAATGAGCTGCTGAAATGATTTGAACAAAGCTTCAGAGAGGATGGCAAGAAAACTGACGCCAATCTCCTTGTCTGGCTCTCTCAGTCAATTGGGAGAATACAGAAGAAGACAATGCTGTCACATTGGGGCTCCATATTAAAACAATGTGTGCTGAGAAAGAGAAATATGTTTCTGAAGTAACAGTTTTACGTTGTAAAATGTTTGCATTAATGCTACTCCATCTGAAATGCCATGTGGACGAGCTGGGCTGTGCCATAAATTGTATAAAAATGTAAGAATGACCAATTTATAGTCGAATGCTTCCTTTCCCCTGCTACTCTTAAAAAAGACCCTTCAAGGAAAAACAAAAATGTAACAAATAGCAGAACACTTGTTTCTTGGGAGTCATATTTCAGGAACTATAATTTCTGGCACACTATAGGAACTGGAACACTATAGGAACACTATAGAACTATAATTTCTGTAGAAAGCAGTGGAAAATAATTAGTATACATAGTTTTGAATATAAAGAGGAGAGAAGAGAGGGTATGAAGAAAAGCAATCAGGCATTGATATGGCCATTGATGATAATCAGATTTAAAAGCCTCTGGCAAGAGTCAAAATGAATGGATTCTATCTCTGGAGTTATTTTATTTTCTTGATGTAGCACTTTTAATTGAACTCCAACTTCTGTTGATTAAGGGAAAATAGATTCTTAAAATTAAAAAAGAGTTTAATAACTGCCTTTGGAGAATATTTTTAAGCAATAGTTAATTCCACAGCAGAAAATAATTTAATTAGGGAACAGCTAGCTGGCAACTAGGTGCCACACTGAACAGAGTACCCACCCTGGAATCAGGAGGACCTAAGTTCAAATCAGACCTCAGACACTTAACACTTACTAGCTGTGTGATGTTGAAGTCACTTAACCCCATTTGCCCTGCCTTCCCTGCTCCCAAAAAAAGCAAAAAAAAATCATTTGATCTTTAGACAATACACATTCTTATTTGGAACTATTGTAAGTCTTTATCTTTTAGTTGATTAAATCCTTTCTGTGGACATGTAAGGTTAATGTATTTGAATTGGAGGGAACATAGCTTAAATTTCCAGTTCCTTGGATTTTGAGTAAATCTGCCAATAAATACAAAAGCTAGAATGTTTATCTGAAATTTGGAACTGGAGTCCCAAGCCTATACAGTCACAGAACAAGAGGGTTGAAAGAGACTTTAAACCAAATATAATGAGAGGTTTGGAGCTATAAGGGAGTTTAGAGATGATTTTACAGATGAAGGAAAATTTAATTCAGAGTGGTTGCATGAATTGCCTAAGGTCACACAGCTAATAGGTTGTGTAATAGTAAGAAGCCTTCTTACTCTGACCTCAGGGCTCTTTGGAACACAATACTTCACATTACTTCCTATTGATTCAATGTTGTGTTCTCTTGGCTGGTGCTCCAAAAATGAGAAAGACTTATTTTGGTACTTCTTACTCCTAAAAGGGGATAATCATAACCATCCCACCAGGATATGCTGAGTAAGTAAGAGAAAATCTGCTAATGCATCTTTACAAAGTTGTTGATGCTAATATGCTTTTAGCTTATTTAATTTATTTACCTTTCATTTGTCTATCATAGTCTCTTAGGTAGCCAAAAATTTTGATTCTTTGCTGATCAAACTTCCTGATTGGTGAGGTGACATTGTTCCCAATCTTCCATCATTTTCCTCATTCAGAAATTACTTCTCATTCTAATATATTACCCTCAACTGCCATGTCTATCTACTTGGTAAGGAGATCAAATATTTATTGACTATTGTCTATTATTTCTAGACATTTTTGGTTTCCTTATTGTAGTGATTATTTTATATCAGTTAAACTTCTTTAATAAATACTAAAGTGATTGATATGCTTTTAATTATGAACAACAAAGGCAATTTAAAGGTACTCTTTTTATAGTAGAATTCCATTAAAACAGTTTATTTCATGAATACCAATGTACCACAAGTCCAGTTGTGGTCATGAAACACACTTCAGTGCTATGATTTCATTAGTTTATACATAGGAATGGGCAACCTTATGCTTCATTAGAAATACCAAACAAAGCTATAGGAAAACAATGCACTTAGATTGAAAAATGCTTGTTTTCAAAGAAGATTAATCTTAAAGCTCACATACATAAAAAATCACTTATTGATTGGCAACTGTACAAAGTAATTTTATTTTGACCTTTGAAAGAATTGGATCTGTCTTTGAGGGTAGGCATCCTTAAAGCACAAGACAGGATGAAGGTATATGATGATGCTTAGGGGTGATGTTTAATATCATATAGATCTCTCCAAGGATGAATGAATTTGAATTGTTTGTTGAATTAGTCAGTCAATAAGTATTTACTAAATTGCTACAAAGAGCCAAGGACTATACTAAAGACAGGTGATACAAAGACAGACAGAATGCAATCCTTTTTCTAAAGGAGCTCACAGTATAGAGGGAGAGACAATATAGGAACAACTCTGTACAATAAATTATATACAAGAACAAATGGAGATAATCAATACAGTAAAGGCACTAATATTAATCAACTTAAATTCTTATAGAATATGGAATTTTATCTGGAACTTATAGGAGACCAGGAGGCAGAGAAGAAGAGAGAGAATATTCCAGGCATGAGGAGCAACCACTGAAAATGCCTTGAGTTGGGAGATTGAATGTATTATATGAAGCTTATTTCACTGGGTCTCAGAGTAAGTGTATGGGTGAGCAAGGTGTAAGAAGACTGGAAAGGTCGGAGGGGGGAAGGTTATGGAGAGTTTTGAGTACCAATCAGAGGATTTTAGACTTGTTTCTGGAGTTGATGGGGAGTCACAAGAAATTATTAAATGGAGGGAAAGCGGAAAACATGATTAAAATTACACTTCAGGAAGAATAATTTGGCAGCTGAGTGGATGATGCATCGCAGACTTGAGTCAGGGAGATCAACAAACAGGATATTGGTAAAAGTTCTGGTGTAAGATGGTGAGGACCTACACCAGAGTGGTGGCAAGATCAGAGGAGAGAAGAGGACATATGTGAGAGATACTATAGAAGTCAAATTAACAAGACCTGGCAACAGATCAGATATCATGGATGGGGGTTGGAGAGTTGAATTCAAGCCTAAATTTCAAGCCTAGGTGACTGGGGGGATGATGATGTCCTTGACAGTACTAGGGAAGTTCAGAAAGGCAAATGGTTGTTTTGGGGCAAGTTAGTTCAGTTTTCAGAATCCAGATCAAGTGGTCTTAGTACGTAGTTGGCGATATGAGTCTAGAGATTAGAAGAGAGGAGAGAGCTAGAAAAGTAGATATGATATCAACATAGAGATGATAATTGGATCCATGGAATCTTAGGACATAACCAAATAAAATAATATCAAGAGAAAAGAGAAGATAATGAAGCACAACAAAGCCCTGGGGAGTATCCACAGCTGGTGGGAGCAACCTAGATGCAGATTCAGCAAAGGTAACACCAGCCCACTCCTTTGGCGTAATGCAGACTGGCTAACAAATAAAACTGTGCAGAGCATTTTCACTAATTGGTATCCGAGTTATTATGTACCCCTGAGATCTTGACCACAGGCAGGGGAGGAGAAGAGCTAAGAGTTTATGTGGGTTGTCTCCACTGATGCAGATTATAATCCTTCCCTTTACTCTCCTCTCCCCACCTCCAGCTCATTCCTTCTCCAGACTTCACTGTTTCTGTTATTGGTACTATTATACTTCCAGTCAACTGGGTTTGCAACTTGTAAGTGAAACTCAATTTCTCCCTACCCCTCAACCATACTCACAAACATTTACAAGTCTTATGCATATTATCTCAATAATATCTATTGTTCCTAGGAATTTACTTCTATTAATAGTTGACCTCCAGGTTCTTCGAATTGATTCCAAGTTTTGGGTTCATGAATAAGTTTGTCTTCCTGTTCCCCCTACATTCAGCAGCCAATGCTCTCTAAATATATAATGCATGTGATAAATATTACCTCTAAAACATCAAAAGATGAAAATGCAGCCAAATACGCAACTCTCAGTCTTAGGTGACCACAGCGCAACCTGTGGCCCACACTGGGTTTATTTCAGATAAACAGTATATTCCCCTACACTTATCCAGTTTTCCTTTTTTCTTTCTCTGTCTATGAGCCAGTAGTTTTTATGCTGATGCAAGGGATAGTATCCATTTGAAGGTCACATGATGTCTTTAATTTGGAATGATTTGTTGTTGATTATATAATATAAAAAAATCTACTTCTGACATCAGTCTTTATCAGTAAAGCCTCTTTTCTCCCAATGTTCTTAAATTTAATATCACTGATCAGTAAGGAGGTATTGCATGAGCCTGTAAAAAGTCTTCTGAGTTCTAATTGACCAGGTCACAAGTGCTTAGTTCATGGACAGTCTTTTCCAGTTTTTGGTCAGCAGCAGTCTCAAATACAGGTGCTTACAGTCTGGGGAAAATCTTTGATGGGCCAGTTCCCATAATTAGCTTAATTGTGATATATAAGCAAGAACAAGGGAGGTGGCAGTTAGCTCAGGCTGGGCAGTTTGTTATGCCTGGATGCTAATAAATATCATGAGAATGACCTTGACAGCTTTTTTTTCTTGGAGGGTGGATATAGAACACAGAGTAAAAACCTTTGGCAGAAATTAGAAGAAAAGAAAAAAAAAAACTATTGCTCTTGTGATAAGCCAATTGAAAAAGGTACAAGGCAATTTTATTCAAAGAAAATTACTAACTCAGCATGCAAATAGTAAGGATTACAATAAACCATACTTAATGTGAATGTCTCCTCCCATTCAGAAATGGAACCTGCAAAAATTGAAGTTGCATTTGGTCTGTCTTGATCTCTTGGTACATAGGATGCTATGAATCAGTAGAAATTTGCATTTGCAGTAGAAAAAAAATACTGGTTAATGAAATAAGACTACCTAGTATATAGATCTTAAATCAGGTCCTCATGACTCTCTTTCTTGCCTAATTAGTTTAATTGACTTTGTTTTTTTTTTCCAAACCATTTTCTAATCTGAAATACTCAAATGGACAATTCAAATAGATCACATTGATATGAATATTTACTACAGTGATTAAGATCTCAACTTAGGCAAACTTACATACATATCCTGTGAGACTCTTGCTCTTCTCTTCTCTTTAAGGTTGCCATGAGAGGATGCCCAAATTGCCTTCCATGTTTTTCATAGCATCTTATGAATACCAATGGAGCCCCTGGATCACCCATTGTTTACCTCTTACAACTGCCCTATTAGCAGCCCATTAAAAAAAAATCATACACTTATGACATCTTTCATTTACTCTGCTTCTCCTTTATACTCTCTTGTTTTTAATTATCCATTGTAGTTTTTTTTGTTTGTTTTGCAGCCAGATTACGGATGATATGTCCTTTTCAATTCTTTCAGTATAACACCCATTTTCAGTTCTTCAGAGTTTGTATTGTATCATGATTTCCTTTCATTTTCTTGTTTTTTGATTTAAATTTATTTTTCTCCATTACACATAGAAACAATTTTTAACATTTTAAACAATTTTTAACATTAAATTTTTTGAGTTACAAATTTTTCCCTCCTTCTTACATTCCTTCCTTAAGAAGTTAAGCAATTTGATATAGATTATACATGTGCAGTTATGCAAAATATACTTCCATATTAGCCATATTTCAAAAGAAAACACAAACACCCCCCCCAAAAAAAACCTAGAAAAATAAAATTTAAAAAGAATGTTTCGATCTCTTTTAGATTTTTCTCAATTTTTTTCCTCTGGAGGTGAAGAGTATTTTTCATCATAAGTCCTTGGGTTTATCTTGGATTATCTTGTCTTGGTTAATCCTATTGCTAAGAACAACTAAGTCAATCACGTTTAATCATGGTTCAATACTGTTGATACTGGGTACAATGTTCTACTGGTTCTGATTACACTGTTCATGTAAGTCTTCCCAGGTTTTTCTGAAAGCATCCTGCTAATCATTTCTAATAGCACAATAGTGTTCCATCACAAGCATATACCACAATTTATTCAGTCATTACCCAGGTGATGGGCATCCCTTTAATTTCCAATTCTTTGCCCCCACAAAAAGCTGCTTTTTTCATGCATACAGCTCCTTTTTCTCCTTCTTTGATCTCTTTGGGATACAGATGTAATAGTGGCATTTCTGAGTACAAGGGTGTGTACATTTTGGTCATTGCTCTCCAAGAAATCAGTACACAACCCACCAACAATGCATTAGTGTTCCAGTTTTTCCACACCTCCTCCAACGTTTGTCATTTTACTTTTCTGCTATATTAACCAATGTGAGAGGTATAAGGTGGTACCTCAGTGCTGTTTTAATTTGCATTTCTCTAATCATTAGTGATTTGGAGTGTTTTTCTGTATGACTATAAATACTTTTGATTTCTTCCTCTGAAAGCTTCCTGTTCATATCATTTGACCATTAATTGATTGGGGTATGACCTGTATTCTTTAAATTTGACTCAGTTCTGATGGTTGACTATATCTGACTGGTAAAATATTCTATGATTCCCTAACTTACTCATATCACCCTTTATATGTAAATCATTTATCCATTTAAACATTATCTTAGTGCATAGTGTGAGATGTTGCTCTATACCAAGTTTATGCCAAACTGCTTACCAGTTTTCCCAGAAATTTCTGTCAGATAGTGAGTTCTCATCCCAAAAGCTTGGATCTTTGGAGTTATCAAACCCTAGATTACTCTAGATTACTCTGATAATTTATCACTGTGCATTGTGTACCTAATATATTTCACTGATCCACTACTCTATTTTTTAGCCAAGATCAGACTGATTTGATGATTACAGCTTTATAATACAGTTTGAAATCTGGTACTGAATTTCCTTTCATATTAAACATCTTATTTTTCTCTCCTTTAATCTTCTGGCACTCATTGAGACCTTAGTGCCTCCTGCCAAGACCCCATCTCCCTCCACTCTTCCTATATTGGCTACCCCTTCTTTCACATCATTGGTTATGTTAGGAGAAACAGCACACCCCTTCTTATCAAATTGCCAATCCCAGACTCCTTCTATCACCATAATTTAGTAACTTTTCCTCCTTTGAGGTCCAAACTACTCAAATTTATCACCTAATCCAGATGTTGGGAGTTGTTAATTTTTTTTTGTTTTTTTTTTTGGGGGGGGGGAAGGCAGGGCAGTTGGGGTTAAGTGACTTGCCCAAAGTTACACGGCTAGTAATTGTTAAGTGTCTGAGGTCAAATTTGAACTCAGTTCCTCCTGACTCCAGGGTCTGTGCTTGGGAGTTGTTATTAACTGTCCTATAGGGCATTCTCTTTACTTCTTCAGTGAGTTAAAGGCTTGATTCACCGTCTTTCTCACCTCAGTTTCTCATCTTATTCACCTTACCTCATGTTCAGAGATTAAAACTGATATGTTGCCTTCTCAGTTCCTCCATCTACTTAGTTCTCAGCATCCACTCTTCCATTCTGCCTCAGTTACCCAGAGAGATGGTCATTAATTTGACCTTGCCATCATGCACAATTTTCTGTTATGGTCATAAACTTTGAAATTGTTCCTCCTGATCACAATCTTTATCCCCCACTATTTCCATATACCTCATGACTCCTCTCTTGCTCTTCACCCTCACTTTTACTCCCCGTGCCTCCTCCCTTCCGTTCTTTCCTAGAACATTCCTTCTACACAGGCTACATTTTCCTCCTTTTGTTATCTTGACTTCTTAGGGAGCTGACTCATCTCTATACTACCTTCTACTCTCAAATCCTTTGTCTTTCTGTCCTATTGCTGCTCATGACTTGTGAAAATTCCCAAACTGGATTCTCCTGCCTTTTGCCCCCTTTGCTCTTATTAACATTCTGTTAACTGGAGCAAAAAGCAGCCATGAAACAATGCTGATTTATCTAGTACAAATTTATGTTATCTAATCTCTTTCAAGGCAATAAATTCTACATCTCCCTAAATAATCCAATATCTCATTCTTTACATCTTTTCCAACTTCTCTCATCTTTTCTTTGGCCTCCCATTTTACCCCCTCCTTCTTGAACTCCAGGCTGAGAATTTTGCCTCATATTTCATCGAAAAAACATGCAAGAGGATTCACCATGAACTTTCTCCTCTTTGTATATTAATGACATCTTTCCCACTAAATTCTCTTTTGTTCCTGTTGCACATGAGTAGGTGCTTCTTGTACTTCTGAAGGCTAACTCCTTTACATGTACCTTTCATTATGTGCTCCCCTATATTCTCTAGGAGATCGCTTCTGGTATCATCTGCATTTTCTCTGTAATCTTCAATCTCTTGCTATCTCATAACTTCTTTCCTGCTTCTAAATATTTTCACGTCTTGATCATTAGAAAAAATAACACAAAAGCTCCACAAAACACTGAATACTACCATTCTCAATAGTTCTTGTTCTGTATCAGGCCTTCACTTCACAACTAACCTCCTCTTAACCTTAGTTACCTATACTCAGGACGTCCACATCTCTTCTAAACTTCTATACTGTACTCTCCAAATTTATTTAAGACATTTTGTATTTACCCTTGACATTTAAAGGCCAAATCTAATGGCATTTTCTTAATTCTTGTTCTTATTAACCTTCCTGTAGCATTTGATATTGACATTTGCCTTCTTTCCTGGATACTGTCTTTTTTCTGGGTTTCCATGTAACTCTCCTGTCCTATTGGTTCAGTCAAGAATAGAACTTAACAAATTCTATTGGGTCACACTGTATATTAATTATATCTCCAGACCTCTCTTTCTGTGTGTGTCTTTTCTACTCTTACATCACCAACTGCTTCCTGGTCATCTCACATGGACTGTCCTGTAGGTATCTTGACATGTTAAAAAAAAAAAGACCTTGTTATCTGCATCTCAAAACCCTCAACTTTTTTGAATTTCTTATTTCTGCTGAGGATACCACCACCTTCCAAGCCACCAAAGTTTGTCCAAAGAAAGTGAATCTTCAATTATTCATTCTTATTAACCACACATATACAACCCATTGCCAAATTTTATTATTTCTATGTCAACATCTTCCACATACATCTGCTTTGTTCTTCTTGAACTCTATGACTTCTCTCTAAACTTAAACACCTCTCTGGTTCCTCCCTTGCTGCCTCTGAACATGCTGTTTCCCCTTTCACCCCCTGAAAAATAAACCACCCCATTTAATCCAACCATCCTGGTTGGCTATCATCCCTGTATCTCCCATCCTTTTCTCAGTTAAACTCCTTGAAAAAATAATGTACACAAGGTGTCTCCACTTCCTCCCTTCTCACTGTCTTATAAACCCCTTGTAATTTAGCTTCCAACCTTAACTTTCAACTGAAACTACTCTTTCCCATATTAAAAATTATCTTTGAATTGCTGAATCTAATGACCTTTTTTTTTTTCACGGCCACTCCTTCTTGACCTCTGTGAAACCTTTCATACTGCCAATTAGCCCTTCCTTTTGGAGATTTCTCTCCTCTCTAGCTTTTTGTGACAATGTTCTCTCCTTGTTGTCCTACTTTCTGTCTGACCATTCCATCTCATTCTCCTTTACTGGATCTTCATATGCATGACTCTTCTTTAACCATGGGTAACCAAGGCTCTCTTGAGCTCTCTTCTCATTTTTCTTTATACTATTTACCTTGCTTAGTGATATCATTAGTTCCTATGAATTCAACTATGATGTCTATGCAGATCATCCCCAGACCTATATATCCAGCCTTAATCTATCTCCTGAACAAGTACAAATAACTTGTAGACATTGTGAGTTGGAATCCCAGTAGATTTCACAATCTCAGCATGTCCAAAACATGACATTATATTTTCTTCCAAAACCTCATCTTTTCTCAGTTGTCCTATTAATTTAAATAGTACCACCATTTTTTCTGAAACTCTTATTCATAACTTTGACATCATCTTTAACTTCTCATGGGCTCTCATCCCACGTATATAATCTGTTGTCAAATTTCATTATACTTAACTTCACATTTGTCATATACACCCTCTCTACTCACATAGCTACCATTCTAGTATGGATATTAAGTTACCTCTCACCTTTAAACCTACAGGTCTAGAATTGTGGTCTCATGACAAGATGGCTTCTGCAGTCCTTTCTATTGAGTCCTATAACTAGGGAGGTGATTGTCCCACTGATCTTTACCCTTATCAAACCACATCTAGAATAATGTCTTGAGGTTTGGCCCTACATTTTTTTTTTCCTTTTCATGTTATTTTAAACTCAAACACCAGAACACAAATGCAGAATAGAGAAAAGAAATAACATCATAAACTTAAATAAAGAAGAAAAAAAGCATGTCATCTGCATAGCAAAACACAAGAGGATTCAAAATATGTAGCAATGAATTTTCTTTTCAAGAAAGCTTGTATGATAAATACTACATACTGTGTTCAGAGTTGTCCATTTTTTTTCATTGCTTCCTTGTAAGTTTCCTTGTTCTCTGCTGTGCACTGTTTACTTGATTCTTTTTCTCCCTTACTGCCCACCTCTCAAAGGTTATAATTGTGTTATAGATAGATATATACATGCTTATTTATATATACACAAAATTTACCTTCCTTTGGAGAGGAAAAGCATAGGCACAGGGAGAGGCACAGGATGAGCTGAGTTACCCAAATGGTTGGGTCCCCATTCAGGCAGCTCAGATTACTCACAGATTGCATTTGTCCTTCATTTTGAAGAGGACCACAACACCATGGAGATGATGACATGACCCACAGTTGACCCAGATTTGAGTGAGGGAGGGCTGCACAAGGTCACCAGCCCCACCATCTCCCCCACCCCCCCTGAGCCATCTGGGTCCAGTGGCTAGGCATCGATCAGGACAACTGGAGATGGCTCAGGATGCAACAGGTGACCCTGCTCCCCATAGGCCAAGGTATTGGCCATACATTTTAAGAAAAATATTTAAAAACTCATCATAATATTTATCCTTTTTATTTATCCTATTTAAAATTACATGTAAAGAATTTTTAGGGAAAGACAACTAAGGTGATGAATACTCTTGAAGAGGGTACTTATATAAAACAATTAAAGGAATTAGAAATGCTCAGTCCAGATGATATAAGATTTTGGATGATGGGAAAGGACATATGATAACTCTGTTACATTATTTACAGGACTGTCATATACAAAAGAGATCAGACTTGTTTCCTTGATCCTGAAGGGTTGAACTAGGAGTATTAAAATTTCAAATAGGCACAATTTAGTTTGATATAGACACAAACTTTTTTTTTTTACAATTAGAGCTGCCACCAAAGTAATGGGTGCCCCCTCATTAGAAGCCTGCAAGTCAGGAGTAGGAGTAGATGATCATTGTTGGCAATGCCATAAAGAAGTCTCCTATTCAGGATTCAGTTGGCCTGCATGGCCTCTGAGAGCCTTCCAGATACTGAGGTTCCTCAATTCTACATGTGAATTTCTATCACTTCCAGGGAATTTATTGAGATTGAATGAACCAGAGGTCTGCCCTGATTCCTCATTGTGGCATGGAGGTGACTTTGGGGTCTCAATAGCTACACCAGTGGGGTTCTGGCAGCTCCTACACAGGTCAAAGGATGTGAATGGTAGGCTGGGAGCTGTCTGTCAAAGGATCCACCTATTTTTGTGGGCTCAATACCAGTTTAGTTAGATCATCAAGGAAAGGTGTATCTATATAGGACAAAATTCCAAATGAATTAGAAGTCTTTGTATTATCTCTTACACTTCAAATTGC
Organism: Petaurus breviceps papuanus; assembly: GCF_028583685.1. Lineage (NCBI taxonomy): Eukaryota > Metazoa > Chordata > Mammalia > Diprotodontia > Petauridae > Petaurus > Petaurus breviceps. Next base: position 32,491,822 of record NW_027187460.1, read on the forward strand.
TAGCAAATATCATATGAATTTATATCCAGTTGCTTCTATTAGATTGTAAAGTGCTTGAGAGCAGTGTAGATTTCATTTCATCTTAGCACTCATAGATATAAACTAGTGCTTTTCACACATTTGGGATTATTAGGTATTAAATTAAATTTGCTGGATATTTGTTGACCAAATGTTGAAAAAGAATGTCTATAATCAATTGGGAAAAGTGATGGATTTAAAAACAAGGAGCTATGTTTGAATACTATCCAGGAAACTTCAGGAGGGAAAAGGACATTTTAATTTTAATTTTTTTTGCTTTTTTTTTTGGAGAGGGGAAGGTAGGGCAATTGGGGTTAAGTGACTTGCCCAAGGTCAAATGGCTAGTTTTGTACTAAGTGTCTGAGGCCAGATTTGAACTCAGTTCCTCCTGACTCCAGGGCCAGTGCTCTGTTCATTGTGCCACCTAGCTGCCCCAAAAAGAACATTTTTAGTTACAGGAGTGGCACATTGTGCAGAGAATAATTATGTATAGCTTTCAATTATTTAACAGTATGAATTTTGCTATAAAAAATTGGGAGGCCAGGAAATAAACAGAAAATATTTTCCTCTTGATGATTATAAGTTTGTTTTCATAGTATCAATTTGTTTCCCCATGTCTATCTTGATGCCTCCTGATGTTTGGAGAAAAAAGGAATCTATGACCGTGAATACTTAGTTCTAAGACCCTTTCTCCAACGGTCCAAACACTCAGGGGAGAATGGTTTCTCTTAAAATTTTTCATCATAGGAAACCTTTTTTCTCTGTCCCTTCAATCTAAATCTAAGTGTCTTTCATTCCATTTTTCTCATCTTCTCTCACACACAACAATAGAACTGTTAATCACAAAATGTACCTTATGTAGTTTCCAGGGAGCATTGACAAAACTGAATGACCCTATTCAGTAGTAAGGGCTAGATGTTATTGGGAATTAATTCCCACATGCTATGCATACCACCCAAAACTAGAGGGCACTCTGTGGTAACCACCAAACTCTCTCCGACTCAGTGATGGCTACCTCTCTTCCAATAATGTCTATCTCAGTAGTGGGGAGCCTGCCACATGAGGTTCTCTAGATTCTCAAGTGCAGCCTTTTGACTGGGTTCAAGTTTTACTGAACAAATCCTTCTATTAAGGGGATTTGTTCTGTAAAGTCTGTATTCCAACTGAATTTAAACTGAAAGGATTTGTTCTGTGAAACTTGGATTCAGTCAAAAGGTTGCACTTGAGAACCTAGAGGGCCATGTGACCTCAAGGCCACAGGTTCCCTGCCCCTCTCTATCCTTATCTTCTGCCTTCTGTGACTTCCTTCAAGTTTCTAGGTAAAATCCTTTCATCTAAAAAAGGTCTTTTAAGATATTGCTTAATTTTAGTACCTTCCATTGATTATCTTCATTTTACACTGTATACATATACATCTTGCTTGTACATAACTATTTGCATGTTGTCTCCCTTCTTTAGACTATGAGTTCCTTGAGAGCAGAGGTTATATTTTGCCTTTCTTTGTATACCCAGTATTTAACACAATGGTTGTCTCATAGTAGGTACATAATTAATGTCTATTCATTTGACTTTGTGGGTCTACAGTTGTTGCATCCTATCTTCTCCATCCCCCAAACAATGGTAGGCTTATCTCCACCATAATTACACAACTCCTTTCAATATTCCCCATTTCTACCCCCTTCCTAATACTTGTCCTTCAGGGAAGTTAAAGCCTAATATGACTCAGGTATCCACAAAATTTGTCCTCTTTTTCTCCCCCAGTAGTGACCCTCCACAGTCACCACACTTAAGAGTATTTTATTTTTCCAATTACATCTAAAGATAATTTAAAACATTCGTTTTTGTGAGACTTGGTTTCCAAATTTTTCTCCTTCCCTCTCTTCCCTGCCCCCTCCCCAATATGGCAAACAATGTGATATAGGTTATGCATGTGTAATCATGAAAATATATTTTCACATTAGTCATGTTATAAAAGGAGAAACAGAATAAAAGAGAAAAACCACAACAAACAAACAAAAAAGTGAAAATAATATGCTTGGATTTGAATTTAGATTCCAAAGTTCTTTCTCTGGAAGTGAATAGCATTTTCCATCATGAGTCTTTTGGAATTGTCTTGGAACATTGAATTGCTGAGAAGAGCTAAGTAAATCATAGTTGATCATTGCACAGTGTTACTGTGTACAATGGTCTCCTGGTTCTGCTCACTTCACTCAGCATCAATCCATGTAAGTCTTTCCAGATTTTTCTGAAATCCACCTGGTCATTTCTTATAGTACAATAGTATTCTGTTGCATTCATATACCACAACTTGTTCAGCCATTCCCCAATTGATGGGCATCACCCCAATTTCCAATTCTTTGACACCACAAAAAGAACTGCTATAAATATTTTGGTGTTTGTGGATCCTTTTCTTTTTTATGATCTTTTTGGGATACAGACCTACTAGTGGTATTGCTGGATCCAAGGGTATGCAGTTTGATTGTCCTTGAGCATAGTTCCAAACTGCTCTTCAGAGTGGTTGGATCAGTTCACAACTCCATCCATGATACATTAGGTTCCAATTTTTCCGCATATCCAACATTTATCATTTTCCTTTTCTGTCATATTAGCCAATCTGATGGGTGATACCTGTTATTTTAATTTGCATTTCTCTAATCTATAGTGATTCAGAGCATTTTTTTATATGACTATAGCTTTAATTTGTTCATCTGAAACTGCCTGTTCACATACTTTTACCATTTGTCAATGGGGGAATGTCTTGTATTCTTATAAATGACTGTTCTTTATATATTTTAGAAATGAAACTTTATCAGAAACACTGACTTTAAAATTTTTTCCCAGTTTTCTGCCTTTCTTATAATTTTGGTTTTGTGTGCAAAAACTTTTTAAATTTAACATAAACAAAATTATTTATTTTTCATTTCATAATGTTCTCTACCTCTTGTTTGGTTATAAATCCTTCCCTTCTCTTTATATCTGACATGTAAACTATTCTTTGCTCTCCTAATTTGCTTATAGTATCACCATTTATGTCTAAATCATGTACCCATTTTGACCTTATCTTGGTATATGGTGTGAGATGGTAATGTATGCCTAGTTTCTACCATACTGTTTTCCAGTTTTCCCAGCAGTTTTTGTCAAATAGTGAGTCCTTTTCCCAGAAGCTAGAGTCTGGGCTTATCAAACAGTAGTTTGCTATAGTCATTGACTACTGTGTGTGCACCTACCCTATTCCAATGATCTTCCACTCTATTTCTTAGCCAATTACAAAAAGTTTCAATGACTGTCACTTTATATTATAGTTTTAGATCTGTGTGACTAAGCCACCTTCCTTTGCATTTCCCCCCATTAATTCATTTGATATTCTTGATCTTTTTTTCTTCCAGCTGAATTTTGTTATAATTTTTCCAGCACTATAAAATAATTTTTGGCAGTCTGATGAGTATGGCACTGAATAAGTAAATTAATTTACATAGCATTGTCATTTTTTTATGTTAGGTTGGCCTTCCCATGTGCAATTTATATTTCCCCAGTCATTTAGATCTGACTTTATTTGTGTGAAAAGTGATTTGTAATTGTGTTCATATAATTACTGGATATTACTGGATTGTTTTGGCATGTAGTCTCCAAAATGTATTGTCTAGTTGTTTTAAATGGAATTTCTTTTTCTATATCTTGCTGCTAAGCTTTACTGGCAATATATAGAAAGGCTAGTGATTTATGTGGGCTTGAAGGATTATATCCTTCAAAATTGCTAAAATTGTTAATCATCTCAAGTCGTTTTTTAGTTGATTCTCTTGGATGCTCTAAGTATACCATCATATATTCTGCAGAGTGATAGTTTTGTTTCCTTATTGCTTAATCTAATATATTCATTTTCTTTTTCTTCTCTTACTGCTAAAGATAACATTTCTAGTACAAAATTGAATAACATTGGTTTTAATGTGCATCCTTGTTTCACCCTGTTCTTAATGGGAAATGCTTCTAGCTTATCCACATTATTTTTAATTCTTGCAGATGGTTTTAGATGGATATTGCTTATCATTGTAAGAAAAACATTATTTTCCCTGTGCCCTCTATTGTTTTTAGAGGAATGGGTGCTATATTTTGTCAAAAGCTTTTCCTGGGGGCAGTTAGGTATCACAGTAAATAGAGCAGTGGCCCTGGAGTCAGGAGGACCTGAGTTCAAATGTGGCCTGGGACATTTAATACTTACTAGCCATGTGACCTTGGGCAAGTCACTTACCCCCAATTGCCCTCCAAAAAGAAAAAAAAAAGCTTTTTTGGTATCTATTGAGATAATGGTATGATTTCAGTTATTTTTTTATTGATATGAATAATTATATAGATATTTTTCCTAATATTGAACCATCTCTGCATTCCTGATATAAATCCCTCCTGGTCCTAGTATATTTCCTGGTAATAAGTTGCTGTAATCTCTTTGCTAATATTTTACTAATTTTTATGTCAATATTCATTAGGAAAATTAGTCTATAATTTTCTTTATCTGTTTTGACTCTTTTCTGTTTAGGTATCATCACCACATTTGTCTCATAAAAAGAATTTAGTAGGTTTCCCCTCATTTTCCAAATAGTTTATACAATATTGGACTCTATTGTTAGATGTGTTGTAGAATTCACTTGTAAATCCATCTGACTCTGGAGATTTTTTTCTTCATTGATGGCTTATTCAATTTCTTTTTCTAAAATAAGATACAGTATTTTATTTCCTTTTCTGTAAATCTGGGCAATTTATAGTTTTTTTAAAATATTCATCCATTTTACTTAGATTGTCAGATTTATTGGTATAAAGTTGGGCAAAATAGTTCCTAATTATTGCTTTAATATCCTCCTCATTTTTGATGTTGGTAATTTGTTTTTCTTCTTTCTTACTTTAAAAATCAAATTAACTGAAGTGTTACCTAATTTGCTTTTTCTTGACTAAAACTAGCTCTTAGTTTTATTTATTCAATATTTTTCTTCATTTCACTTATCTTTCATTTGATTTTCAGAATTTCTAATTTGGTATTTAACCGGAGAATTTAAATTTGTTCTCTTTCTAGCTTTTGCAGTTGCATGTCTAATCATTAATCTACTCATTCCTCTATTAATTTTATTCATGTAAGCATTTAGAGATATAAAATTTCCCCTATTACTTAGCTGTATCCCATGAACTTTGGCATATTGTCTCATTATTGCTGTTCTCTTTGATGAAATTATTGATTTTTTATTTATTTGTTGTTTGAACTAGTCACTCTTTAGGATTAAATAATTTAATTTCCAAATAATTTTTAGTTTATCTTTCCATGACACTTTATTACATTTAATTTCTAATTATATAATGATCTAAAAAAGATTCATTCAATATTTCGACCTTTCTAAATTTGATTGTGACAGTTACATGCCTGAATACATGGTCAATTTTTGTGTAGCTGCCATGTGCCACTGGAAAAAAACATGTATTGCTTTCTGCCCTCATTCAGTTTTTGCCAGAGTTCATTCATATCTAGCTTTTCTAAAATTCTATTCCTCTCCTTAACTTGTATCTTGCTTATTTTGTGGTCAAATTTACCTAGTTCTGAGAGGGGGAGGTTTAAGTCTCCCTCTAGTATAGTTTTGTTCTCTATTTCTTCCTATCACTTGCTTAACTTTTCCTCTAAGAATTTGGATGCTACACTGTTTTGTGCATATATGTTTAGTATTGATATTACTTCATAGTGTATGGTACCTTTATAGCAAAATGTAGTTTCCTTCCTTAGCTCTTTTAATTATATTTGTTTTTACTTTGCATTGTCAGATATCAGGATCCCTACCCAGAAGTATTATTAGTATTTTTAAATATTTATTTATTTGTTTATTTTTTACTTCAGATGAAGCATAATATATTCTGCTCCAGGTTTTTGGCTTTACTCTTGCTGTGTGTCTCTACTTCAAAGGTGTTTCTTGTAAGTAAATTATTTTAGAATTTCAGTTTTTAATCCACTCTGCTATTCACTTCCATTTTATGGGACAATCAGTCCCTTTCACCTTCAGAGTTATGATTTCTAACTCTGTTTTTCACTCCAACCTATTTTCCCCTTGTTTATATTTGTCTCTCTCTCTCTCCTTTCACCCTGTCCCTCCTCACTAATATTTTGCTTTTGACTACTGCTTTCCTCGATCTGCCCTCCCTTCTATCACTTTTCTCCCCTCCCCCCCCCCTTTTCTCCCCCTTCCCTTCCTACTTCCCTATAGGGTAAGACAAATTTCTATGCCTAACTGAGTTTCTTTGTTACTCTCTTTTTGAACCAAATCAAATGAGAGCAAGGTTTAAACAATGTTCATCCCCTTTCTTCCCCTTCCCCTTTTTTCCCCTTTCCCCTGTACTTCCCTATATGGTATGATAGAGTTCTATACCCAACTGAGTTTGTATGTTACTCTCTTTTTGAATTAAATCCAATGAGAGTAAGGTTCAAACAATGTTCATCCCCTCCCTTCTTTCCCTCTACTGTAACAGGACTTTTGTGCCTCTTCCTGTGATATAATTTACCCTGTTCTTCCTTCCCCTCTCCTCTTCTCCCAAAATAATCCTTTTTTCACCCCTTATTTTTTATATCATCACATCAAAGTCAAGTTATGACCATACCCTCTAAGTATAATACTTCTAACTACCCTTCTATCATTATCAAACAAAGAGAGGTTCACTTGAGATAAAATGGATAATTTAGATTACATAACATTTAAAAGATTTTGCATAAACAAAGCCAATGCAGCTAAACTTATAAGAAAAGACAGGAAACTTGGGAAAATTTTACAATAAGTTTCTTGGATACAAATTTTATTTTGAAAATATATGGGTAACTGAGTCAAATTTGCAAGAAAAATAGCTGTTCCCCAACTGATAAATGGTCAAAAGATACGAATAGGAAATTTTCAGAGGAAGAAATCTAAAGCAATCAACAGCCATATAAAAAATGCTCTAAATCACTAATAATTAAAGAAATGGCTACTCAGTGGGTGGGGAAGGAGGAGGAGGAGAAGATATTTTCAAAATGAAAATAAAATAAAATTTAATTAACAAAAAGAAATTCTGACTACTAATAAATTTCTACAATTTTCTATAGTTTATAGTCTTAAAGACTTGCCGGGATCCCTGAAAGATTAAGTGCCTTGCTGTAATGGCAAACAATGAAGAACTTAGCACCTTGTTTCAGCTATTTAATTATTTAGCAGCTTGTTCCAGTTCAAGTTTCTTTTGAGTCTTGACCTTGATTATATCAAGTCTTTGTTAAGAAACAGAACTTGTAAAACCAACAGTGGGAGGAGCTAATTACCATATTTAAGGAGAAGCCCAAGCTGGGAAAGAGCAGAATTGTGGTGGTGGCAATCTGTTTGTTCTGTCTTTGTTGATTTGTGTTTGTTATACATTGTCCAGAAGCCCTGGGACCTTACTGGAAGCCTTGAAAGAGGATTTTCTCGTTGTCTGTTTACAGTAGTCCTAGAGGAGGATTTTGGGGGTCCTGGGACTTTACTGATGATTTGTGTTGACCTCTTGAACCTTGTTTGTGGATCTCTGTTGATTTCACAGGCAGATAGTGAATTGATGATGGTGCCAGCAATGTGTATAAATGTTGTCTTAGCTCTGTTAAGCTTTGTCTTCTCAGAAACAGAAATTTTGAAGGATTTCAGGTGTACTGGACACTGTGAGCTTCAATATGGAAAGCAAACTGGACAGGGAACTGGATGGTGAACTGGACAAGGAGCTGGATGAGGAGCTGAGAGCTGCTTACCTGTGAATCCAGGTGACTACTGGGCAGACTCATACAGGAGCTGGACCCATAGAAGAGGAACCATGGAATCTGAGAGTCAGCCTCAAGTCAAGATGAAAAGGTTTCTCCTTGGGTACTTAGTGCTGACTGAGAAGATCATAATTTACTGTGGCCTAGGGGTGGGAAAACTCTGTACTCTGTACCTTGTACCTTTTAAGGATGATTGAGTTAAGGATGATTGGGAATTAATCTCCAATCAAGAAGAAAAATGACTTTTTGATTGAGAAATTAAGACAATGTGACCTAGGGGTGGAGAACTTTGACCTTTGTACTTTGTGTTCCTTAAGGAGGCTGGCTCCTTAAGGATGATCAAGGACTTACTGAATGATTATACTTTGTGTCCCTTAAGGAGGCTTGTTCCTTAAGGATGATTGAGTTAAGCACTTACTGAATGTAATCTTTTGTTCAAAACTATGTGGCCACTTTGGTGAAAACTATGTGGCCAGTTTAGTGATAAGTTGTTATGTTATAACATTGTGAATACTGTAGTTTTGTTTCTGTGAATGTTTTCCTTTAGTTTACTGCTGAGTAAATAGAGAGTTCACTATACTGTGTGATCAGAAACTTAAAGCTATTCACAGCAGCAGTCCTCTGGAGAGCTGCTCATGATTGGCTTTACACTTGCCTGTGCCACACATGTGGCACATTAGGTGTTATGCTTATGAGATAGAGTAAAGAACAAAAAAGTGTCTCTGGTCCAAAAAGGAGCAAAATATGGGGAGGGAACAGGTTTTATTATCTACTATATCCCAGGAATTTTGCTAAGTGATTTACAAACATCTTAGTCAATCTTAAAGGTCATCTTGCTATTCATTATACATTAAAAATGCATTTATCCACAGAATATGATTAGCCTTGTGTAGTATGGATGGAAGGTTGTTAGCCATTGGAAAAATGGGGTTTAGATCCTGCCTCTGGTACATGCTTTATGTGTGACTATAGATAAAGCCCTCAGTAATACTAGGTAGCTATGACTGTAAGCAGCAGAGAAGCTTCATTGTGCCTTGATTGAGAAAGATATTTCTTATGGAGTTTCCTCCACTAGTAAAATCAGAAGATGAAATAAAGGCAGGGAAAATGTAAAAACTCCCTTTTGCATAGTATTTGTGGCTTTAAAAAATCCTTTCCTAAAATAAAATTTTGAAATATATAACCAAATATTACTATCTTCATTTATAGAGGAGGAAGCTAAAGGTCAACAAGATGAAATGATTCACCTATGATCATCCCACTAATAAATGTCAAATTTGGAAGTCCAAAACAAGGTTGGTTTTTTTTGGTGGGAGGGGGGCAGGGCAATTGGGGTTAAGTGACTTGCCCAAGGTCACACGGCTAGTAAGTGTTAAATATCTGAGGCCGGATTTGAACTCAGGTCCTCCTGACTCTA
>NW_027187460.1:32506033-32522610 GCF_028583685.1 Petaurus breviceps papuanus
ATACACATGCATACATGCATATATTTTATGTATTTGTGTATGTATATCAACTAAGTATGTTGTAAAATATCTGTAAAAGCATAAAGACATATAAACATACCGTGTTTCCCCGATAATAAGACACTGTCTTATTATTTTTTTGGACAGAAAAACACCAAAGGGCTTATTTTCAGGGAAGGGTTTATTTTCAGGGGAGGGCTTATTTTAATGAACATTGACAGCAATTTTAATAAACAGGTAAATGTGAACAAAACAATGTACCTTTATTCAATAAGCAAATCACTGGTGAAGAACAGGATGATGCGCTCACTGCTGCAGCTCTGATTGGATGCAGCTCGGAGCGCGGCATGTGTTTCACCCGGGGGGGGGGGGGGACGGTGCATACAGAGGGTACCGTAATGTAGCGTGTAGCGCAGGGGATCACCTTCACTACAGTAGCAATCTCAATAGGGCTTATTTTCGGGGGAGGGCTTATTTTAGAGGAATCTTACACAGTAAGGGGAGGGCTTATTTTCGGGATAGGTCTTATTATCGGGGAAACATGGGTATATGCAATTGATATTCACATATGCATGTTTCTATACATGCATATATGTATCATTTTGATTAAATGACAACTCATATTTATGAAAATCAAACAATATACTCAATTCACATAAGTATTAATATTACATGAACACATTCCTTATATGTGTATATATGTGCAGATGTATATGTATTTTATATATAATATGCATGTGTGTGTATATATATATACATACATATGAAACTTTATACTTCTATTGAGAAATGATAACAGTAACTCTTATGAAATGATAACAGTAACAGTTATGTCACTTAACCATTCTGGGTGTCCTCTTACTCATCCCAATCCCTTGGCCACCTGGTCATTTAAAGTCATAAGAAATTGTCAGGAATAAGACTGTGGATGTCTGAAATCCACTAGAGTCTGCATACCTTAACACTCAGTGAACAAGTATTTATTAAGAGCCTAATGTATGTCAATCCCAGTGTTAAGCACTGGGAATACAAAGAAAGACAAAAAGACATTTGAGGCAATTCCTGTTCTTGAGGATTTTACAGTCCATATAGTCTAATGGGAGGGAAATGCAAAAACCTATTATGAATAAGATGTATACAAGGTAAATTGAAGATAATCAACAAAGAAAAGGCACTAGCATTAATAAGGATGGGGAGAGGTTCTTACAGAAGGTAGGATTTTGTCTGAGGCTTGAAAGAAGTTAGGAGGTTAGGATGTCTGGGACGTTGGGTCCTCATCACTTTTCCCTCGACCTATTGCAATTGCCTACTTGTTTGGTTTGCCTGCTTGTAGTCTCTTCCCATTCCAATTCATTCTCTATTTAGCTCTCAAATTAATATATCTCTCTATCCCCACTCAGTAAGCTCCAGTGGCTCCTTATCACAGCCAGGATGAAATCAAAATCCTCTGGCATTGAAAAAAATGTATAATCTTTCCCTCACCCCCACACTTTTTCAGTCTTCCTACACATTTCACCCCAACCCCAACTCTGAACCAATGATACAAGCCTTCTTTCTGTTCCTTAAAAGGAAACTTCATACTACCACTAGATCTGTATCTCAAAGAGATTTAAAAAAAAAGATTGTAAAGGACCTATCAGTACAAAAATACTATAGGACTTTGTTTTGTGATGGCAAAGAATTGTAATTAAAGGGATTTCCATTGATTGAGGTATGGCTGTGGGCAAGGTATGAAATGCAATTTGTGATGGAACACTACTGCTGTAAGAAATGACAAGCAGGACGGTTTCAGAAAAACTTGGGAAGACTTAGATCAACTAATGCAAAGAGAAGTGAGAAGAACGAGGAGAACACTGAGTACAATAATGATGATCATCTGCAAAAGACTTAGCTATTGTATATCAGTACAATGATTCAAGTCAATCCTAAAGGTCTCATGATGACAAATACTATACACTTCAAGAGAGAGAACTGATGAATTCTGAGTTCAGAGTGAAGTATGTATTTTTTTTTCATTTTTAAACTTTTTCTTGCTTTTTTTTGCAACATGGCTAAAGTAGAAATATGTTCTGCATGATTTCACATATATAATTGATATCATATTTTCTGTCTCCTCAATGGGTGGGGGATGGACTGGAGGAAGGAAGATAATTTGTAACTCCGAATTATACATACATATGTATGTATGTATGTATTTAAATGGGGGAGAGAGCATGGAAGCCTGGAGGGCATGGACCCCGATGGTGTCCTCGAGAGCAAGTGGAATGAAATCGTGGACAGCTTCAATGATATGAATCTCAAGGAGTCTCTGCTCCAGGTATGGGTTTGAGAAGCTGTTGGCCATCCAGCAGAGAGCCATCATTCCCTGCATCAAAGGGTATGATGTGATTGCCCAAACACAGTAAGGGACTGGCAAGACAGCCACATTTGCTGTTTCCATCTTGCAACAGTTGGAGATTGAGCTCAAAGAGACCCAGATACTAGTATTGGCTCCCACCAGAGAACTGGCTCAACAGATCCAGAAGGTAATTTTAGCCCTTGGAGACTATATGGGAGCAACATGTCATGCCTGCTTTGGTGGAACCAATGTTCAAAATGAAATGCAAAAACTGCAGGCTGAGGCGCCACATATTGTTGTTGGAATCCCTGGGTGAGTGTTTGATATGCTAAACAGAAGATATCTTTCTCCAAAATGGATCAAGATGTTTGTTTTGGATGAAGCAGATGAAATGTTGAGTCATGGATTTAAGGATCAAATGTATGAGATTTTCCAGAAATTAAGTACAAATATTCAGGTTGTGTTGCTCACAATGCCAACTGAGGTGTTAGAAGTGACTCAAAAGTTCATGAGAGATCCTATTCAAATTTTGGTGAAGAAGGAAGAATTGACCTTTGAGGGAATTAAACAATTCTACATTAATGTTGAAAGAGAGGAATGGAAGCTGGATACTATTTGTGACTTGTATGAGACACTTACCATTACACAGGTTGTTATTTTTCTGAACATGAGATGAAAGGTAGATTGGCTGGTATTTCACAGGTATTTCACAGTTTCTGCTCTGCATGGTGACATGGACCAGAAGGAGCGAGATGTTATCATGAGGGAGTTCAGATCAGGATCAAGCCAGGTTCTGATCACTACAGACTTGTTGGCTCATGGGACTGATGTGCAGCAAGTATCTTTGGTTATAAACTATGATCTACCTACCAATTGTGAAAACTATATTCACAGAATTGGCAGAGGTAGTTGCTTTGGGAGGATAGGTGTGGCATAAACTTTGTTACTGAAGAAGACAAGAGGATTTTTCATGACAATGAGACTTTCTACAATACTACAGTGGAGGAGATGCCAATGAATGTGGCTGATCTTATTTAATCCCTGGGATGAGATGGTTTTGAACGCAGTGCTCTCTGTTGCTGAATAGGTGATTCACAATGTGCATTGTTCTTCTTTCTTTGGCAATATTGAATCTTGTTTCAATGCTTATAACAGATCAGAAATACAGATTTTTGATAGCAAAGTGACTTTAGATGTGAGCTCTTGGGGAGAAAGAACTATTGGCTTTCTCCTTTAGAGTAGGACTGTTGGGGTTGGGTGTAAAAGATATGGGGTCTGTAAAAGCTTTCTTTATTAGAAATTTATTTCCTAGTTCTGTAGAAATGGTTGTATTAGATGTTCTCTATCATTTAATAATTTACTTGTGGGCTAAAACATATAAGTGCTGTATAAAATCAGCCAATTATGTTAAACTAGCATATCTGCCTTTATTGTGTTAGTCAGCAGACTGAATAGGAAAGGCTTTTCAAATGGACTATTTTTTAAAGAAAGCATTTGAATGCATTTTGTTTGGTATTGTGTTAATTCAATACAATATTTAATTAGTGCTAAAAAAAATAAAACTCCATCTTCCAAATCCTGGCATTTTCAATGGCATGGGATTCCCATGTGTGGGATGTTCTTCTTTTGCATCTCTCTCTCCTAACTTCTCTGGCTTTCTTCAGGTACCAGCTAACATCCCATCTTCTACAGCAAGTCCTTCTGTATCTTTCATAACTCTAGAGCTTTATCTCTGGTGATTATTTCTATGTATCTTTTATATAGCTTGTTTGTACATAGTTACTTGCATATTGTTTCCCTCATTGGTTTGTGAGTTCTTTGAGAGCAAGGATTGTATTTTGTTTTTCTTTATATACTCAGTTCTTGGGATAGTATGGAAAATAGTAGTTACTTTAAGTCTGTATTGACTGCCAGTGTGAGGAAGGATTGAGGTCACTATCACTGGATCACAATGTGGGGAATAAAGTATAAGAAAATTGGAAAGGCAAAAAAGGACCAGGTTGTGGAAGACTTTAAAAGTCAAACAGATTATATATTTGAGCCTGGATGCAATAGGGAGTCCCTGGAATTTGTTGAAGAGGGGGATGATATGTTCAAATGTGTACTTTACGAAGATCAATTTTACAGCCCAGTGGAGGATGAACTGGAGAGGGGAGAAAATTGAATGCAGGTGAACTCATCAGGAGTCTATCACAACAGTCCATGTGGGAGTTTTGGAGGGCATATTCCAGTGTGGTGGCAGTCATAGGAGCAAAGGAGAATATTTGAGACATGTTTCAAAGACAAAATCAACAGAACTTGCAACAGATTGGATATGGATGAGGGAGGGAGGGAAGAAGAGAGAGAGAGAGAGAGAATAGTAGACAATGATAGCTACCTTTCAAGCCTGGATGTTGGGATTATACTTATTCCATTGGCAGTAATAGGATGCTTGGAAGGTGTGTGTGTGTGTGTGTGTGTGTGTGTGGTTAAGAAAGATAATTTAGTTTTGGACATACAGAGTTTGAGATGTCAATGGGGCACTCAGTTGGACATGTATAATAGGAAGTTTGAGATTTGAGTTGAAGTTTAGGAGAGATATTAAGGATAGACAAGTAAATGTGAAAATCATCTTCATAAAGAAGTCATTTGAAACCATAGGAGCTGAAGAGATCACAAAGTGGAATAGTATAGAAAGATAAGAGAAGACCCAGGACAGACCCTTGTGGGACACCCATTTTAGCTGGTATTACCTGGATAAACATCTGGCTAAAGAAACTGAGAACAGGTGATCAGCAGTCAAAGTCTGTAGATAGGTCAAGAAAGATGAGGACTGATAAAGATGCATTACATTCCATGTTCAAAAGATCATCGATTACTTTAGAAAGAGCTGGAGAGACAGGTTTCCAAATGGAGACTGGGGGAAGGGAGACATGTCTATGGGATCTAAACACATCTTTATATTTGTTATAGAGTTTTTTTTTTTCTTCTTGGAGGGGGGAGGGCAGGGCAATTGGGGTTAAAAGACTTGCCCAAGGTAGGTATTAAATTTGGTAACCTCTGGGCTAGACGATTCTTTTTTTTTCTCTTTTTGGAGAGGGGAAGGTGTAGTGGCAAGCACCCCAGCATCCCCAGGGTGGCTGCCAACACAGGTTCTTGGATCTGCTTTGATAAAGGAAAGCAACTCAAAATGGGTTAACAAGCTTACTTTAATCAGTCAAACATGTTATCATTTACCTAGTTCAGGGGAAAAAGGTCAGCACCCCAAACTTCAGAGTATACAGACAGAATTATCAAGACAGAGAAACAGATCAAGTAGACAGGTTTCCAAACTGTCCAACCATTACATCCATACCAAATCAACATCTGGGTTTTTCAAAGCTGGGGGCCTCTCAACAACGGCTTCCCAGAGTCTCATCTGATCAAATCACAGAACACTTCTCAAAGTGAGCCCTAAAACAAAGCCCCAAATCAAGGTTTATATAGCCTGCTCCTGGCTCAGAGAATGCAACAACCTTCTGGACCCACTGGCCAATCAAAAAGTATCTACTGAAAAACAAGCCTCCCACCCCAGGCTCCAGGTGCACTTTAGCCTAGGGGCAGGGAAGATCTTAAAAATTTACATTCCCATTACAGAAGGCAGGGCAGTTGGAGTTAGGTGACTTGCCCAAGGTCACACAGCTAGTAAGTGTTAAGTGTCTGAGGCCAAATTTGAACTCAGGTCCTCCTGACCCCAGGGTTGGTATTCTATTCTCTTAGATGATTCTTTAAGTCTTTTTCAAATTTAGATCTTGTGTTCCTCCGTGTTCCACATAGTAAGTACTTAATAAATGCTTGTTTGTTTGAATTGATAGATTCAGGAGAATAGTGGAGGAGATACAAAGTTTAGATACAACATGGGTCAAGGCCCACTGTGTCATCTTGTGCTATAGCTGTTTATGACTCTCTGTACCTCCATCCAATCCATCAATCAAAAAAGAATTATTAAATACTTAGTACGTGACAGATACTATGCTTATTAGGTGCTGACAATACAAAGAGAAATCAAGCAGTTCCTATCCTCTAACTGAGGAGACATATGCATTGTATAACTATATACAAGAAACATACAACATAAATAGGAAGTAGTTTTGGAATCTATATAGCATCTGGAGGCATGCAAAATAATCTCCTGCAGGTGTCTGAGCTCAATTTTGAAGGAAAGCAGAGTTAAAGAGTCAGTGTAAAGAAGGTAGAGAAACAGTTTCTAAACTGAAGTGAAGATAAATGACAGAAAAAGAAAAAAGGCAAAGTACCTTTTCATTTGGTGAAGATTTATCTCATCTTGCATTTGACCTTTCCCATAACATCTAACTGTTTACAGAGAAGCTTTCTGTACACCAGGCATCTCCTCCTCAGACACAGGGATAACCAGATCAAAGCTACCTTTTCCCAGTGACCAATTCAACCTTACAAGTAGCCAGATTAATTGCACAATGCTGCAGAGAGGATTACAGGGTTGCAGTTTTTAAAATACCAATTTAAACCACTTATGTAGAGTGCAAAGGGGTCCAGTAGGAAGTGTGTGTATTCCAGAAGAAAAAGTTTTGATAATTGAGTGAAATTGAAATATTGAGTTAGCCTCAATTTATCAATATACGGGGGCGGCCAGGTAGCACAACGAGTAAGAGCACCGGCTCCAGTGTTGAGAAGACCTGGAGATCGAATCCCGGGCTCAGACACTTAGCACCCACCCAGAAACACCTGGCCGTGTAACCTTGAGCAAGTTACTTAACCCCAATTGCTTAGGGGCGGCCAGGTGGCTCAGCAAGTAAGAGCACTGGCTCCAGTGTCGGGATGACCTGGATCAAATCCGGGCTCAGATACTCAGCACCATACCCAGAAATAACTGGCTGTGTAACCTTGAGCAAGTTACTTAACCCCTATTGCTTTAAAAAAAATTTTTTTTATCAATATACAGAAACTAGCAATGCGGTGGAGTGAGAGACAGTCTCAGAATAAGGAAGACTTATATTTAAGTTCTGGAGCTGACATAAACTCCTTTTGTGACCCTGGGCAAATAACTTAATCATTTAGGGATCTAGGTAACTCTCAGATTCTAAGTTGCAGAAAAGGTGCTAACCTATATTGGTAGTAGTTTCTTCACCAGGAAGTTCTCTACCTTGATGAAATAGCAGGTTCATTTCCTATTTTATCCACATCAATAGCAGACAAATAGGTACAGCATCCAGAGCTAAGGCCCTGATTCTGTATTTTTTGGCTTCTTTATAACCAGACACTGAAGCCAAAGGTTTATTTCCCATTCAACTCAAAGCAATTAACATTTATGTTAAAATTGGGCAGAACTTTATGATAGATATAGAGTGGGGAAGGGGGTGAGGTAAAGAGGGGAGGGAAATACAAAGTTTAGATACAACGTAGTCCTCCCCCGCATGGAATTTACTGTCTGCTATGATTTCAGAGGCAAACAAAGAGAAATAAAATGCACAGAATTTGCAGGCACATCCGCAGAGTCTTTTCTTGTATGGATCCAGCTCTTTTTAGGCATTACAAATGATCACATCATTTAAGGGTCACTGCCAAGTTGTAGGGCTCGAACATGACAATGAATAACATTAATTTAATACTTTAAAGTTTCCAAAAGCTTTATATATGCAAGAACTTAAATAGTGTAGTTACTCAATCAGCTCGATGAGACTTTTTTTTTCAGACCAATTACATTTTGCTACAGAGGTTGTAGACATGTCCATTGAAATACTTTCAGATACTTCATTAAGGACAAGAGATATAATCTCATTGATGATGAAATGATTGGCTTGAATTAATATAGGTCAACTGGGAAAATATTTACCTTGAATTGCTTAAGGATGGAACCATCTGTGCTCTGTTTATAAAAAAAAAAAAACAGTTATCATGTTGGCCCTCATTAGCAAATCCTGAGAGCTAAGCTAAAAAGTAACAAAATGGACCTAAATTATGAAATGAGAACTGAATGAGGTAGTTAGGTGGTGCAATGGATAGAGTGGCAGGCTTGGAGTCAGTAAGATGAGTTCAAATTCCACCTCAGACACTTACTAGCTGTGTGACCCTAAGAAAGTAACCTAACCTCTATTTGCCTCAGTTTCCTCATCTATAAAATGGAGATAATTACAGTACCTACTTTCCAGGGTTATTGTTGTAAGAATCAAATGAGATAATCATTTTTTTTAACAGCACATGATAAATACTCTATAAATGCTGGTTCTTCCCATTTAAGTCCCTAGCCTCCCTAATAACAGGAACTATTAATGAATGGCACAGGGAGAAGCAATGTTCAGAGACACATGTTCTCATTGTAATGACCCAAGAATAGACGTCCTCTATCCCAAGTTCCTGAACCCTAACCTAGACAGAGGAGAAGGAATTTACTGGACGATTCTGTGTTCTTGGAGAATTCAATAATATAGCCTGATAGAGAAGGAGTTTCTGGAGTCTTTGGTTAATCCCAGCTTCAGTGCTGTAGCCCCAAGTTTGGGATTTAAGAACCCAGTCTTCCAGCGGGTGTTTTTGAGCTATTCCTGACTCTTGGCAAGAAGGCCATCATAAGCATGGCTCATGCAGGAGGGGGAGTAATAAGAGAATAAGGTCTGAACGTGAGGGAAGCAAAAAATCGGAATTTTTCCCTCTGTTAAGACAATGACTAATTTAAACAGTACAAAACCAATGAGAAGCAGATTACCCTTCTTGAAACTTCAGATTCATTTCTCTTCAAAAGTTTGGTGGAAAGTAGAGAACCTGGAAAAAAATGTAGGAGTCACTAGAGATTATCATAAACTGTTTATGGACTACTTTGAGTGCTTTATATATTTCCTTTTTGTGGGGAGAAAATTAAAAGAAAAATGTATTGTGCCTATTATATAATGTTACGTGGAAGGATTGTATGGGAGCTGGGTATCTTTTTACAGATATCCTTGGAGAAAAACATTTAAGTTGCATTGATTTTATGATTCGAGATTTTCCAGAGGATACTCTAGGTGGGAGCAAAATATAACTATGGAGTGGGAGGGACACTTCAAGATTGTATCTCTGTCTTACAAGTTCAAACTTTAAATGTATTAGGCCAAAGATTAGACATATGTTCTTTCATTCAAATCTCATAATGACTCAGTGTTTGTAAATAACTATACAACATACACATACATGTAAATATATGTACACACACATATATGCATACACATATGTATGTATATACATACACAATTAATCTAATGGAGTTAAATGACTTGCATAAAGTCAAACAAGTAGCTAGTATTAGACACAGGATTTAAATCCAGTCTTTCTGAAGGCAAGTTCGATACTCTAGCCACTAAGTCACAAAATGTTATCTGAAAACAGGAACATCTGGAGTATTTAGACCACCTCAATATAAGCAGATTTTCATCAACAGTGAAATTAGATCACATACTTGCCATCATACAATTAATTGAAAGGTGCCAAGAATGTGAATTCCTGCCATGCAATTGTCTCTTGACTACCAGAAGTATCTGATGCAGGAAAGCCAAACATCACCTTAAAGGCTCTCCTCCAACAAACTGCCCCATTCATATCTTAAGACTATATCCATCAACTAGGTGACATGTTGGACCTACAATCAGGAAAAATTGAGTTCAAATCTAGTTTCAGACAGTAACTATGTGACCCAGAAAAAAGTCATTTCATCTCTGTCTCTATCAGTTTCCTCATCCGTAAAAATAAAAAGGGAGACAAAAATATCTTTATTCTGGAGTTGTTGTAAGCATCAAATGAGATATTAATTTAGCACTTTGGAAACCTTAAAAGTGCAATGTGAATGCTAGCTATGACAAAGATCCATGAAACATATAACAGAGAAATTTTGTCTGATCAATCTAAATCAGGAGAAGTATTTTCTGACTCCAAGGTTAGTTCTTTATGTGCTCTGCCACCTATCTGCCACCTTGTGTTACCTAACTGCTTTATCACTTGGAGCGGCTAATGTGGTATTTTCATGCCTTCTTTCATTCGATTTTGTCCTACTCTCTCTGCTTAGTGCTAAATCCTATCCTCGGCCTCTGGAAAATTTCACATTATAACCTATTTTAGAGTACAAGCACCCATGTTACTTGCCTGACTTTGGTCTCTCAGTGTAATTGTTCATTTTTATTAAAAGTTTAAGGAAAGGTTCTAGTGTGAGGCCCCATATCTACCATCTCATTTTTTCTTAAATAAGTCTGTATGCCCATCTTCTCTCTCTTTACTTTTCAAGATTAAATGTATCTGGGATGCATATTTCCATCTATAGCTTCCTATCCATATGAATGTCATTTTTCTTCACAATTTTTCTCTTTTGCCTGTCTCTGAAGAAAATGATCCACTCTCCTTTCAAAGGTCAATAGCTCTACATGTGTATGCAATACTATTCCTTTCTCATCCTTCCTACAACCTTGGCAATCCTCAAACAATTAAGTCATTTGCCTGTGGAAACATAACTAGCTGGTAAATGTCAGAAGCAGTGTTTTAACTCAAGTTTTCCTGAAGCCAAGTGTGTTGTTTTGACCATTATACTGCATAATGTCATCTGCAAACAGAAATATTTGGTGTACCTTGATTATTACTATTTCCATCATCCTCTGTCACTCACCCCACTAACTCATTTTCCTTTGCCTACAATCATGCACAGAATATCCTGCCTACCTTTAGAACTATCCCTTTGGCCCTGTTCTCCTCCCAAATCTTTAGTTACTGTCTGTCCCATTTATTTCTTCCTTCATTACATATTACTCAAATCACGCCCATTTCCTTATCTTAGCCTATGATCTGACTTCAGCCTTAATTTCTCTCTTGAAACTGTTTATTCACCAGTGACCTCCTAAACATCAAGTTTAGTATGTTTCTCTCCCTCCTTTTTTAACCTTTCTGTATTATTTAATACTCTTGTCTGTCCCCTTTCTTAAAAAATATCCCCTCCTTTGGTTTCCATGATATTGCACAATTTTCTTGGTTCTGCTCTGCACCACACTTTTCCTTTCCAATTTCTTCTCCCCACCCAATTAATTCTCCCTCAAGTCTGAGTCTTTAGGCTTCCTTGTTCTTTACCTTCTCTCCCTTCAACCTCAGAAGTAATCTCTCATAATTTCAATCATTATCTCCATAGTAATGATTCCCATCAATTCTATTTGAACCTCCATTCTAAGGTGTTGTGGTCTTTTGGGATGGCAGTTGTGTCATTCAATAAATGTTATCCCTCAATGGTCAGGACCAAGGACAGATCACTGGGGGCACCAGCTGGAGGCCTCTTCCAGATTGGTTGAATTATTTTCAGGGAATATTTAAGTACCTACTATTACTAAGATACTTTTTGTCAGATTTGGTGCAATGATTCACACACACACACAATTTTGTCATCAATTTAGAATAGAACAAGAAAAGAGAACCCACTAGTCCTACATGTCAAAGCAGAAGGGGAAGGTAACTCACCATAACCTTTGCCCAACAACCAGCTGTGTTTTCATGCAGCCTTCTTTGAACTTCACTTGCAGAGTACAAAGCTATTCCTGGTGCTAATTTGGAATTCTACAATTTGTTAGCATTTTACTCGTTTTAATTTGGAAATTTTCATTAGACAGAACCATGCCCTTTGACATCATAGTATGATATATAGTCAAGGAAAATTAGGTTCCACTTTTGGCTCTGACACTTACTGACTGTTTGACTAGACCACTCGTTTAAAGTTTCTGATCCTTAATTTCTTCATCTGTAAAATGGGAGGCATGATGCTTGCTTTGCCTATCTCGTGGGGTTTTTGTGAAAGAAAGTTCTTTGTAAGCCGTGGATTACCGTGTAAATATGAGTTATTATTATCTCATTTAACTTTTTTCTTTTTTTTCCTTTTTGATTCATTTTCAGTAGGAGAAAGGTCCTTTGT
This sequence comes from Petaurus breviceps papuanus, assembly GCF_028583685.1. NCBI lineage: Eukaryota > Metazoa > Chordata > Mammalia > Diprotodontia > Petauridae > Petaurus > Petaurus breviceps. Next base: position 32,518,273 of record NW_027187460.1, read on the forward strand.
AATCAGCTTTACCAAGAATTGTATGGGTTTTATTGTCCAATATTATCCTAGTTAAAAAAAAATCTGCTAATTATCTCTGGGGGAAACAGACATTTTTCTTAATATCCCAAATCCTATTTATTGTTCCACCTTATGAACAAAACTTACAGCAGCTGAACTTTTTAAAGGTAACACATTAAATCAATATATCTAGAAAATATAGAGGCAAATGACTAGGTCTATGTAGCCTACTTTGGCTATGTATTTAGTTAACCCTTAATTCACCTTGATTAAACTAAGTTAAATTCAATTCAAATATTTATTGTACATTTATTGCTTTCCTTCTGCAAAATGAATAAGAAACACAAACAGAGACCGTCCTAAAAGCAATAATGTCACATTTCGAAAACATTAACTTATTTCTATGGAGTAGCTCATATCTTGGGTGAATCTGATGTAATGAGTTTTAAGAAATAGAAGGACATAGGTTGCATCTTACATACCTGTAAGCACATGTACAAAAAAAATTCTCACAGGTATAAGTTGAGAAATCAATTGATTAATTATAAATGAAATTCAGTTCACCAATGCCACACTAATACAATCTGAGATGCTTTTATTAGGTAACTATTGAGTCAGGCCAGGTGGTGATCCCTGCTACCAGAGAGACTAAGGTTTGTGAATTTCTTGTGTTTGGGAGTTCTGAGCTAATTGGGCTACAACAATTATGTGCTCACATTAAGTTTGGCATCAATATGGTGAGCCCCATACATCAGGGTGGGGACAGAAAGGTACCAGGTGGCACAAGGAGGTGCAAACCACTGTGGTCTAGAAACAGAGGAAGGCAAAGTTTCTATGCCAACAAGTAGTGGCATCTGGCTCATGAGTAGCCCTTGCATTTCCAGTCTAGGTGAGAAGGGGTGACTTAGTCTTAAAACATGAATAAATTAAAAATTATGCCTTCTTTGTCTCAGGCACTGCTCTATTCTGAGAACCTAAATAAAAAATAATTCCTGACCTCAAGGAGATTATATTTTATGCTCATGTATGTAGAATAGCCAGACAGGGAATCCAGAGGTCAAGTGTATGTAATGGTTTGCATTTATAGAGTATTTTAGATTCACAAAACTTGATTTAAACGATCTCATTTGATCCATAAAACAACCAACCACATTAGATAGGCATGTGAATAAGAGACACACAAAAAAATTACTTTCCTGAGGCCACTCAGCTAGTGAATGGTAGAACATTATAGATCTGGGTCATTTTTTGGTGTTCATTGCAGTTGGAATGGTGCCTAGATAACTCTTTATTAACTTATTCATTGTATCAAGGTCTTGAATCTTTGGATCATAGATCGAGATCTATGAGGGACTTCAAAAGTAATGTAGTACAGATTCTTTGGTTTGCATATGGTGAAACTGAAATAAAAGAAATTAAATGATTTTACCAAAGTCATACCAGAAGTAACTGTCAGAACCAGGGTTAGAAACCAGGTTGTCTCCATCAAAATCTAGAGCTCCCCCTGCTCTCCCCGCCATTGTACCACATCACCACTCAGCAGTGTATACTCAAGTGAAGGGAAACCACTGAAACACAAAGACATATATTACACCAAAAAACTTGAGAGCCTCTAAAACTATCACCTTTCCCCCCCTAACATTATTCTTCACCATGAATGTGCTTGAGAGAAGAATCTCTGGAGTCCTCTTCTGCTTTTTGTTTCACTTCTGACATGTGTTCATTTGTTATTCTTAAGTGGGTTATATAGTTATTTTTTTATCCACATCAAGCTTGACTTACCACATCAGCCCCCTTACAGAGCAGGCACAGTACTCTCATTGTTGAGTGTGTGTTTTATTTCATTTCAAGGAATTGATGAGTCCAAGTAGCATGTCATTTTCCATCTGTCTTGTTCCTCTACAGAGATTAGAAACAGCAGAAGTCTCATAAACTGAAGCTTCATGAGAAAAATCCCATGTGTAGGTTGTTTTATTTAACACCTTTACTCCAAATGTTGTATGGTGCAGTGAAAAGAATACTTCATTTGGAATCAGAGGGACCCAAGTGCAAATCTCAGGTAGCCTACTTACTGGTTTTAGAATTCTGAGCAAGTAAACTTCTCTGACATTATCAGTTCCCCCATCTATGAAATTATGGGTTGGAAAGAATGCTTTCCAAGGTCATTCTCAGATCTAAATTTCTGATACCATTTTCATTGTTAAAGGTCTTTTTCAATCTACAAATAGTAAATCAATCATTTGTGACACTCAGCAGTGTGTTGGGTGTTCTGGCCATGCAAAAGAATTATCCACTCATCCTCAAATTTAGGAAATATAATCTGGTTGGAGAGGGAGGGCACATACATTCACACACACACAATAGTTGGCAATTAATTTAAAAAACAGTATGTGCTTTGTAGATAACAGAGAAAAGAGGAGTGACATACATGCCTTAAGTGAACTTAGCATGTTACCAGTAACAATTTGCTCAAGAGAAGTGGTAAAACATATAATATTAAAGACAGACATAATCAGAAACCTAAGTGATCTGGTCATGTAATTAGACATGTATCAAGGTAGTGCAGTGAGAAGAGTGCTTAACCTCGAGTCAAGAAGACTTGTGCTACTAAGGTCCCTATCAATTGCTGAATTCTTCGCTAATTTCAGGGTATTGTTTTATAATTTTACAAAGTATTTTATTTCAATGATAAAAATGCAGACTTAAATTTTGTCCTCACAAAAGCTCTCTTATACATCATATGTTAAGATTATGAAAGATTCCTGGACAAATTACACATGATTGAGAACTTTTTTTTAAGTCCTCTGGAAAAACTGGTGTCTAGGTATGATCTCTCATACCTATAACCCCTTCTACTGAGCACAAGCTGAGGTAGGTGTATCTCTTGAGCTAGGGGGCCAAAATTGCAAGGTGCTAAAAATGATGAGACCCCAGAAGTGTAGGTATATAGGGCTGCCTAAGAAAGGGTGAACTATTCCAGGTCAGAAATGGAGCAGGCCAAATCTTCTGTGTGGATGAAAAGTAGGTTCAGAAAACCATGAATTACTGTAGCACTTTAAGAATAGGCAAGATAGAGACATCTAGTGAAAGAAAAAAAATCATCTTATTAATGTCAAGGGAGGTATAAAAGTGAAAGTTGTATTCCTGCTAAAGGAATTCACCTCTGCTGTGGATGATATCTAGCACAAAGCCTCAAATAAAGCTGGATTACTCATTTGTAGTGAGGTCCTTCTTAAGAACTGATCAACTTTAGACAAACCATTTGACCTCTCTGAGTCTCAAGTTTCCTAATGTGTAAAATGAGGTCATTGGACTACATGACCTCTAAGGTGTCTTTCAGCCTTAAGTTTATGATCCCGTGATCTATAGGCAGTGCTCCTCTTTGTAGATGACTTTCTGTGGACATTGAGCCCCAAAATGCTGTAGATGCACCAAATAAAATCCATCCATAATTCCAGAAAAGGTTCTAGTCTAACAACAGCCATAAGGCTTGCTGGTACTTACATAGTGACTTACAAAAGGTTTACAAAAACACTTTAAAGATATTATAAAAATCCATTCAAGAAAATCTAAGTGGATGAAGAATGCCCATTTTCCAGATGATATAGTTAATCTAGCAAGTATGTGTCAATATTTATATCTTTATCAATTTCTAGGTCTTTATCATCATTGATGTAATCATCACTATCATTGTTATCTCAATCTATACCTATATCTATACCTACACCTATATTGATATCAATTTTTATATGAATCCATGCGTATGTAGATACATGTACATTAGGGGAGGGGAGGGAAGAAAGGGAAGGAAATAATAATTTACTCACACTTACAATGTGCCAGGCACTGTGATAAGCACTTTTACAAATGTTATTTCATTTGATCTTCACAAAAATCCTGAGAGGTAGGTGCTATTAATATCCCTACTTTACGAATGAGGAAACTGAGGTAATCCTCCTGACTTCAGGGCCAGTGCTTTATCCAATATCAAAAATACTACAGTAGTTTGCCATCTCTTTCTCCAACTCACATGATATATTAGGAAACTGAGGCAAACAGGATTATGTGACTTGCTGTGAATAACTTTAAGTGTCTAATTGCATAGTATAATGAACTCTGTATTCAGCAATAAACTATAGCATGACATTCAAGAAACTAAAGCATAAAATTCATAACATAACATAACAACTTATTACTAAGGTGGTGTAATGGGAATGCAGATTTGGAAGATTTTCCCTGCCCCTAGGCTAAAGTGCACCTGAAGCATGGGGTGGGAGGCTTGTTTTTCAGTAGATACTTCTTGATTGGCCAGTGAGTCAATAAGGTTGTTACATTCTC
>NW_027187460.1:32522620-32532699 GCF_028583685.1 Petaurus breviceps papuanus
ATACTTCTTGATTGGCCAGTGAGTCAATAAGGTTGTTACATTCTCTGAGCCAGGAGAAGGCTATATAAGCCCTGATGTGTAGCTTTGTTTTGGGACTCACTTTGAGAAGTGTTCTGTGATTTGATATGAATTCTGGGAAGCCGTTGTTGAGAGTCCCCCGGCTTTGAAAAACCCAGATGTGGAAACCCAGATGTTGACTGGGTATGGATGTAATGGTTGGACAGTTTGGAAATCTGTCTACTTGATCTGTTTCTGTCTTGATAATTCTGCCTGTATGCTTTGAAGTTCGGGGTGCTGACCTTTTTCCCCTGAACAAGGTAAACGATTTATGTCTGACTGATTAAAGTAAGCTTGTTAACCCATTTTGAGCTGCTTTCCTTTAACAAAGCAGATCCAAGAACCTGGGTGAGCAGCCACCCTGGAGACGCTGGGGTGCCTGCTGCTACAGGTGGCCACATAGTCTTAAATGAAACATACCATTCAGTTTATCTTATAGTCATCTTTAAGCAGAAAATGCAAAATATAAAAATCATCCACCCCTAGGTCACAGTAACTTACAAATATCATCAGTCAATACAGAGTATTCAAAGCAAAGTCCTCTGTCATCTTGATTTGAGACTGGCTTTCAAATCCCACACTCCTTCTCCATGGGCTGACTACTCCCAGCTTTTGCCTGGATTCACATGTAGGCAGTTATCCATTCCTATGTAGCAGGAAACACTCTAGCATACCCAGGATGGCTGCTTGTACAGGTTCTTTTTATCTGCTTTTCTAAAGGAAAGCAACTCAAAAAGGGATTAGCAATAAAACTTTAATAAAACATAAATTATTTATCTAGTTCAGGGGGGAAAGTCACCTGAAGTTCAGCACCCTGAACTTCAGAGAAAACAAACAGAAGTTACAAGCAAACAAAAAAATACAGAGAGAGAAACAGACCTATAGGGCTTCCAGCTGTCTGACCATTACATCCATACCTAGTTAGTTACCAGAGAAAGAAGCACCAACATCTGGGCTTTCAAAGCCAGGGAGCTCAATGGCTACCCAGAGTCTCATCTTCCCATGAGTGATCCCCAAAGCAAAACCTCACATCAGGGTATATATAGTCTTCTCCAGGGTCAGAGAATATCACAACCCTCATGACCCTCTACCCAATCACAAAGTAACAAGGTGTGGGCATTCCTGAAAAACAAGCCTCTCACCACAGGCTGCATGTGACCTCATTCAGCCTATTGGGGACAGAGCATATATTCAAATCAGGGAATGTCCTCAAATTCACTTAAGCCTATCAAGGGGCAGGGAAGATCTTTAAATTTCCATTCCCATTACATTCTATTCCATATCTCAGCTCACAGGGACTACTCCACTCCAAGCTCTTTGCAGTTTCTTTTTGTATATGTATATATGTTTGGAGGTGTGTGTGTGTGTGTGTGTGTGTGTGTGTTTTTGTGGGTGTGTAGGCACAGAACAGAGGAAGAGAGGGGAGGAATGAGAAGGGAATAAACATTTACATAATGTCTACTATGTGCTAGGCACTATGCTAAACAATTGACAAATATTGTCTCATTTGATAAACACCCACACATACATATACATATACAAACACACACATACACACACATATTATATATATATATATATATATATATATATAGATGAGTAGATATATATATATATAGATGAGTAGATCTATCTATATATCCATACGCACACTCACACAAACATACACACACACATACACACACATGTGCAGGCCTCCTTGCTGTTCTTCCAATAAAATACTTCAATTCCCTAGATGATTCATTTCAGCTGGGTCACTACTGTGCCTATAATGCTCTCCTTCATCTCTGTCTCTTGGTTTTCTGGACTTCCTTCACATATCAGCTAAAATCTCACCTTCTACAAGAAACTTTTCCAAATTCATGTTTGTGTTAATTATGTCCTATTCATCTGACATATACCTTTTTGTACCTAGTTGCTGACATGTTATGTCCAAGATTGGATCATGAGCTCCCCAGGAGCAGAGAATCTCTTTTACCATTTTTTTGTGTATCCTCTGGGTTTAGCACACTGTCAGGCACATGGTAAGCATTTAAAGCAATGTTTATTGATTAACTGACTTAACTATTAATAGTTTATGGTTAAGTATATTTGTAACTGACTATAATTCAATGTTTATTGACTAACTGATTTGTGAGTTCTGCCTAGACTGTTGGTAGTATAAGCATTGGTTCGGGCTCAAACCATATGTCTTCCTGACATTGCATCAAAGTAATATATAATTTCAGAGTTAGATGAGATTTAGGTCACATATCTTTCATTCATACTGCTACTCGTATAATCTTCCCAATGAATAACTTAGGTTTTATGACTTTTTTTCTCATGTCACCTGTCTCTAACATAGCATTTTACCTAGACTTCTTCTTAGCCCCAGTTCATTCTACCTTTTAACACACTTATTTGCAAATATAATATCACAAATTTAGATCTTGTATAGAACTTAGAGGATATCTAGTCCAACTCCTTCATTTTATAGATGTGGGAACTGAGGTCCTGAGAGAGTATGACCATTCCAATGTCAGACATGTAGGAAGTGACAGATCTGGGATTTGAATTCAAGTCCTCTCTTTCCATTCCCTTCTAATGGTTAATCATCCTCAATTGTCTGAAAGATTCTTGGGGAAAGTGAATGTGTCTTATTAAATATTTTTATCTCCAATTGTTTGTTTGTTTTAACTTTATCATCTCAAAATGATTGAAACAATATTTGGTTGTACATCAAAATGAATGGTTATAGAAATGAATATTTCCAACTGTTTGACCTTAAACCTTTTGTTCTGTGGATTTGGCTGTCCACCCAGAACCCTATGAAGGTGCTAAAAACTGAAATCATTGACAGCCAAACTTGGTCCATGACACTAATAAGAAATGATATACTTATGTTCAACCATGGGGATTTTTAACTGGAATACTCCTTTCAAGGGGGGATAAAAAACCCAAGAAAGTACCTCGTTGTTCAAAATGAGGCTAAAATAAAAAGGAGTTACTGTGAACCCTGGCTCATGCTTTTCCTTCATTCAAAGGTTTCTTTGGCATTATGTGGAAACAACCCAAACATCTGTGCTGGCTTTGTTATATAATAAACTAGGCAGCAGCCCTCATTTTAGACAGGTGGAATAGGATATTGCAGATTCAATCTAATTTCAATTCAACATGATTTTATTAATCACTTTCTATGTGCTAGGAGGGCAGCTAGGTGACACATTGGGTCTGGAGTTAGAAAGACTCATCTTTGTGAGTTCAAATCTGACTTGAGACACTTACTTAGCCTTGTTTGCCTCAGTTACTTATTTGTAAAATGATTTGGAAAAGAGAATGGCAAACTATTCCAATATCTTTCCTAGAAAACCCCAAATAGGGCTATAAAGAGTTGGACATGACTGATAAACAATGCAATAAAAATGTGCTAGGAACTGACCAAGGAATACCACACTTCTGCCTCTTAATTTTCCTGGCTTCTTCTAAAACTTAGCTCAAATCTATGTTTCTCCAGTCCTCCTCTGGTTCCCCAAATTTCTATTGCTTTCCCCTTTCAGATTTTTTCTATATACTCTTGGGGCAGTTCTGTGGCACAGTGGATAGAGCACTGGCCCTAGAGTCAGGAGGGCCTGAGTTCAAATGCAAATCTGAATACTTACTAGTTCTGTGACTCTGGGTAAGTCACTTAACCTCATATGCCTCCAAAAGAAAAAAAAAAGACAAATAAGAACAACAAAAAAGAATATGCTCTTTTGAAGGTAGGAACTGTTGTTGTTGTTAATTTATGGCCTTTCTTTGTACCCTCAAGGTTTAGCACACTGTAACCTGGTACATTGTAAATGTTTGATAAATCATTGTTGACCATAGAATGACTGAGAAATGATAACAATAAAGATAGAAAAAGCAGTCCTTGAATTCAAGGATCTTACACTGTACTGAGGGAAATCCATATGTACTGGGTGAATTAACAACAATATGCATGAATATTGTCAGATCACCAAGCATTTATCAAGAATCTAATGTGTGTGTGTGTGTATGAATGTATGTATGTATGTTACACATATATACTGTAGGGATTGAACTTGTGAATTCATTGATGCAGGGAAGTCCTCAATGAGGAAATTCACTTTACCAATGCAAGTTGGAATCTTCTCTATGACTTATAACCTAACATATTACAATGTCAATGCATTATTCACAGTGACCACGGCAGTTATGAATATGCTGGTATAGTTTTGAATCACAAAATGTAACAGATTCTCTGCATGAAAGATAGAACCAAAACATTTGTTCAAATACCAGAAAGCCAAATCCCAAAACCAGAAAGCCAAATCCATCATAGCAACCAAGGAGTTGGTACGTATAACCAATGTCATGAACACCAACATTCCCAAGGCTTCCCTTCATCATGCCATCAAAACAAAACAGGCTCCCTTAAGCAAAAATACTCCTCTCTCACTCACATTACCTGCTCTGCCTCCACACTGCTTGCTCCTAACTGTTCTGGCTCTGTCTCCTGCTCCTTCCTGCTCCAACCTTCGTGTTCCACCTTCTCAGCAAGCTCCTTCCCTCTCATGGGCTCATGTGATTACATATGGCCTATTAAGGGTCAGGAAGATCTTCAAATTCCATTACCATTATACATATCTACCTGGAATTCAATTATATTAAAGAACTTGCTGAATGTTTTTAACCTCAATGGGGTTTAAGGCCTGCTGTATACCATATAGCTAGGTGGAGCAGTCAGGTGACTGGCTTAGCGGATAAAGCAACAGACCAGGAGTCAGAAAGATCTGAGTTCAAATCTGGCCTGAGGCACTAACTAGCTTATGTGATCATGAGCATGTCACAATCTCATTTCTTCCTTGGTAAAATGGGGACATATTGGAAAAGGAAATGGTGAACTGTTCCAGTATCTTTGCCAAGCAAACCCTACCGATGGGGTAATGAATAATTAGAAATGAATGAATGATTGAATAATAACAACGTATACCAAATACATAGCACATAAACACACCAACTAAACAGGTGTTCTTTCCATAATACTTTGTTTTTGATTTAGAAAATAAAGTTTCAATTTGTCTCTGAGGTCTATCATATTTAAATGGTTATTTTCCATTATATGAAATTAACCTGAAGCATTAATATTCAGTATTTTTTCCATTCCACAAGTATATTTTCTTTCTATTTCTGAATTTATTGCTACCAGTGAACATTATAATAAAAAAATATTCAAGTGCTAATGTGTGCTCATGTTTGCTGCTTTCTAATTGACTTTCTGACCTTTCTTTCTGACCATATTTGATAGAGAATATTGGGAAGATGTTTCAGTTAACTTCTAATAACTGTCAGATGGAGGAATAGGGCCGCTAGGGATTGGAAAGGACTGAGGTCTACATTGTGCCTCCTGGCAGTCCATGGACAGGGCCTCTCTGACTCATGCAGAAACCAGACTTTGAATGAAATTATAGTCCCAGGGAAATCTATCATGAGCAAAAAGCCAGAGCTGGTTGGGGAGTGGGGCTGCAAGACTAGGGTGGAGATAAATATCAAGGGACTGAGCCATGTGGTTGTTAACGTAAATGTACGTGAGTTGGGAGTTCCCCAGAGTTATAGCCAAGTTGGAAAGAATTACATCTCTATCTGAAAAATCCAAATCAAAGAATTCTTCAATTTGGCAAAAGCAATTTTTTTGCGGGGGGAAGCCCAAACTGGTTGAAGCAAAACATAACAGTAAGTCAGCTTTCTGTGTCAAAATAGGCAGCTTAAGTCTCCTCTTATTAAGAAACCTTTAAAGTTCTCTAGGGTAGAATGACCATTGTCCTACACCTCAGACAGCAAATGGGATTTAATCAGTTGTAAACATTACAAGTTTTAGCAGCTGAAAAGAACAGAGGGCAAAGTGATGACACTTACTTTGTCAGCTAAGCAGTTTTGATTTATGTCAAGTGTAAACTAACCCCATAGCAGCAAGGTTTCAGCCAGATGGGCCTGGTTACTTGGTCTCTCTGAGAGGTGTAGCTCTCATAACGGTCTGTAGGGAGATCCTCTTCTCATAAAGGGGGTGGGGATGGGAGGAGGAGAAGGCAGTGTAATGGATTTTCACTGCACTCAAACAAAAGTTGTATTGATGTATTTTGTTTTTTACATCATGGTTGTTTCTGGATATTACTCCCCCTTGTCCTTTCATTGAACCTTCCCTTATAAAAAATAACGATTAAATAAAACTGAATTAGTGGCAGTCCCAGACAGTGTATATAAAATTCTGTCAATGTTCTCTTCCCCCTCTCTATTGAGAGGTAAGAAGTATGTTTCATCATTAGTTTTGTGTGACAGAGATTAGTTATTGGGATTAATGAAAAGTTCATGCGACTTCTAATGCTTTTTCTTTGCTCATTTACTTTTCTATTGGTCATTAGTTATAGTAAGCTCTTTTAACACCCAGACAGTCCCATTTTTATTTTTGTATGCCTCATACTAGTATAGAGTCTTACACATAATAGCATTAGATAATAGCTTATCGAATTAATTTCTGTAAAGATTGTTTTGTAAACTTAAGACCTCCTTGTATTTTTGTAATATTTTAGAGTTATTTTGAATATAGTTTGCATATGCACATATGTATGCATAGGTGTGTATTATGTATATTTTTTCTCTCCCTGAGTTTTATTAGTCTTGTATAATCAACCAATCAAAAAGCATTTATTATACACCTATTTATACACGGGAAGGAAAGGTGATGAAGCTAATTTTTGTCTTTTATTACTTTCCTGAAGTAATTTTCCATTAGAGTTCTTTAACTAAATTTTAAACTGTAATCTTCAAATAAAAATAAATTGATCTCACCTTTGACCAATGCTAATTCAATTTTTTTTAATGTTTTATTGCTCTGACCAGCTTTCAGGTATTTAATAGAGGGCTACACTTAGAGTCAGGAAGTATTGGATTTGAATCCTTACTCTAGTATTTAAAAGCTATATGACCTTAAACATGTCAAATTACTTTCTCAGCTTCAGTTTTTTTTTGTCTGTAAAATGAGTATAATAATAATTACGATACTTGCCTTCCAGTATATAATACTATATACTTCCTATAATACTTCCAGGACAACATATTGTTGTATGAATTAAGTGAGACAACATGCAAAAAGTACTTTATAAAACTTAAATACTATATAAAATTAGGCAACTAGGTGGCACAATGGATAGAGTGCCAGGCCTGAAGTCAGAAAAATGCATCTTCCTGATTTCAAATTTGGCTTCAGACACTTACTAACTATGTAACCCTAGGTAAGTCACTTAACCCTGTGTGTCTCAATTTCCTCATTTGTGAAATGAACTGGAGAATGAAATGGGAAACCCCTCCAATGTCTTTATCAAGAAAACCCCAAATAGGGTCACAAAGAGTTGGATATGATTAAAATGAATGAACGTATCAATATCAACTGGACATACTTGTTTTTTTTCCTTTATTATTATTCTTTCTATTTTATTATTAAATGATACTAGTGTGTGAATTTTACATAGATATTTTTATTTTACTAACAAAAGGTATTTTATTTCCTATATCTTAGTGAATTTTAAAAACAAAAATGGGTGCTACATATTATTGAAGACTTTTTATAAGTCTATATGAACATGTGTTTTTTTATTTTTGTCATTATCACATTGATAGTTTCACAATTGCAAAACTAGGTTGCCATATCTTGTATGAATGAACCTAGTAAGAGTGAAAATTTTAATATGTAAATATGATTTCTTTCCTAGTATTTAATTCAGTATTTTTACATCAGTATTTATCAATGATATTGATTTAGCATTAATTTTTTAAATTTATCTCTCCCTGTAAGAAATATATAAATATATGCACATATGTACATATATACATGCACACTCAAACATATGTGTACACTGCAGCATGTTTAAACATTTGTTTTCTGTGGCAGGTCATTGTGTTATTGTGTTGATCAGTTACTCAAATTTTTTAACTTATTTGTCCTTATAATTCCATCGTTATTATAGAAATTTTTTCCTCAGATCCTGCTCACCTTACTCCGAATCAGTTAATAAAAGTCTTATGAAACTTTCCCTTTCATAATTTCTCATAGCATAATAGTATTCCATCATATATATGTGTGTGTGTGTGTGTGTGTGTGTGCATATAGGTACATATATCTGTGTGTGTGTGCTTTCTAATGTTGCACTAGTCCTCCATTCTTGGTATAAATTTAGACTGATCAAAGTATATAATCTTTGTGATTTTTGCTATAGTCTCTTTGCTAATATATTTTTTGGAATTTTTTTTGCCTTGATATTCATTAAGACTATTAAGTCTATAGTTTTTCTCTTTCTGTTTTGACTCTCCATGATCCAAACAAATATGGTATTGTACTGAGAAAATAATTTTGCGTCATAAAAATATATTTTGACTCCTTTTACAGTTTTTGAAATTTTTTGTGGAGAAAGGCTAAATAATTTGTAATATATAGATATTACAAATTATTGTGCTATAAGAAATGAAGAGTGGTTTCTGATAAACTTGGTAAGACTTATATCAACTGATTCAGAGTGAAGCAGGTGGAACCAGGAGAATAGTTTATATTATAGCATCAATGCTATAAAAATTGATAAATCTGAAGCTTAAAAAAAATCTAGTCAATTCAACAAGCAATCATTATTCCAGAGGATTAATAATATAGAGTGCTTGGGGTGGCTAAATGGCCCAGTGAATAGAGCACTGGCCCTGAAGTCAGGAGGACCTGAGTTCAAATCCAGTCTCAGACACTTAACACTTACTAGCCATGTGACCTTGGGCAAGTCACTTAAACCCAACTGCCCTCCAAAAAGCAAATAATAATAATAATGATAAAGAGTGCTATTCATGGGGCGGCCAGGTTGCACAGCAAGTAAGAGCACCGGCTCCAGTGTCAGGATGACCTGGGGATCGAATCCGGGCTCCAACACTTAGCACCCACCCAGAAACACCTGGCCCTGTAACCTTGAGCAAGTTACTTAACCCTGATTACTTAAAAAAAAAAAAGAGTGCTACTCACCTTATCATAAAGAGGTAATAGACTAATATGTGAAATGAGGTAGTTTTTTGGCCAATATATTTAGCTAATTTGCTTGTATAAGCTTATCTCTTAAAAGAGTTTTGCATTTTTCTCCCACAGGTTAAGTGTAAGGAGTTGGGAAACAATTCATGAAATTTAAAAAAGGAAAATCTTTTTAAGGTACAGAAAAAAAATGAAGCCCCAACCAATTACTTTATGTTTACTTAGTTTATATTTTGTCATTACTCACATGTTTTTGTTTATAGACTATAAGCTCCTAAAGGGCAAGGACTTTTTCATTTTTTGTCTTTTTATATGCAGTGCCAACCAAACATCTGGCACATAGTATTAAGTATCTAATAAATGCCCATCGATCAATTATAAGATAACAGAGCTAGTCCTAGATGTGGCTTCAGAGGTCACATTGTGCAATGCCTTCATTTTGTAGATGAACAATGGAGGCCCATAGAATTTAAATGACTTTCCTAATATCAGAGGGGGCTTCTGAACCTAGTGCTCTTCTTACTAGAACTTTTTATGATCTTGGGATTTCTCCAATGAACTCTATTTGACAAACTACCCTTGAATGCATCTGAACAGTCCTAATTTCCATAGGTAACAGATAAAAGTTTCCTTGATGCAATTCTGGCAACCCCAAACTTCTATCTAATATAGCAGAAAGATCCATAGGGTTATAAATAGTAGATATGATTACTATTTCTTTTTCATCTCTGTTGACCTCAGAAAAATGAGAAGTTTGGGCTAAATGAATGTGCAAATCTATTGTATTTCTTAAGCTTTTCATTTAGATAGTTCAATCCACCCTTAGGCAGAAGTATGTAATCTTAAAATCCAGAACTTTTGATAGATATTTCGATCCACAGAGGTAAAAGATATATATATATCTATAGAGATACAGATATAGATATTTAGACGTAGGAAAGATGATAGATTTATACAGAGATATAGGTAGATAAATTCATTTACCTAT
>NW_027187460.1:32532709-32569512 GCF_028583685.1 Petaurus breviceps papuanus
TTTCCTTTGTAATTCTACACATTTTATTTTATGCATTTAAAAATATTATTCTAAGAAGGGGCTGATAGTTTTAAGAGTGTCAAAGATTGGGGTGGCTAGGTGGCACAGTGAGTAGAACACTGGCCCTGGAGTCAGGAGGACCTGAGTTCAAATCCAGCCTCAGGCACTTAACACTTACTAACCAATGTGACTTTGGACAAGTCACTTAACCCCAACTGCCCTCCAAAAAGGAAAAAAAAAAGAGTGCCAAAGAGTATCCTAGATACATTAAAAGTTAAGAATCTCTGCCTTCTGATACAAAATATGTGAGTTCCCTTTAAAAAAAAAAAGAACAAAAAACCCCCCAAAACTCCAAACCCTAAACCAACAACACCAACAAAACAAACAAATAAAAAAAAACCACAAATAAAAACATGTGGTACATTTCTTACAGGCTCTGGTGTTGTCAACCCTGAGTCTCTGGAAGAACATAGTAATATTTTAACCCTGTGGTCTTAATACTGACATCACTTGAGTGTTGGGAGTAAAGTGGAGGACTGAGTGACAGTCAGTTAGAGCCTAGTACAATAAGTATGTATTAAGGAAACAACTGGTTCATTTTCCATTTTTTTCTTCTTACTTTTAAAAAATGATCACTGCCTCTGCTCAGCAATTATGAGTAAATGATGCATGTGGTTATAAGTTTAATAGCTTCGTGGATTAGTTTCACCCTGTTCTATAGCAGTCAATTGTAAGTGACTGGGTGCCTTACATATATATATATAACCTTGGCAACAGAGTTTTGGGGGATAAAATGAGGATAGATCTATGAGGAACCATAACTAGGGCGAGGAGACAAGGTATTTGTCCCAGGGTACCAAGTTTTGGGGAGATCTTTTTCTTTCATCTATGGTCCTACTTGTCATTCACACATATAATTTTTAACTCTGGCACTTTATCATGGATTCCCATATTGTTCTTGATACATCCTGGAGTCAGGAGAGATAGCCCATATTACCATACTTTACCTTCCTTGCTGTTTTCCCCTAACCCTCCTCCTTGACCTTTCTGGGGATTCAATAAATCTGCTGTGCTATGATGGTACAGGCTAGACTGGGTCATTAGCCTCTCTTCTTCAGTGTGACCCAGTGATAAGTGGTTCAAATGAAAGCCACTGATGGCATAATGAAGGTAAGGCTGATGACCACCAGGAATGGAATGCCAAGGCCTTCTCATGCCCTACTTAATCTCTTCCAAATGTGCAGTAAGGCTTTCATAATCTGAACTCTAACCAAAAACCCTTTTCTAGGTTTTCTTGCTGCTGGGTCTGGAAATTAACCTGTCATATGCATTACTTTATAATAGAACTTTACAAATGTCATTGTCACTTTACAAAGAGGTCAAATATGTCTTTGTTTGAAATTACCAAAGGCCTTTGAGGACTTTAATCAATCAAAGGCAAGAGTGAGGCTTTCATTAGTTTATGGTTTGGGGGGGAGGGGAGGAATCTTCGAAATCTTTTTCTAGAGGCTATAAATCTGTCAGTGGGCTCATGGGGCCTCCAGTTTGGTTTTAATCCTTTGTCCAGAAACAACATTTGTTAGACCCATTGAAGAGCAAGTCATTTCCAGAAGGATGCTATATTTGCTCACTGCTTCATGATTTTTGCTTTAGACCTCACAGGAAAAAGAGAATAGACTGGGACCTTTTTTGTGTAAAGCAAAATCATTCAATGCCTCCTCTCTATTCTGTTTGAAATCAGGGCCTTAAGGATCAATAAGAGGACAAGGCCAGGACTATGTCAGGGTCTGGTTGATTTTAAACCTCCTAAGAAAGCATATCCACCAGGCAGGAAAACAAACACAGTACTTAGCTCCAAATCACCCTCCATAGAAAGCTCAGACAAAAGAGAGAAGAAGCCTGCTCTTGGATGAAAAGGTATGAGAGTTATCAGGAGAGCAGGAAAGTGAGTCAGATTAATGTTATCAGAGGAGTGGTACATAGGTGTTGGGAATTGAAACCCTGTGTGACAATGATGGGGTACAATCTCTGGGAAACCCCTTGAACTCTCCTTGAAACTTTCCATTTGATGAGGCATTTGCCTGAGGCCATAAGTCTTTCATAATATCTAGGCCCAAATCTCTATTATTCACTCTGTGTCAGATTATTCTGGCCCACTTGTCAATACAAGCTTCACATATAGTTAAGCTCCTTAAGAGTCTATCCATTATGGAGAATCTTAAATAAACTTTGCTTTATTTTGGCTGAGAGAAGGCTTGAGTCAAATTCATTTGGCAGGACCTAGTGTGCTGGTATTTTGGGGTCTCATGCACCCCTAAACCCTAAACCTCAACAGCAAGATCTCTTAAAATTACTTGCAGAAAGCCTTTCTAGCTTTAATTCATGGATCTATGATTATTTCCCCTGCTGACAAATTAAATCTAACTTAACAAGGAGATGATGGAGATTAATATCTCTCATCTCTTTCAGCATTAACGGAACTGGTTGAGGAATACAAGTCCAAGTTTAGAAGGAAAGTAGTCAGGAGGGTAAAGAAGGTATGGTGTGAACTGTTCTAGGTGTGGCCCCTGAGGAGCCAGGGAGAGCTACTGAGGTATGAAGAGCTCTGTGACCCTGGGCAAGTCATTGAACCACTGTCTACCTCAGTTTCCTCAATTGTTAAATGAAGGGTAGCACCTTCCATCCAAAGTTGTTGTGACGATCATATGAAATAATATTTATAAAATGCTTACTATAAAGTCTGGCACATAGTGGTGCATGATAAGTATATATATTCCTTTCCCTTTCTTTATTATTATTTTGTACATTTCTATGATTTCATTTGTCCTGGAATAATGGAAAGAGCACCCAACCTATTGTCAGGAAGTGTCAGGAAGACTTGAGTTCAAATCCAGCCTTAGACTTTTACTAACTGTGTGACTGGGCAAATCATTTAACTCTGTTTAGCTCAGTTTCCCCTTCTGTAAAATGAGCTGAAGAAAGAAATGACAAACTACTTCAATATCTTTGCCAAGAAAACCCCAAATGGGGTCACAAAGCATTGGACATGCCTGAAAATGACTGAATGACTTAATTATTGTGCAGAACTTCTTGTGTGGAAACTCCAGTGATACAGATGTGAAATTGTCTATAACTTATAGGTTTAGAGAGGTGCTCTGGGGCACTGAGTCTTTAAGTGGCTTGTCCTATGTCATGGAATCAATATCTGCAAAAGGCAGGACTCCAACCCAGCCCTACAGCCAACAAACCCTTTATCCCCTCTTAAGATACAAGATTCTAAATCACTAAACAGAAAATCTGGTGGTTTCCAGCAGCTAAGCAGATTTTCAGGGACTTTTCTTGTGAATATAGATAAAGTTTCTATTCATGGTATGAACATTCTACTAGAAATGTTTCAGGAAATAGAGGAATTTCTTTCCGGAGTTATAGTTCAAATGAATACAGGACCAGTAATTCAGAGACCTGTTTTTTTTTTTCTATGCTTAAATACTGTGTAGTCTTTGGTAAATCATTTAACTCTTTTGGGGAATTTTCTTTATCCATAAAATGAAAATAATAAATGAATTGTATTAAAGCAAACTAAAACAAACAAAATCCCCAATACCAATAGAGATAAATAATATAATGGATCATTCTTGCTGTAGGGTAACTTTGTTTTCTAGGCAGGGGAGTTCACTTAAGGATACTTGGTCAATGAATGGTTCACCAAAAGAGAACTTTGCCCTAAAAAAACAAAACAAAACAACTTCCTGTGTAGGGTACAAAGATCCTAACCCAAACTAACTACTCAGAGATCTCAAAGTGAAGATAGGAAGTTTTATTAGAATCTCGAGAGAAGTGGGCGGTCCAGTCACTGGAACAATGCCCAGGAGAGGAGGCCCCCATACAGAAGCTAAAGCTGGGTTAAATAAGAAAAGGGTTACAAACATTAACATAATTATTACTAATGAGGCTCTAATTTTGTTGGATAATATACATAATACATGAAGCTCATTACACAGGCGCAGTAACAATCTTAGAACACTGGACTCCCCTTCAGTCTTACCCTAGACACATTCTTGAGTGCCCCAAGAACTGTCTGTTCCTTGATTCGTCAAATCCACCTGCTGCTGCCAGCTCCTTTCCATTCTTCATTATTTTTAGTATTATATAGGAGTTTTAGTCTGGGAACCAGGGTCTGAGCTTTTTCTCAAGGCTACTGCCTCAACTTCCCAAGGTTACTGCCTGGTCCTCCTCATCAACAGTCTTGTTCAGCAATTCTTGCAGTTCCATAAAAACTTAACTCTTTTATGGTAAGCTGGGTAAAAAGGGCTGACTAGAATAGAGCAACTATATAGAAAGACTTCTAAAGTTTCAAAGTCACATAATTTCCAGAAAAATGGAAACTTAGGCCTACGGCCTAAGGACTTACTTACTTTACAGATAGTCTCTGAGAAACCACACTTTTACCTGACCCATACATTCCCAAGTAGACACAAGGATTTTGAGAGGTATAAGGCAAGGTAAAGGTGATCTAGCTCACTTCCTTCATTATAGGGATGGAGAATTTTGTTGTTTTGTCATTTTAGTGGGGTACAGTCTTTGGAAACCCCCTTGAACTCTCCTTGAATCTTCCCACTTCATGAGGCATTCTCCTGAGGCCATAAGCCTTTCATTATCAACTAGGCCCAAATTTCTGTTAGTCTTAACCTAGCCTAACCTTCCCATTGTTACTTCCCACCCTTGATCCTATCAAAAAATTTACACCCAAATCTGTTCCCCTTAAACTAGCCTAGCCCTCCATTGTCTGTCATCTTCAGGTAGTCTTCAATTATTTCCCACTCTTAATTTCATTCCTGGAGTCTGACCTCAGTTCCTCAAGATCCCCCTTAGACTCCTCCTTAAGACCCTCCCCAAATCCCTCCTATAGACCACCCCTAGGCTTCTCCCCCCCCCAACAGTCTTTCTGTATATAAGATCCATCTTGCCTCCATGAAGGTGCTGAGATTCAATTAAGCTCAGCCTCAGTCTGTGTCAGATCGTTCTGGCCCACTTGTCCAATACAAGCATCACAAATACTTAGGCTTCTTAAGAGTCTACCCATTATGGCAAATCTTTAATAAACTTAGTTTAATTTTGCCTGAAAGAAGGCTTGAGTCGAATTCATTTGGCAGGACCTGGCATGTTGGTATTTTGTGGTCTTGAGCGCTTCTAAATCCTA
This sequence comes from Petaurus breviceps papuanus, assembly GCF_028583685.1. Taxonomy (NCBI): domain Eukaryota; kingdom Metazoa; phylum Chordata; class Mammalia; order Diprotodontia; family Petauridae; genus Petaurus; species Petaurus breviceps. Next base: position 32,537,910 of record NW_027187460.1, read on the forward strand.
TACCTCAACAATTTAAGTCCTGTCCAACTCTTTGAGACCCCATTTGGGCTTTGCTTATTTTTGTTTTTGGAGGGGGGAGGGCAGGGCAATTGGGGTTAAGTGACTTGCCCAAGGTCACATGGCTAGTAAGTGTTAAGTGTCTGAGGTCAAATTTGAACTCAGGTCCTGCTGACTCCAGGGCCGGGTCTTTATTCACTGTGCCACCTAGCCACCCCACCATTTGGGGTTTTCTTGGCAAAGATACTGGAGTAGTTTTCCATTTTACTTCTCCTGCTCATTTTACAGATGAGGAAACTGAGGCAAATAGAGTAACACAGCTAAATAACTTTCTGAGGCTGGATTTGAACTCAGGGTTTCCTGACTGCAGTCTGATGCTCTATCCACTGTGCCACCAAACTGCCCTAGTGATAGTGAAAGAGAAACTAAAAAGTCAATGAATTTCCCAATGACCCATAAATCAGAAAGTAGCATAATCAAGACAGACTCAAAAATTTCTTCCATACCATGCTCCTCTCAGTCATGGAAAGTGCTTTTCAATTATCCTTCCATAGGCTAAGCCATTGGTACATGAACAAATCAAGTTAGTGATAGGCAATCTTTACATACAAACTCCCAGGGCAGTCTCATAGGAAGTATCAGGTACTGTTTTGATTTTATACTATTTGATTCTTGTATTTCTACCCTCTGTCCCCAAATGTAAGATTTTATCCTGTTCTAATTGTGAGAGGTAGGATAGAATGACAGAACAATCATTGGCATGTCTGTGAAGAAGTATAGGGTAGGGTTAGGGGTGCTTGAGACCCCAAAATACCAACACTCTGGGTCCTGCCAAATGCAAGTCTCCTCTCAGCCAAAGAAAAGCAAAGTTTATTAAAAGTTCACTTGTATTGGACACAGAGTAAGTCTGTGCTAGGTCTTTGTATGGAGCTCTCACTCCACATGGAGACAAGATAAGGTCTAATATACAGAAAGGTTGTGGGAGGAATCTGGGGGTGGTCTAGGCGAAGAGTTTGGGGAGGGTCTTCAGGAGGAGTTAGTGAGGTCAGGTAACAGTTGATTTGGGTATAGATATTTGGATAGGCTCAAGGGTAGGAAGTAGATGGACAATGGAGGGCCAAGTTAGTAACAGAGATTTGGGCAGAGCCACAATGAAAGACTTATGTCATCAGAGCTCAAGGGGGTTCCCAGAGCCTGCACCTCAAAGATTCAAGGAGAGCTCAAGGGGGTTCCCAGAGCCTGCACTTCATCATTTGTATGAATTTGGATAAACAATCCCTTCTCTGGGCTTCAGTTTCTTTACATGTCAAATGGGTAGGTTTATATATGTATGTGTATAATGTATAGGTGTATGTGTGTGTATATGCATGTGCATGTATTTATAACGGCATGCATATATTTGTGTGTATCTATGTTAATGTATACATATAAGAATATATAATACATGTAATATTATATATACACAAATGTATATATGAATGTGTATAATCTTAAAAGTCCCTTTAAGCTTTGATGAGAAAATGTTTTTTTTTCTGTTGATTTCATTTTTTATTTCTTAAAATTTCCTGGCAAACAGGATGTTTAGTCAAAAGATATACTTGAGATTTATGGCATTAACTTTTTCATTAGAATTGAGCCTGTGTACTGTTAAAACAAAATTTGCAGCTAATAATGTTCCGTTGGAGATGAGAGACCATCTAACCAAGATTCTGAAGGGAATGACAGGCTACTCTGAAAGTAAGAAAGCAAAGTGTCTCACTCTCCTTCCCCAGGTAGGACCTTTACTGATCCATGGCTGAGTGAAGGATGGATAACTTTTCTGTAAGCCCTTATTGATCCCCCTTAATTTTAGTATATTCTATCTCTTGATTATTTCCTATTTATCCTAATTATACCTTGCTTATACATAGCTTTTCGTATGTTGTCTCACAGTGCTTGTCGCAGTGCCCAACACATAGAAGGCATTTAATAAATGTTTATTTACTGACTAACTAAAGGTAAATATACCAGTGAATGCTTGTGAGCTATGATTTTTGAGGGAAGGTGGACTCTCCCAGGGCATTCTGATCCTGAGATATCTTTGTCACTCTCTGCCCTGTTGGGTGTTAGCCCCAGGAGCTACATGCTGTATTTTAATCAACTGTCAAAAACTATTTGCTTGACAAATCCAAGAAATAAAGTCTGGAAATGAGAATTATGTTTCACCAAACAAGCAGGCCAAATGAATAGGAATGTTTAAGTCATCAGAAATTTGTATAATCCTTGATTTCTCTTCCATATTCCTAATTTAAATCCTTTTAAGTTGAAGTGTTTTTATTTTTGTTTTTGTTTCATTTTACTTTTAGAGAAACAAACTAACAATGACTCAATGACTCGGGGAAACTAATGAGATTTTGTCCAATGTAATAATACTTGTGATTGAGGTATGGGCTCTGGGAGCCCCCTCAAACTCTCTTTTGAGTCCTTGAGATACAGGCTTTGGGAACCTCCCTTGGATTCTGGATTAAATCATCCCATTTGATGAGGCAAGTCTGTTACTAGACTTCCCACCCTTGAACTGGCCTAGCCCACCATTGTTTTTGGTCTCCAGGTGGCTTCCCACCCTTGATCACTCATTCACCTCTTTAACTCCTCCTGAAGACCCTCCCCAAGCTCCTCCTCTAGACCACTCCTAGATTCCTTCCATAACCTTGTGTACTGTGTTTCTCTGATAATAAGACACTGTCTTATTAATTTTTTTGTTAAGAAAAACACCAGAGGGCTTATTTTCAGGGGAAGGCTTATGTTGTCCTGCCTTAGCTCTCCTCCGCAGCACTGCTCTCAATGGCGCCAGCAAGCAAATCACTGGGGAAGAACAGAATGACGCGCTCACTGCTGCAGCTCTGATTGGATGCAACTCGGAGCGCGCGTGCATTTCATGGGGGGGCGGTGCATACAGAGGGTACCGTAATGTAGCGTGTAGTGCAGGGGATCACCTTCACTACAGTAGCAATCTCAATAGGGCTTATTTTCAGGGGAGGGCTTATTTTAGAGGAATCTTACACAGTAAGGGGAAGGCTTATTTTCGGGATAGGTCTTATTATCGGGGAAACACGGTATATAAGACCCCATCTCACACCATGTGGAATGAGAGCGCCATGGAAGAGTGAGGGGTCTCCAGAGCATGTCTCCATGACTCCGTGGGGTCTCCAGAGCAACCCTAAACCTCTTAATGGGAACCCTCTTCACTTGCAATCCATATCTCATAGGGTTATGTTGAGATTCCAATTAGATGTGCTTTGTAAACCCTCGAGTACTATGCAAATGTTAACTTTTCTTATTATTCCATATAGCCTTATTGATAGACCATCTTTTTACGGGCTTAAACTAAGGATATAAGATAAAGGATGAGAATTATTTTCTTTTGTTGTTGTTGCTGTTATTCAGTCCTTTCAGGCCTGTCTGATTCTTCTGATTCAAATTTGGGGTTTTCTTGGTGAAGATACTGGAGTGCTTTACCATTTCCTTTACCAGCTTGTTTTACTTATGAGGGAAGTGAGGCAAACTCCTGTTTGTGTTAAGTGACTTGCCTAGAGTCACGCATTAGGAAGTGTCTAGTAAGTGTCTTCCTAGAGTCCTGAATCAAGACCTGGAACTCAACCCACTGTGCCATCTAGCTACCCCAATTATTCATTGAGGGTAATTGCCGCTAAAATGAACTGATGGACTGACAGAATAATTAACTCTGACAACTAAACCCTGTTTTACTGATGATTTGAAAGTGGACTGGGAAGGAAAAATCAAGAGACACAATGACCTAGTGAAAAATGCACTAGACTGAAAGCTAAAAAAACTGAAGTCATAGATTTTAGGCCTGGGAGGGTTCTTTAGAGGTCAGCAATCCAACTGCCTTATTTACCTATGAGGAAGCTGATGCTCAAACTGGTTATGACTTCCCTGAGGTCATAATGGTTGCAAGTGACAGAGGCAAGATTCAAATCTAGATACCCTTGATGAGGTGCAGGCTTTGAGAACCCCCTTGAGCTCTTCTAGGGTCTTCCGCCATAGGGTATTTAAATGAGGCCATGAGCCTTTCATTGTGGCTCTGCCCAAACCTCTGTTCCATCTGCTTCCCACCCTTGAGCCTATCAAAATATCTATACCCAAATAGACTGTTACACCCTTGAACTGGCCAAGCCCACCATTGTCTGTGGTCTCCAGGTAGCCTCCAGCAACTTCACTCATTTTCTGGAGTCTGACCTTATTAACTACCCTCCCCAAACTCATTATTGGAGTCTGACCTCATTGACTCCTCCTGAAGACCCTCTCCAAACTCCTCTTCTAGACCACCCCTAGATTCCTCCCACAAGCTTTCTGTATATAAGACCCCATCTTGCCTCCATGTGCTGTGTGAGAGTGCTATAGAATTTTCCAATACAAGCCTTACAGATGCTAAAGCTCCTTAGGAGTCTACCCAATATGGCAAACTTTTAATAACTGCTTTTCTTTGGCGGACAGAAGACTTGAGTCAAATTCATTCAGTAGGAGCTGGCGTGTTGGTATTTTGGGGTCTCAATCACTCTTAACACTATACCTCATCATTTTATGGTTACCCTTGTTACTCTGACTCCAAATAGTATACATGTGGGCACAATTCAAACCTAAAATGGAAATGCCTGGAAAGAGAAATGTGTCATATTTTGCAGAATTACACAATAGAGACATTTAGATTTTCCGCTGTGAAATAATCAAATATGCCTAGGGATAGTGAAGACTACTTAGTGTAGGTATTCTTAGCCTGTGGATGATTTCAAGGGGTCTGCAAACTTGAATGGGAAAATAATTACATCTTTTTTCTTTTTCAGCAATATCTAAGTGAAATTTAGCATTTCTTTCTCATGTGAATGAATATAGGCAACAAACAATATTTTGAGAAGTGGTGAATAAGCTTCACCAAACTGCCAAGGGATCCATGACATACAAAGTTTTAAGAACTTCTCACTGTGAGAAATATGCTTAGTCTAGGAATAAACAATACTTGTTGGAACGCCAGAAAGGTTTTCATTAGTTTATTTCACATTTATTCTTTCTGAATAAATGGGTAGCCTCTTTCAAAGACTACAAAGATTTAGACAAATGTAAGTCTTTTTATGCTGCTAGTCCTGCCTGGTCCCCCCCTTCAGAACTGGGATTGGTTCCAGCTCTTCTGGGTTACAATCTTTCTGACCTGTCCACTACATGTGTCCCTTCCTTCTGAACATGGGCTAACATGGGTTGTATTGCAGATAATGAGGCTTTAATTCTATGCAAGGTGTGTCAGTCAGTATGCTTTAGGCTAGCTAAGCATGGATGTTAATAAAAAGTCAGTGACCATCCCTTGACCCTGGCCAGTTTGAGCTGGTTTGGCTTATGCCTCCTTCAAAAGGAACTTTTAGAATTCTTCCAGCTATATGATTGGATAAGGTCACTCTGCCCTTCCCTCATCCTGAATTACAGGTTCCTGCATATTCTGTGTAACATCTGTCTTTGCAATATCCACTCTTCCTATAGAATCTGTGGAAACCAAACTTAGCACTTCTCACATCACTAAATGGATTAATTACATCTGGTAGCTAAGAAAAGAAAGTATTGGTACACATGGATCTATGAACAGAGGTAACTGTAGTGAGTCCTAAGATTTATTACCTAAGACATAATAGTCAATCAAGGAGCACTTTTTCAGTGTTTACTCTGTGTTTACACTGGGATAAACACTTGGAGACACAAAGAAGACAAAAATGGTTCTTGGCCTCAAGTAACATACATTTTAATGGGAGGAAACAACTCATAAATAAATAGGTATATACAAGGTTTAGATAGAATAGATGGGTGGTGTGAGAAGCATGCTTATGGGGATCACAGGACTTCCCAGACAGGATCAGAGAGTTAGCCTGGACTAGCTTCCACTGCCCACTGTCCACTGCTTCCCTGGGTCCCCTTAGGAAGATCCACATGATATGCCCCCTTCTCACAGAAAGAACTCAGAAACAGAGCGGGCAGAGCTATAATGCTCACTGGGAACACCAGCACTGATACAGAAGCAGGATTAGCAGTTTATAGTTCTGTCCTTCCTGTTAGGGTTAAGGTGAGTTCAAATTCCTCCTTTTATTTCCCTACATTCCCTCTTTATGCAGATTATCTAGGCGTGGTAGGGAGGGTACTTGTGACCAGGATGTGAACTGAGGATGGAGCTGTTTGTTACATGCCCACCTTTCTAGTTCCTCCTGGGACCAGGATGGCCTTTGTCTTAGTAAAATAAGACAAAGGAGCTTTCCCACCACTATTGATTATTTCCCAATAACTTTTGTGGAAGCAAAACAAGATGCCATAATATCCCCTCTTACAATGGGAGTGGGGGTGAGGGGACCAGGATTTGAAACCAATGACTGGAGGTGAGGGGTCAACACTTTCCAGGTATGTGGGGGAGGTAGGGAAAAGTCAGCCAGTGTAAAGTCATGGAGATTGGAGCAAGTGCAGGCAGGCCAGTGTAGCTGGATTGTAGCATTCATGGAGAGGGGTGAAGTATAAAAAGACCAGAAAGTTAGGAAAAGTGAGATGACTGGATGGAAAATTTAGATTTTGAAAGTGTTTTAGAGATCAGAAGGAAACTCTCAATAAACATTCAAGGGTCTACTATGTACCAGGGACTGTGCTAAACTCTGGAGATATAAATACAAATAAAAACAGATTTTTTCTGTCCTCTAGGAACTTATAATCTAATAGGGGAAGACAGTACACAGAAGAAAGTGGAAAAGGGTGGGGGCCAGTAAAGAATGTCTCCGGGGCTTGATGGAGAATTCCAGAGGATTGTAAGAGCACTGTAGCTAATGGGAAATAGGAAGAAAAATAGTGTCAAGCCCCCTCCTTAAATGAAGACCCTAGAGCCTGTGACCTTGTCTTACAGTCAGAGAGTCCAATCAGAAGGTACTAATGATATTTGAGCATCAAACAGATTTAATCTTGCAATATAATATGAGTGTCCAATGATGGGTTTCCTGGGGAAGGAAGACATGATGGATGATTCTAAAGAAGATATAAAGAAATGTAGATGGTAGAAACTAGGGAACTCTGGGAATTCAAGTGACTAGTGGGTAATGTGATTAAGGAGAGGTGACTTTTTTTTCTTTTTATTTTTACTAGCTTTCAGTCATATTAGAAATGGGTTGGTTATGATTTCAGTACAAGTTAGTTAATTTTAAAAATTAAACAGTAAAATATTTCAAAATAATCCTTTGAGGACTTTGAAGACACTGACAGAGAAGGATGAGAATTGTACTGTGGCAGCCAGTTCAGGGCATGGCCTCCAACACAAATGAAAGCACACCAGGATTTCTCAGGGGACACTTGGACTCCCTTTTATCTTAGGTCATGAAATGACATAATACAAGTGAAAAGTGCTCCATAAAAGGCAAGCCTCGAATAGGGAAGATGGCAGAGTAGTCAGAGAGGAAGGGGTAGAGGACTTATTATCATCATTCGATTCATTTATCCCTTTACACCTCTTGGCGCATTAAAGGGATCAGAGCCCTAGGTCCAGGGAAAAAAGAAAAATGGAAAAAAAAAGACTAGAAATCCTATGTTTATAATCCCATGCACTTTGTTTCCATTTCTGTTCAGATAGTTGGAAGATGGGCACATCCCACAAAGCTTCTGGTTTTCCAGGCTGCTCTTTGTGGTTTTGTGGGATCTGTTTTACGATATATCGCTTCATCCCAACCTAGTGGCTCTTCCTATAGTAAATGGTTGGTTACTTATACAGCAAATGAGGATCAGAGCTGGCATTCTAACCTGGGTATCCTGACCACAGAGTCAGAGCTTTTGGTTCTCCAACCATCCCAGTCTGTTCCCTGGGGGTAGAGTTGGAGATGGGACTCAGAGTTGTCAGGGAGGCTACAGATCCCTACAAGGGATGACTACATGACTTTTAAGGTCAGAGCTCTTTGTTGCTTCAAAGATGATGTCTGACCTCTGAGAGCTGTATAAAAGCACCACCAGCCAGCTCATTTAATGATTCAGTATAAAAGATGCCTGCTATACACTCAAAAGAAAATGGATGTCACATGTATATATATGTATGTATTGATATTTTTCAAATGTAGGTAGAATGTAAATTCATGTAATAACAAGAATAATAGTAACAAATAATTATATAGCCCTTACTATGTGCAGGGTACTAAGCTAAGCCTTTAACAATTACTCTATTAAATCCTTGTAATAGTCCTGGGATGTAGGTGCTATTATTTACCCTCATTTTATGTATGAAGCAAACTGAGGTAAAGTTCTTTCTCCTAGGTCACTCAACTTGTAAATGTCTGAGGCTGAATTTGAACTCAAATCTTCCTGACTCCAGGCCTGGAACTTTATCCACTGAGCCATCTACATACCCCTAATAGCCAATTCTTTTAAAAGCAGAAGTGAATTCATATGAGATTGTTGTCATTATAGGACAGGTAGGTGGTACAGTGAATAGAGAACCAGGCCTGGAGTCAAGAAGGCTCATCTTTCTGAGTTGAACTTTGGCCTCAGACCTTTGTGACCCTAGACAAGTCACTTAGCTCTGTTTGCCTCAGTTTTTTGATCTGTAAAATGAGTTGGAGAAAAAAATGGCAAACCACTCTTTCCTGAAAAAAAAAAAACCCAAATTGGGTCATGATGAGTCAGAAATAACTGAAAAGCACTTAACATTTTGTCATTATGGATTTTTTCAATAAAATATACTAATATCACCACTACTACTTGATATGTAAATTTTTGGCTTTGAAAAAGAATCCCCATACTCAGAAGAGCTTCCATCCCTTACAGGGTACCATACTGCCTTATTTCTCACATGCATGTCTGATTTTCCTACTAGACTATCAGTACCGTAAGATCTCAGACTGTATTTTATTTACCTTTTATCTCCCTAGCTAATAGAATACAGCTCTAATGCATAGTAATTGCTTAATGAATGTTTGTTGAATAAATAAATTAAAGTATGGAGGAATGAATACATATCAATAAAGACAAAATTTTAATTTAAGTAACAATATTCCTAAATTTAATTACTATACTTCTATGGATAAAACATGGCTTCCTTGGAGATAAATTTCTGAAATCACAATGGAAGACAATCGCTACAATAGTTAGAAAAAAAATATTTCTCCCTAAACAAATTTTTTTTTAAATAGATGGATTTTTTAGGGTAATAGTTATATATGTAGAGACTGGACAACAACTTATTTATTATATTATAATACTTTTTGTATGTGGGTTGGGCTAGATGGCTGTGGAAATCTCTTCTGACTCTTAAATTCCATGATTTTTTCTGTGAAACATTATCTCATAATTCCTGCAAATTATGAAAACAGTATTCAGTTTCATCTGGGTCCAGGAATGGACTGAATGATGGGTGGCTAGGTGGTGCAGTGAGTAAAGCTCTGGCCCCAGAGTCAGGAGGACCCAAGTTTGATTCTGGCCTCAGACACTTAACACCCACACAAAAAAACTAGCCGTGTAACCTTGGGGAAGTTACTTAAACCCAATTACCCTCCAAAAGGCAAAAGAAAAAAAAAGGAATGGACTGAATGTCTTCTGTCTGAAGACAGGTAAATTTGGGAAGGCTCATGAACAGATAATGAACTCAATGTAAGGAGTGTTTGGAGGGGGGGTGGACTTCCTAACTAGAGCTGTCCAAAGGGGTTGCTTCAGAAGGTGATGGGTTCTTTTTCATCAGAAGCCTTCAAGTAAAGGCTGGATGGCTATTTCATATTCACTAAATTGTAGAGAAGTTTTTTGTAGAGGTACAGTTGGGACTAGCTAGTGTCTGTAGTCCTTCCTTTCAGTTCTAAAGTTCTATGATTATGTTTTGACCACAGCAGTTTATTACATGCTTTGCTAAGGCAGAGTGGTACTATGGTCTGTATCAGAAAATCACAAATGGATAAAACTATATATCCTTAAAGTACTCAAGTTATATTCCTAATATCAAAACAGAAGACAGAGAAACAAACAATATAATCAAGAGACCTCCAATATCCATTATCTTCCATTTATATAACATTAGCTTTCTCCCTCCAGCAAGTAAGACACAATGGGATCAAACTTCTTCGCTTAAAGGAATAGGTTTTTTATTCTTCCTCTTCCTCTCTGTCTACCCGATTCAGTATCTCTACCCAGTAATCTCTCTCCTTACCTGTGTTTGTGTGTGTGTGTATATAATATATATATATATATATATATATATATATATATATATATGTATGTGCACTGCATTTTCATATTGCTCCTCTGAGAACATATCCTCCCAGTACAGCATAAGCCCCTTGAGGGTAGAGACAGTTTCTCTTTTTTATTTTTATTCCTGCCAACTAGCAAATTGTCTACTACATAGTAAATGTTTAAAAAATGCTTTTGTGTTTGCTTAAGATATTTACATTTTAAAAAGTTCTCTCCTCTACAACAAGCAAAAGGTTTTCATTGGAGTTTCCTCATTTTTCTCCTTTTCTTCAAAAGTCAGAAAAACTATGGTGAAATGTTTGGTTGAAGAGTGGAGCTATTATTCAAAGAAAGTGATGAAAGCCTCCATTGGAGTCTGAAAGTGAAATTTGATGGTTATTAAATGAACATGCTACAGCAACTCATCTAGTCCCTTGAGAGTTTGTTTGATGACCCAATATTTCTTGGTCATCCCTAGTTTCTATGATTCCTAAACAAAAACAAAACATGGTTTCAGCCGAAGTGGGTAAAATGTAGATTCTGAGAAATGTTTTCTTGCTCCATGTGGTAACTGAGGGGTAATTCAGCTCATGATGTAAGCAGGCCAGAGCATGGATTCCCAGAGTCTGTCAGGAAGTAAACTGTCAAGAAAGAATGGTTTCTCATTAGTATTGACCAGCTGCTGGGCTACATAGCTTCACCCAAAGAAAAAGGCCAAGTGGAGTCCAAAGTGCTCTTCAAATAGAAAACAATTTTCTTAAGTGGGAGTGATGGGCACTTTCACCATCTTAAGGTAGAAAAAGTCCATATTTGGAACCTTAATTTGCCTCAACATTGGATTGGTTCTTCTCTAAGAAGGTGATGGAAATGAGGAAGAAAAGTTAAAATATTTAAATTTCTAATATCCAAATCATGATTTGTATTCCTTTGCCATATGTGAATTGTTTTACTATTAGCCATAATGATGATGATGGTGATGGTGATAATGATGGTGATGAAAATGATGATAATAGAATAAAAAAGCCCTCTTTGGACAATCATGATATGATCTCAACAAATAAAATGTCATAAAAAAAGCTTTGAATAGCTGACTATCATACGGATTTATTTATAGAGTCAGAATCAAAGTCGGTAAACATTTATTAAGTGCCTACTGTTTGCCAGGAACTGTGCTAAGCAGGGGGAATACAAAGAAAGGAGCAAGACAGCCTTTGTTGTCAAGGACCTTACAATGAGGGAAGGACACACACACAAAAGAACTGAAAAGCAGGAGTCGGAGGGTTGGAGGAGTGGTAAGGTGACATGGGAGCATGATGGAAACATCTGAAGACATCCAAAAGCAGTGTAACTGAACAGAAATGGGGTTACATTACTATAGACTGCAAAATGGGGCTCTTACCCAATACATGGTGAAATACCACCTGGTGGATAAAATTATATAATAGAAGTTCACTCTCTGTGGTCGAGATTAAAAAAAAAATTCCTATACTACAAAAAGTCCTTGAAATATCCTTGAAAATTCATCAAATAAACTGGAACTGGACCATTATCATTGATAAAACTATGCTGATGATCACTCAGGTATAATGTGGATCTATAAAAAGTAAAGGACAACATTTTAATTGATATCATCATCCAAACACTCATTATCTGTAAGATATGGCAACAAAAAGATTTCAATATTTGAAGTCCCAACAATGGAAACCAAAATTATGTGGGGACAGGATGAGGCTTATGTCCTCTCCACTGACCTTTTGGATACAGGAATTTTTACAGAGGATGCTTTTGGTGAGAATAAAGAGTGAGCTTATACCCCAACATTTTTGTTCAATTATAAAAGGTAATTGTTTATTCCACCTGTGTGACAGTCTGATAAATACTAACTATAAAAGAATAATAGCATAGTGACTTATCCCAGGACTGTTTTTATCTGAACTCTACCAAAGGAGAGAACAATATGAACAACAATAGAATAGCATTTATACAGTATTTAAAATTTTGGTAACCACTTTACACACATCACATTATTTAAGGCTCACAACAATCCTGCAAGGCAAATATATGTTTATTTACATTATACAGATCATAAAACTGAGGTTAAGAATAAAACCCAGGTCTTCCTCACTCTGAATCCAGCACTCTGGATAGAGTCTATCACTATGCTGCACAATGAAACTTAAATAGTCTTTGCATATCTACTCATACAACCTTTTTTAAAAATTTTTTATTAAGCTGTCGGGGTTAAGTAACTTGCTCAAGGTTACACGGCCAGTTATTTCTGGGTGTGGTGCTGAGTATCTGAGTCCAGATTTGATCCAGGTCATCCCGACACTGGAGCCGGTGCTCTTACTCGCTGAGCCGCCTGGCCGCCCCTAAGCAATTGGGGTTAAGTAACTTGCTCAAGGTTACATGGCCAGGTATTTCTGGGTGGGTGCTAAGTGTCTGAGCCTGGGATTAGATCTCCAGGTCATTCCAACACTGGAGCCAGTGCTCTTACTCTCTGTGCTACCTGGCTGCCCCCTCATACAACCTTTTTGCAGCATTAATACCATAGTTTTGGTGGTTGATAGGATCACAGGTACATAAGTGGAAAGGACTTTTGACATCACTCAGTCAAAGCCCTTATATTTTTTAACAGATGGAAGCCTCTTTTAAGTGGTAAATTATGTGATTTGCTCAAGATGGTGTCAGAACCAGAATTTAAAGCTGGATCCTCTGACTATGAAAACCAATGATCTTTCAACCTCACCAGTTTATTAGCTGAAGGACCTTAGTATCATGTGGTCTGGTAGAAAGCCCACTGAGCTAATAATGAGAAGAGCTGGATTTAAGGACTTAGTTTTATCACCCTAGGATCTTATTTCATTTTATCAGTATGACATTTAGCTTTTCTATCTATAAAATATCAATTATATTTGCACTAAAGATTTCACATGAAATCTTTAGGGAGCAAAATTGAATATACACACATACCTAGATGCACACACAGATATATAGATAGATAGATATATAGATAGATAGATAGATAGATAGATAGATAGATAGATAGATAGAAAGATAGACACACATATATGCATTCACACACATATGTGTATGCATTGTAATGCTCAAGTGAAATAATAAATGAAAAGGACTTTTTAAACATTGAAGCACTGTGTAAATGTCAGTTATTAGTATTAGTAGTTAGTAATAGTAGTAGTGGTGGTGGTAGTAGTAGTAGTAGTAGTGGCAGTGTTAGTAGAAGTAATTAGTAGTAGTTAATGGGTAGTAGTAGTAGTGGTAGTAGTAATAGTGGTGGTGGTGGTAGTAGTAGTAGTAGTATTAGTAGCAGCAGCAGCAGCAGAAGCAGTAGTAGTAGTAATAGTAGTAGAAGTCATCATCATTGTCATTGTCTAAAGTCACCAGGCCTTGAGTCTGATGAGAAAATTTTAAAAATATATATAAATTTTGACATTTCTCCTTATATAAATTATATAATCATTTTCTTCAGTGAGTTCAATTTAGTTCAATTATACAGAATTCCTTGATTTCCTGTTAGCAAAAGTCATTGCACAGGTATTCATTAAGCTCCGATACAAAGAGAAAAATAAAAGAATCTCTGCTCTCAAATTGCTTAAAGTCACAGTTTTTTCCTTCATGGAATTAATGATCTACTTAAGAAGCCAATGAAGGGAAGGTAGGACACAAAGTACATGGTTAACTCTAATGAAAAATAAAATGTGCTTAGGACAAAGGAGAAAGACAGAGACAGTGTTCTAGGAATATTTGAGGAAAGAGAGAACTATCAGCTGGGGAAGAAATCAAGGTTTTGTGGAAAAACTAGCCCAGAAGAGAGAAAAGGAAGCTCCTTCCCAGCATGGGGAAGGAAGGCTGCACAAATGTACAAAGATAAGGGAAAGCATGTCAAATCCAAACAATAACCAGACACAGTTTAAGATGAAGGTACCCACTGCTGGGCAACCTTTCTAAGAGATGGGAGATTGTGTTTGGTTGTCAGAGGTCAGATTTGTGTTTTTAAAACAAATTTTCTGCATTTGTCATTGCTGCTTAAGTGCCTCTTGTTTGTACCCTTTTTTCCTAGCCTTCTAGTGGTATAAGATCTGACTGTGGATGATAGATGACCACCAGGGAAACAGATGCCAAAGCAGAGTGTGTGACTGACAACCTCTAGGGCCATACAAGCAATGCCAGAGAGGAAAGTAGGGAAAACAAAAAAAATAATAATAATAATTTCAGACCACCATGACTGATCAGCTGCAAAGCTCTTGGAATCTTATCTGCCATTCACTTCCTCTCCCTCTCTCAGACCACATGGAAACACTTATAAGGGCTGAACTAGTCTGACCTGGGCACACCAGCACTGAAGGCAGTTCAGAATTGCCTTAAAAGTCTCATAGATCTAGTAAAGTCAGAGATGCTTGTCTTTGCTGCATAGTCTCAGCTGAGCTCCTCTGCCTATAATAAGAATCAGAATTTATAAAGCATAGGCTTCTCATTTTGTTGGATTCTCATGAGAACTCTGCTTGGTAGGTACTGCTATCTTCCTCATTTTGCTGAGGAGGAAACAGGGTTGAGAGAGATTAAGTGACTTGCCCAGGGCCATACAGGAGAGAAGGAAAGAAGGATTTATTTAACACCTACTATGCATCAGGCATTATGCAAAAGATTTAAACAAATTTTAAATTTTAATTTAAACAAATTTTTAAACCAAAAAAAAAAATACATCTCATTTGATCCTTTCAGCATCCCTGGGAGGTTGTTGTTATTATTATCCCCATTTTGTAATGATACAGTTGGTACATGAAGGAATGATTGAAATCAGGTCTTATTGAAATTAACAAGTATTTACTAAATGCCTACAATATTCCAGGTTCAGTATGAAGCCCTGGGAATACCGAGAAGAACAAAGCAAAAGATAATTCTTTCTTTCAAGGGACTCAAAATCTAATGCAGGAGCCAATATACAAATGATTATGTACAAATAAGGTACAGAGAAGATAAATAGGAGGTAATCTCAACAACAAGATACATCAGTAAAATTAAGGAGAACTGGCAAAGAATCCTTTCAGAAGGTGGGACTTGAGCTGAGAAGTGTAAGTATGCCAAGAAATCCAGGGAAGCTAGGAGGCAAAGAGAGGGTTATAGGTGTCCGGACCAGCCAGTGAAAATGCACAAAGTTGGGAGATGGTATATCGTATACAAGGAACAAAAAGGAAGCCAGAGTATGTAGATAGGAATGAGGCATCAGAAGCCTGCAGAGGTAGAAAGGTATATTTTCTAAGAAAGCATGGAATGTTGGGGGCAGCTAGGTGGTGCAGTGAATAGAGCACCAGCCCTGGAGTCAGGAGGACCTGAGTTCAAAAATGGCTTCAGACATTTAACACTTACTAGCTCTGTGACCTTGGGCAAGTCACTTAACCCCAATTGCCCTGTCTTCTCCCCTCCAAAAAGAAAAAAAAAGCATGGAATAAAAACAGGATATTCCTGAATTATTTAAAATAAAAATAAGAATTGACAGGATAAATAGCTTACATAGAAGGAATAATTAGCAGAATAAAATGAATTATAATCTACACTGGCAAGTCTCACCAAAAGAAATAAATAGAATTTTTGAAACTTATGTGTATTAGAACTCTGAAGAATATTAAATGGAGATAGAAAAGAGTATTTTTAAGTTGTGTGAGGCACCTAAAGAAAGACTGACCATGTATTAGGTCATACTTTATGAATTAATGTAGAAAAGAAGAAATATTAAATGCAGACTTTTCAGGCCACAATTCAATAAAAATTACTTCCATTAAAGGCCTTGGAAACATGGTTGAAATTAATTGGAAATTAAATAATCTAATCATGAAGAATGAGTGGATCAAACAATATTATTAAAGATAGTAACAATTATGAGATAACATACTAAAATTTGTGAGATGAGACTAAATCAGTCATTAGGGGAAAATGTGTATCTTTAAACATTTGTATCAATAAAAGAGAGAAACAACATATTCACAAACTAGGTATGCAATTTAAAAATGGAAAATGAATTAAAAATCCACAATTGAATACTAAAATAGACATCAAAGGAGAGATTAATAAAATTGAAAGTAAAAAATATTGAACTAATAAAACTAAAAAACAAGTTTCATGAAAAAGCAATAAAATAAACAATTGACAAATTTGATTTTTAAAAAGAAAACCTAATTACCATTATCAAAAATGAAAAGGATGTATGTAAAACCAGTTGTAATGGTAATATAATTTGACCCCTTTGTATTGGCAAGTAAGCAGGTACTTAGAACTTAGTAATTGATCAAGCCTCTATTGGGGAAACTGAGGTATGAACTCCTGTCTCCTGCTGCTGACATACAAGGAAGGGGTTGGCTGAAATATTAAGCTAATACTGTGTGTATATAAGAAAAGCCCCAGATAGGCACAGTCAGAATTTCTTGGGACAAGAATCTGGTGCCAGAAACTGTTCTGAAGAGCAGCCCAGGAGCCCAGGAACCCCCTCCCCCCAGGCTGGATAAGTTGATTCTGATTTTTTGAATAAGCTGCAGAAGACTGAGGAAGCATCACTTGGATGCAGGGACTTTGTCTGTTTGTGGCTTGGTTGAGCCTTGAATTCCTGGGAACAGAAATTGTGAAAAATTTTAGATGGACTGGACCCTATGAACTTCGCTGTGGAGCAGGACCTACCCAGAGATCTGTACAAGGAACTGGGAGCTGTCTGCCATTGAACCCAGGTGATAGTCTGGTGAATCCAGGTAGAATCTGGGACCATGGAAGAGGATACATGGAATATGAGAACTGGCCCCATGTCAAGATGAAAAGACCTGTCCATTGGTACTGAGTAATGATGAAATTGTAGTTTACTAGTGATCTAGGGGTGGAATGTTTGTGTATTTTCTAATGATTGTACTTAGTGATTAATGATAATTAGTAATTTACTGTAATAATTAGTATTTTTTTTAGTAATTAGTACTTTGGTATGATTATTCTTTATTCTAAATATTGTGACCACTTTGGTGAAAACTATGAGGCCATTTTAATGATAAGTTGTCATGAGTACAATATTGTGATTTTCTGTGATAAGTTGTAATATTGTGTATGATGTACCTTGATTTTCTGTGACTGTTTTGCTTTGATTTGTTATGGAATAAATAGGGTGTTCACTATACTGTGTAATCAGAACCTTAAAAGCTGTTCACAGTAGCATTCCTCTGGAAAGCTGCTCGTGCTTGGCTTTACACCAAAGAAGATGAAATTAAAGCAATTATTAGGTGCCATCTTGCCCAACTTTATGCTAATAAAACTGTTAATTCTAAATAAAATGAATGAATATCTACAAAAAGTAGAAATTGTCCATAATATCAGAAGAGTAAATGGAAAATTGAAATAGCCCTATCTTGGGAAAATAAATTGAACAAACCACAAATGAAGCTCTTAAGGGTGAAAAACCCAGGGAAGATGAATTTACAAGTAAATTATAACAAACATTTAAAGAACAATTAATTGCAATACCATACAAACTGTTTAGGAGAAATATATATGTAAACAAGGGGACCTACTAAGTATCTTTTGTGACATAGATTTTATCTAAACTAGGGAGAGAAAAACAGAAAAAAGAAAACTATAGACCAATTTCCATAATGAATATTGATGCAAAATTTTAAAATAAGACACTACCAAGTAGATTATAGAAATATAACATAAAGATGATAAGTAAAGCTAGGTCACATTGGATAGAACTCTGGTCTTAGAGACAGGAGGACCTGAGTTCACATCTGGCCTCAGACACTAGCTGTGTGATTCTGGGCAAGTAACTTAACACTGATTGCCTCAAAGGAAAAAAAAAAAAAGTTCACGCATAATGCATGACCACTTTGAAATTCAGGGCTCATTCAAAATTTGGAAGACAAAAACATAAGTGACCATTTCAGTAACAGAAAAAAAAAACAACAACACAATAAAACTATGTCAATAGATGCATGAAAAGCTTTTGACTGGATATACCACACATTCCTATTAAAAACACTAGAAAGCATAGGAGTAGAGTTTTTCTTAAAATGATCAGTAGAATCTATCTAAAACCAAGAGCAAATATTATCTGTAATGGGGATAAACTAGAAGCCTTTCCAATAAAATCAGGGGTAAAGCAAGGATATCAATTAAAATCATTCATATTCATAATGTTCTACAAGTGTTACCTGTAGCAATAAGGAAAGAAAAAAAAAGAAATTGAGAGAGTGAACATAGTGAACCATCACTATTTTTTGGATGATATGATGGTATATGTAGAGGAATCCTATAAAATCAATTAAAAACTATCACAATAATTAACAACTTTAGCAAAATTGCATTATATAAAATAATTACAGACAAATCATCAGCAATTTATATATTATCAACAAAACCTAGTATGAAGACATGAAAACAAAAAAGAAATTGCATTTAAATTAACTCTTAACAGGATAAAATACTGGGAAGTTTCCCTACCAAGACACAACTAGAAACTATAGGAACATAATTTTAAAACTCTTTTTAAACAAGATAGATTTAAACAATTGCAGAAATATTAATTGCTCATGGATAGACTGAGACAATCTAATATAAATGACAATATCATCAAAATTAGTTTTATTTATTAAGTGCCATACCAGATTATGAAAAATTGTAGACCTAGAAAAATATTAGCAAAATTCATATGGAGGAACAAAAAAATCAATTATATCAAAGCAATCAAAGAGAAAAAAACTGAAGGAAGGTGTCATAGTATTATGTGACATAAAACTATACTAGAGAGTAGTAATCATTAAAACAATTTAGCACTTGATAAGAAATAGAGATTTAAATCAGTGGATATATGATTTAGATCTAAAAAATGATATAATAAGTTTAGGAAGCATAGGGGAAAAATCTATTAGATTTATAAAGAGAGGAAGAATTCATGATCAAATAAAATATAGAGATGATCATGGGAAATGAAATGGATAAAGTTGATTATATTAAAAGTTTATGAAAAAAAAAACTAATACAGACAAAATTAAAAGGAAAGCAGAAAACTAGGTAATATTTTGTTACATCAAGTTTTTCTGATAAATACCTCATTTATTTCTTTTTTTTAAGCAATTGGGGTTAAGTAACTTGCTCAAGGTTACACGGCCTGTTATTTCTGGGTGTGGTGCTAAGTATCTGAGCCCAGATTTGATCCCCAGGTCATCCTGACACTGGAGCTGGTGCTCTTACTCACTGAGCCACCTGGCCGCCCCTAAGCAATTGGGGTTAAGTAACTTGCTCAAGGTTACATGGCCAGGTGTTTCTGGGTGGGTGCTAAGTGTCTGAGCCCGGGATTCGATCCCCAGGTCATCCCGACACTGGAGCCAGTGCTGTTACTCGCTGTGCTACCTGGCCACCCCAAATACCTCATTTCTTAAATATATAGGAAGCTGAGCAAATTTTATTAAAAAATAATAAAAGCCATCCCCCAACTGATAAATGGCCAAATATATGAATGGTCAGTTTTCAGGAAAAGAAATGAAATCTTTAAATAGCCATATGAAAAAAAGTTGCCTTAAACTGCTAATGATTAGTGAAAATTAAATTAAAATAATTCTGAGGTATTGCACATTATCCACATATAAATAACAAATCAATAACCATATCAGTAACAAAACAGAAATCATATGATTATCTCAATAGATTCAGAAAAAGCTTTAGACAAAATACAGTGCCCATTCTTATTAAAAACATTAAAGAGTATATGAATAAATGGAGCTTTCTTCAAAAAGATAAGTAGTATCTGTCTAAAACCATCAGCAAACCTTATTTGTAAAGAGGATAAACTAGAAACCTTCCCAGAAAGATCAGGGGTGAAATATTGTCACAACTATTATTCAATATTTTACTAGACATTTTAACTTTATCAATAAGAGAAGCAAAAAATAAAGGAATTAGGAAAGGCAATGAGGGGACAAAAATATCACTTAATTGACAACTTTAGCACAGGATATAAAATAAAACCACATAAATCATTGCCCTTTCTGTACATTACCAACAAAGTTCATTAGCAAGAGATAGACAAAGAAATTCCATTTAAAATAATTGTAAACATTATAAAATATTTGGGTGTCTATTGGCCAATACAAATCCAAGAAAAAATATGAACACAATTACAAAACACTTTCATACAGATAAAGTAAGATCTGAACAACTGGAAAAATGTTAATTGCTCATGAGTAGGCCAAGTTAATATAATAAAAAAGAAAATTCTACACAAATTAATTTACTTATTCAGTGCCATACCCACCAAACTATCAAAAAATTATTTTTTAGGTATAGAAAAAAATAACAAAATTCATCTGGAAGAACCAATGGTCAAGATTATCAAGGGAATTAATGAAGAAAAAAGTGCAAAGGAAGATGACATCTTCATACCAGATCTAAAACTATATTATAAAAAGGAGCAATCATCAAAATTAAATCATCAGTACTTAAGTATTGGCTAAGAAATAGAGTGCTGGATCACACTAGGTACACAAGGCACAGTAATAATGGTATGACTATGGTAATCTACTGTTTGATAAACCAAAAGACTCCAGCTTCTGGGATAAGAACTCACTATTTGACAAAAAATTCTGGGAAAACTGGAAAATAGTATGACAAAAATGTGGCATAGACTAGTATTTCATATTGTATACTAAGTTAAGGTCAAAATTGGTACATTATTTAGAAATAAAGACTGATACTATAATAAAACCAGGATATCAAGGATGAGTTTATTTGTCATACCTATGCAAGAGGGAGAAATTAATGACCAAACAAGAGATAGAGAACTTTATAAAATGCAAAACAGATAATTTTGGTTATATTAAATTTAAAAAGTTTTGCAGAAACAAAACCAAGAGAGAAGGAAAGCAGAAGTTGGGAAACATTTATTTTCTTTAAAGCAGGTGTTTTTGATAAAGGTCTCATTTCTAAAATATTTGAAGAGTCAAATTTATAAGAATACAAGCAATTTCCCAATTGATAAATGGTCAAAGGATATGACAAGGCAGTGTTCCAATGAAGAAATTAAAGCTATCTACAATCTTATAAAAATGCTCTAAATCACTATTTATTAGAGAAATGCAAATTAAAACAACTCAAGTATCACCTCACATAGACTGGTTAATGTCACAGAAAGGGAAAATGATAAATGTTAGAGAAAATGTGGAAAAATTCGAATCTAATGCATTGTTAGTGCAATTGTGATCGGATCCAATCATTCTGGAAAGCAACTTGGAACTATGCACAAAGGGTTATCATCCTGCATACCCTTGGATCTAGCAATACCACTACTAGGTCTATATGCCAAAGAGATCATAAACAAGGGAAAATGACCCACATGTACCAAAATACTCATATCAGCTCTTTTTGTGGTGGCAAAGAATTGGAAATTGAGTAAATGCTCATCATTTGGATAATGGCTGAACAAGTTGTGGTATATGAAAGTAATGGAATACTATTGTGTTGTAAGAAATGAAGACGAGGTGGATTTCAGAAAAACCTGGGAAGACCTACATGAATTGATGCTGAGTGAAATGAGCTAAACCAGGAGACCCCTGTACATAGTAACAGTAATATTGTGTGATGATCAACTATGATTGACTTATCTCTTCTCAGTAATTCAATCATCCAAGATAATTCCAAAAGACACATGATAGAAAAGGCTATTTATATCCAGAGAAAGAACTTTGGAGTCTGAATGCAGATCAGAACACATAATTTTCACTTTTTTTTTGGCCTTTTCCTTTTATTTTGTTTCTTCTTTCACAACATGACTAACGTGGAAATATGTTTCCAAGATTACAGTTGTATAACCTATATCAGATGGAGGATGGGGGGGGGAAAGGGAAGGGAAGGAAGGAGAAAATTTTGAGATAAAAATGTATGTTGTAAACTATCTTTGCATGTAATTGGAAAGACATAAAATAATATTTACAAAAAATACTACTAATCGATCTGTATCCTAAAAAGATAAAAGGAAAAGGATTTATATGTAAAAAAAATAAATTTAGCAGCTCTTTTCATAGTGGCATAGAATTAGAGACCTAGGGCATACCCATCAATTGGGGAATGGCTGAGCAAATTATGATATATTATTATGATAATTAATGTTATGCTGAAAGTAATGATGAAAATATGGTTTCAGAAACACCTAGAAGAATTATATGAACTGATACAAAGCACACAGTGAACCAAAAGAGGGGAGCATGGTACACAATGACAGCAATATTCTAATGGTAATCAACTGTGAAAGTCTTAGAAATTCTGATCAATACATTGATCTGTAGCAATTCTGAAGGATTCAAGATATAAATTCCTATCCATTTCCAGCTAAAGGACTAGCAGCCTATATGTATAGATTGAATCATATTTTTTCTCTTTATGTTTCTTGTTTGTTTTTCTCCACATGGCTGATGTGGAAATATGTTTTGCATGACTATGTTTAAAAGGGTATTGTATTTCTAACCTTCTCAATGGTTTTGGGGAAAGGATGAGGGTGGGAAATATTTTTAAACAATATAAAAATGAAAATATATGCATACAACTAATTGGAACATTAAACAGTCTAATAATAGGCATCAAATCTGCAAATGGCCAAGAAAATGCACTGCAAATTTTAAGGAAAGAAAATTCTAATAACAAAAACTATTTTGCACCTGCTAGAACCTACAGAAGAAATAATATGTCCCCCAAAAGGACAGGATGAAACTCAAAATAGTATACCCTGAAAATCTGAGCCCTGTGGCTAGTGAAAAAAAAATATGGATATTCAATTGGAATCATTTTCATGACATTTTCATTTTCTGCTTTGCAACTTGACACAGTTCCTGGCACATAGTAAATAAGTGTTTAGTAAATATTTGTTTCCTCCTTCTCAAAGTATAAAGGAAGCTTGCCCAAGACTCAAAAAATAATTGGCATTTCATGAAAATTTCCCTTATTGCCCTCTAAGCATGCCTTTGCAGCCATGTGATACCTGAACAAATCCTTTCACATCTTTGGGCTTTATTTTCCTAAACTAAAATGAGGTGTTTGGACTAGAAAATCTACAAGAATCCTTCTTGTTATCATATTCCATAATTCAATGAAATGGCCTAAGTCACCAAAACTCTTCTAATCGCAAATGTGGACAGAGCTGTGAGTTTTACCCTCCCAGTACCTTAGGCTCACAACCTAGAAGTCATCCTCGACTTCTTCCTCATGATCTGTCCTTCCCCATATCCATGCTGTTGCCAAGGGCCTGCTGATTTCACCTTTGCAACATATCTCCAACATCCTTTCTCTCCTCTGACACTGCCTGTGATCATTGTAGTGAGGCCCTCGTCACCTCGCACCTTGATTATTGCAATAGCTTGCTGATGTGCCTGTGTGCCTCAAGTCTCTCTCCCCTCCTCCTCATCCTCGACAATAAACTTTCTTGGCTTTCTATTGCTTATAGAAGCAAATACAAATCTCTCTGTTTCATAATCAAAGGTCTTTATAACCTTGTTTCCTTCTACTTTTTCAGTTTTCTTCTACTTTAACAAGTATTCTTTGATCCAGTGACACTGGTCTCCTGGCTATTCTAAGAAGGAGACTCTCTATCTCTGTCCTCCTAGAATGTTCTCCCTCCTCTGCTCCAACTACTGACCCCTCTAACTTCCTTTAAGTTCCAGCTAAAATCCCACCTTCTTGAGCAGAAGCAGGAGAAAATTGTACACGGTAACAGCAGCATTGTGTAACGATCAACTATAATAAACTTATCGCTTCTCATCAATACCAATACCAATCAATATCAATTCCAAGAGAATTCCAGATGACTCATGATGGAAAATGCTTTCCACATCCAGAGAAAGAATTATGGAGTCTAAATGTAGATCAAAGCATACTGTTTTCACTTTTTTTCTTTCTCATGAACTTTCTCTTTTGTTCTGATTATTTTTTCATAACATAACCAATGTGGAAATATATTTAATATGACTATAAATGTGTAACCTACAAAATTGCTTGCTGTTTTGGGGAGGGGGAAGGGAAGGAAGGGAGTGAAAGAAATTTGGAACTCAAAATCTTATGAAGTGAATGTTGAAAACTATCTTTACATGTAATTGTAAAAAAAAAATACTATTAGGTGCAAAAAAAGAAAAAAAAATCCCACCTTCTACAGAAAGACCTCTCTAATCTCTCTTAATTCTTTTGCCTTCTCTCTTTTAACTATTTCCTTGTTATCCTATACATAGCTGGCTTTGTATATATTTATTTGCATGTCTCATTCATTAAATTGTAAGTTCCTTTAGCAAAGGGATTGGTTTTTTTCACCTCTTTTTGTATTCCCAGTGCTTAATACAATGCCTGGTATATGATAGAAGCTTATCAAATGTTTATTCATTGTTTGATTGGTTTTTCCAATCTCAGTCTTTAAGGGGGAAAATCTTAAAAACGGATTTTCCTGTAATTGTTCTAAAAGTAATTGACATTTCATGAAAATTTCCCTTATTTCCCTGTAAGCCTAAGAGTTAACTTACTCAGGTACATCTAATTCCAAAGTAAAGAAATTCTAGATAATTCTGATTTAGGTAACTTTTTACAGTGGGCCCACTGAGCTGGGGAAAACACACTACTGAGGGCACACATCTTGCTTTCAACCATTAAGTAGTATCACTTACATTACTACACCCCACATATTAAGTTCCAGTCAAATTGACCTTTTTTATAATTCCCATACATCCAAATTCCTTTTAACACTGTCTGTTCCCCTTGTTTAGAATACACCCTCTCCTTACTTTCATTTCTAAGAATTTTAGTTTTCATCAAGATTCAGCTTAAGGGTCCCATCCTACATGGTCTTTTCTGATATCCCCAGCTACTAGTGTCTTTTCCTCCCAAATCACTTTTTGTCTATTTTGTATAAACCTATGTCAATAAATGTTCTCTCAGACTACTCTGTAATTTCCTTAAGAGTAGAGACCATTTCACTTTAATTCTCACATTTCTGCTTCCTAGCATAATGCTTGCCACATAAGTAGACCTTTAATAAATGATTACTGATTCACTGGAAAATAAAAGCTTAAACTTGAACTAATAGTCACAAATTTGGGGAAAGTCAATTAAAACTTAATTAAAGGGTGAAGCATCCTAATTATGAGGCATCCCAAAGTGGGATGAACTGCCTTGGGAGGAAGTAGTTTACCTCTGGAGTTTTTCAAACAGAAGTCAAATGAGCACTTGTCCAAAGGGTCATAGAAAGGATTCTTGTTCTGATATGGTTTAGATTAGATGACTCTTGAGATACAAGATATCTCTGCATATACAAAATGCCCTGCTGCATTTTATGAAATGTAAATACCACTTTCTGGATTTAAAATAATATGAATTTTAAGGGGGCAAGGAGAATGAGGTGGGGGATGGGCTCTTGGAATCTCATTGGTCCATTCAGGCATGCTCCTTTGGGATTCTCTTCCAGCTTTCTGCTGAGATAGATAGACCCTTTGGAAGGAAAGAGGAAGCACCCTACATGATTATCAAGTTGGAAAAGATCTTGAATAAGATGGAGCCTCAACATGTCTAAAGAGGCGCCAGTCTTCCATCTGCCTCAGTGATCTGTGTTCTTTTAAAGGGATGCTAGTCTGTCTAGTATGAAGATTAGAGAAACAAAACATTAAGGGAAACTGCATTTGTCATTTGGAGTTAATGTAGAGACAGCTTCTAGCAGAATGTGACTGATTCTGGGCTAGACCAACAGGAAATGGTTTGCAGGAGATAGAGATTCTGGCCAGCTGGCCCCTTGATGCTTCTGAGCTCTCGATCGTGAGGTCAGAACAATTTTCCAGGCAGGCCTGATAAATGCAGGACCCTTTTCTAACTTCTGATCATGATGGAGGCATTACAGTGGAGAGAACCTGGAGAGTTCCTATGAGACCAGTGACACCCCAGACAGGCTCAGTGATGCCTATAGACATTAGCACTCCAGAAGTACTTGTTGTGATAAGCAGTGACTCTGAAACATGTCTATCTGTCTGGATAGCAGGCTCTTATCCAATAAAAGTTCTTCATTGATATGATACTTTATCCCAAAGTAGCTGATGCAAGGAATTCACAATTTAGATTAGGACACCAAGTTGTTAAACATTTATGGAAAGGTAGAGTCTCGGTCCTCTCGAAAAGTGGTATAAAACTCATATTAAAACAAGGGACATTAAACAGTATATAAGGATCATTGCAGGTCACACATTGACTTAGAAGACCACATATTATCATTATCTATGTTCTGTTGTACTTGTATTTATTTTTATTCATGTTGTCAAATATTTCTCAGTTATAATTTAATCTGGTTCAGCTGCACTAAGATTATCATCTGATTGGCTGTTTGACACTGTTCTTGAAGAACGAAATGAAAAAAAAAAGGAATGAAAATCAAAGATAAAGTCATAGATATGAAAGTTAGTATCATAAAGGTCATACAGTTTGTACCTAAACAAGAATCCCTTCTAAATCTATCCAGAAGGCAGTACTGTATAGAGAGAAAAGTTCTAAACTTTGAATTAAAAGACCAGCGTTCCAGTCCTAATTCTTCCATACACTACATGTGTGGCCATGGGAAAGCCACTCAGTTTCTCAGTCTGGGCTTCCTTTTGCTCATCTGTAAAATGAAGGGATCAGACTAGACAACCTCTAACGTCTTTTTCCACTCTAAATATATGATCTTTTTATCCTTTGACTTCTAAGGAGTCTCTCTGTTAGATCTGAATCTGCCTAATGGCCATCTAAACTTCAATTGAAGGCCTTTCTTTAGTGCAGGATTGTGCTGGCAAATACTTAACTGTACCTCAAAAAAAAAAGTATGCACAATGACATACTTTGAAGTTGAAATCTGCATGATTAAAACTTTCCTAAAGTCTAGAATTCAACATAGCAATAAAACAGACCCTGCTTTAAACCATTTGTTTATTCTGGACTTGTGACACTCAGATGTCCCTTATGATACATGTTTGAGCTCTACCTCAGCACAAATCAGAACCCAAATGACCATAAGCCCACATGCAGACCTCTGGGAAACATACAAATACCCCTCTCCCCCATATCTCCTTTTCCAGAGGTTTGATAGCCAGATTCAGCCATGAAGCTGAGATAAACATAAAGGAGCAGTAGATCAGTGTGAACAAGGAACGATACCACTCTCCGGTGGTACAACACTTGGCCTTTAGTTTCCATACAACCCTATACATTTTGCATTAGGTATCAGCAAGGAGCGAATAGTTTCATCATGGATCCTTTAGAATTGTCTTGAACCATTGTCTTGTTCAGGGTAGCTAAGTCTTTCACAGTTGCTCATCCTCACAATATTGCGGTTACTGGGTCATTCACATGAGGCAAAGTCAATTGCTTCATAGACATAGGGAGCATTGGAGAGTTTTATTCACTTC
Source organism: Petaurus breviceps papuanus (assembly GCF_028583685.1). Taxonomy (NCBI): domain Eukaryota; kingdom Metazoa; phylum Chordata; class Mammalia; order Diprotodontia; family Petauridae; genus Petaurus; species Petaurus breviceps. The sequence goes on from NW_027187460.1 coordinate 32,565,557, forward strand.
ATCCCTTTTAGGACTTGAGGAATGCCCCTATGTCAGAAAAATTATACTTGTGCCTGCAGTGATGATGGACAGTTCCATTTATAATGACCTCACTAATCCCAGATAAGGGGAAAACTTTTTAATAATTTGTTAGCACTCCTCAGCTGGCATGTACCTTGATATCAAAGCATATCTTCCACGAAGCATAGTACAATTCCAATTAGTGTTACGAGATTTGTACATAGAACTTGGTTCTAATACTTATGACATAAGATCATAGGATCATCAAATTGAATTTGACAGGCACATATTACAACCTCATTATACATTCTTTTTTCATAGAGTCCTGAAGTCCTCAGGAGTTCAGCTGAATGGAAAAATGCATAATGAGGTAATAATAATAATACCATTTGTGGGCAGCTAGGTGGCACAGTGGATAGAGCACTAGGCCTGGAGTCAGAAACACCAAAGGTCAAATCTGACCTTGCACACTTACTAGTTTCATGACCCTAGGCAAGTCCCTTAAACCCTGCTTGCATAAATCTGGAGAAGGAAATGACAAATCCCTCCCATATCTTTGCAGAGAAAACCCCATGAACAGTTGGTCTGTGGAGTCACAAAGAGTTAGACATGACTGAATGACTGAACCAGCAACAATAGCATTTATATAGTATTTTTAGTGTTTTAAGATGTGTAAAGTAGTTTGCAAATATTTTCTGATTTATCTGTACCACAACTCTGAGAGGTAAGTGGTATTTTTATCCCCATTTTACAGACGAGAAAACCAAGACCAAGAGAGGGCAAGTGACTTTCCCGGTGTGATACAGCTTGTAAGTGTCTGAAATTTTGTGCCATTTTGCAGCAAGAAGATAGACTACATTGAAAATGAGATCTGAGAATGAGATTGTGTCACAGATTCCCTGACCCTGAGTTCAATCTTTCATCCCCAGAGAGGAAATTCCTGTTATCAAATACAAGCACTTACATGATGACATTCCTTGCTCTTAGTGAACTCTTTCTGGGATAATAGTGATTCTTGCTTCCTCTTCTAACTTCATACAAACCATGTCTACATGTACATATCATATAAATATAAAATACTATATCCTATCCATATAAGCATTATTTAATATCTCTTTATCCAAGTAAGGGTCACCCACATTCAGAGCTTAACAAAAACTTAGAATCTTGTTCAACACTCTCAATTTACAGATGAGAAAATTGAGGACCCAAAGAGATTAAGTGTCTTATTTCTCCATCTTCCTGCAGTTAGTAAATGGCATAGCCAGGATTCAAATTTAGGTCTGCCTCAAAAGCAGGATTTTTCTCACTTTATCACACTGGTCTCATATTATTAAAATGAATTATCTGTATGTTGAAAAAAGCATTCAAACATGAATGGTTTATTATCTTTTGGCCATAGGTTAAAAAATAGTTTTCTGGTTTTTTTAAAATAAAGTAATATACATTTTACTATTGTATCATATTTATATGAAATGGGCTTCTCTGCAATAGATGTTATAAATATAAAATATTTACTTCAATTAGCATTTAAAAAATTTAAGTGGTAATATCACCAGTGATCTATTTCAAGAGAAAAAAAAGTCCATCTATCACATTAGTTAGTATTGTATTATTATGGTTATTATTATGTGTTATAAATATGAAATTTATAAGTGATTATTAAGCAAATATCTTTCCATGTCATTCTATTTTCATTATATATTGACCATTGGTGTTATAAATTGTATGTAACAATTTCTTAATTTTATTTGAATAAATACATGTTAAGAAAAAATTTTAAAAATGAAATGAATTATCTAGGCCACGTTGTTCACAATGAAGGGGATTTCGGAAGTGCTGGCAAGGAAAACGTAATGCTTTTTCCAAAGAACATCCCACAGACCAATTCTAGTGATGGATACTGACCAATGTCATTAGCAGAGCCAACATCTGAAATTGAATTAACTTTTCTATATTTGCTTGCTCAATGGAGAGGTGATATTGTTATTCAGTCGTTTCAACCCTGTCCAGCTCTTTGTGATCCTATTTTGGGGTTTTCCTGGCAAAGATACTAGAGCGGTTTGTCATTTCCTCCTCTAATTGATTTTAAAGATGAGGAAACTGAGGCAAACAGAGTTAAGCAACTTGCCCAGGTAGTATGTGTCTGAGGCTGGATTTGATCTCATGAAGATAAGTCTTCCTAATGCCAAACCCCAGTGTTCTATCCATTATGATACCTAGCTGCCCTAGAGGTAACATAAAGTAGTGGTTAGTTTGCTGAACTTAGTGCAAGGGAGATATCATTGCAAATCCATTCCCTTCTACTTAGCTGTGACATTAGGCACAACACTTAGCAACTCAGAGCCTCAGTTTCCTCATCTGCAAAAAGGAAACAATAATACTTGTAGTTAAGTGTCAGCATGGCAAAAGGGATATAGAAATCTGAGCCTAGAATTAGGAATGCATTGGTTAAACCCCTGCCTTGGATGTATTCTGTCTATGTGACTCTGGGCATATCATAATCTCTCAGTTATCCAGGCAACTCTTTAGGATTGTAAAGTATAGAACAGGTGTAAATTTGTATTAGTAGTGGCAGTTCCCTCATTGGGAGTTTTCCATACCAAGGAAATCCTAAATCCATATCTCACACACACACACACACACACACACATACACACACCACCCACTCTCTTCCCAAGGTTGCTATGAAGCCAAATGAGACGTTGTATACAAAATGCTATGCAAATGTTAGAGTCCTAGGTAAATTGGATACCAATGTAGTTATTGTTCTCAGCTCTGCTTTCTGTTTTCCTGCTTTCTGGATCTTCATTTAATAGACACTCTCATCTGGTCCCTTGCTGCCTCCTTTGACTGTTCTCTCCTGTCGGGATTTCCTTGGGTTCCTTTCCTTGGCTCACGCTCTCTCATTTTCCCTAATTTGCATCTGACTACTCAGTATCCTGCCTCCTTATCTCCAAGGACAGATATCCTGTTATCAAGCATTCCCTGCAGAAACCTTGCTTTCCCTTCTTATCCAGTCCCCCTCCAGCTAAACTGTGACTATGATTTTGGCAATTTGCTCCAACCAATATTTATTCAAGTTCTTATTATTACACTTATTTTAATTAATATTGTTATTATGGTAAGAAATAAAAAAAAACAACAGAGGATCACTTTCACCAGCTAACATGGGCCACAGCTGATGACTTCTAGTAACCCCAGGGGGAAATCCCATTGTACAATACTTTGGCAGAGTCTTCAGGTAATTATTCTGCAGCCTTTTTAGCACTGCTATGCTTTATGACTTAATATGTTTTCAGAAAAGCAGGACTTTGTTTGTAGGGGGTCATTTGTTCCTATCGGATACCCCCCACCTTAAACTGCAGTCCTCTGTGAAATGAGGCCCATCACCACAGCACCCTGGGTGCCCCAAACAGACGTTATTGCTCAGCACTAGCAATAAACACGGAACAACAAATTAATCCATTAAATCAAGCTTCCCTTTCCAGAAGAAATGTGTATCGTGGAGGGAATGGGACAAAAGGGAAACCAGTTTTAGGACAAAGAACATAATATTAGTGTGGACAATTTGCAGCATTTGAGTTCATCACCATTATTATCATTTCTAATAACAACAAACAGTCTAGTTGGTCCAGTGAATACAGTAGGGCACTAAAAAGTTCAGAAAGATCTGATTTTGAATCTTGCTTCAGATATCACTGGCTGCATGACCCTAGGAAAATCACTTAAACTGTCTGTCCCAATTTCCTCATCTGTAAAATAGCAATGATATTAGTACCTAGCTGCTTGGGTGTAGTGAGGATCAAATGAGTAAAAATATGTAAAATGTTGTGCAAGCCATAAAACACTATGTAAAAATTTTTATTCTCTTTCCGCAGCCCGTGATATCTGAAGCAAGATTCAAAATCAGACCTTTCTGAACTTTTTAGTGACCTACTAATGTCTACCGCCTT
>NW_027187460.1:32569612-32631409 GCF_028583685.1 Petaurus breviceps papuanus
CTCTCTCTCTCTCTCTCTCTCTCTCTCTCTCTCTCTCTCTCTCTGTCGGTCTCTCTGTCTCTCTCACTTTCTGTCTCTCTGTCTGTCTGTCTCTTTCTTAGTATGTTCCAGGCACTGTGCCATGTGCCTGAGATTCAAAGAAAGGTAGTAACAAGATCCTTTCCCTCAAGGAGCTCACAATCTAATATGTCTTCTGACCATGACTCCAAGCTTACTTTTGGTTCTTCTTGGACCCATAACTATGGCCAAGTCACATCACTGTCTGATCCTCAGTTTCCTGAGGGTGTAAAAGTGTTTAAATCATTGTTAGATATTAAAATCATTATTAGATATTATTATTAACTAATGGTAGCAGTTAGATGGCACAGTGCATAAAGTACTGACTTGGTGTTAGGAAGACCTGAGTTCTAATCCAGACTCTGGCAACTTACTAGCTCTGTGACCCTCATTCTCAGTTTCTTCATCTATGAATTGTGATAACAATAGCACCTACCTTTCAGGGTTATTTTGATCAAATGAAATAACATATAAAATGTTTTGGAAACCCTAAAGGGCTATATAGAATGTTAGCTAATAATAATGTCAGTTACAATTTAGGGTAGTCTCTGAAAAGGATCTTCTATCTTTGAATCTGTTCTATCTGGATTCTATGCTTTCTTTAGTATACAGAACTCTGAGAAAGGAAAAGCTTTTGGGCACATGCAACAACAACTCCTCTGTGACTTATGTTCTTAGAAAGAAGTATGTACAGAATGGTTTTACATATATGTATATATACATGCATATGTATGTCTATGTATGTACATATATGTATGTATAAATATATATACATATGTGTGTGTTTGTGCACACACAGAAGCATTTTTGTCTAATTGTAGATATCATTAGCAGAGGGTAGGGAAAAAGGAAAATAAAAAGAAAGTTATATGATAACTTTATTATATGTTTAAAAGGAATAGAAAGTTGTGTATCATAGATTTACAGTTTCATGTAGAATAATCTTTTTTCCTGTTGTACTATGTTATGGAAATGCTTGTTTTATTTCTTAAGTTTAGAATAAAATAAAGGGAACAAAAAAAGAAAAAAAAGAAAAGCTTCCCTGACACATTGAGAGGTTAATTGATTTGCCCAGGGTCAGGAATTAAATCCAGGTTGCTTCTCTTATATTAAAGAACCCAATTATATTGGTGACTGATGTTTCAATTGATAAACAGTTTAATCCCCATGCAAGTGCTTTCATTACTGAGGTAGGACATTCTGTCTAACTCTATTTTTAATGATTAAGATGATTTTAATATGTTGTAGGGTTCTAAAATTAAGTATAACTTTTCTCATGATAGTCATTGTTTATTGCATTCCAGATTTTTTATTCTTTTTAAAATTTTTTATTGTTTTTTTTTCATTTTTCAAATGCTTTATTAACTTCTGATTTGCATCATTCATTTCATCCACATTTTGAGTTACAAATTTTCTCCCCATCTTTTCCCTAGCCACCACCCCAAAGTAGCAGTCCCACAGAATATCCCCTCCTCCAATCTGCTCTGTCCCATATTTTCTCCCATACCGCTTTTGACTTTTCCAATAGGGCATGGTGGATCTCTATGCCCCAGTGCCTGTATATCTTATTTTCCAATTACATGTAAAATAGTATTAATAATAGTATATATATATTTAAACATTTGATTTTAAAACTTTGAATTCCAGATTCATTCCCTTCCTCCCTTGTCACCCACCCCCACTGTGAAGATAAGAAGTTCAGTATAGGTTGTACATGTGCAGCTAATGCAAAACATTAACATAGTAGATATATTGTAAAAGACAGACTATATTTCCCTCCCTCCCATCCCACCTCCCACTTGTTCTATTCTCTACTTTGATCCTGTCCCTTTTCAAAAGTGGGTGCTTCCAACTTCCCTCCCCTCCAGCCTGCCCTCCCTTCTATCATCCCCCCTCTCATCCCCTTCTCCCCTACTCTCTTGCAGGGTAAGATGCTCGACTTAGCATGTATTTCATTCCCTCCCCAAGCCAAATTCAATGAGAATAAGGTTGACCCATTCCCTTTTGCCTTCTTGTCTTTCCCTTCATTGTAACCATTTTCCTTTGCCTCTTCTATATGAGGTAGTTTATCCCATTCTGTCTCTCCCCATCTCCTCTCATTATATTCCTCTCTCACCTCTTGATTTCACCTTTTAAGTATCATCCCTTCCTATTCAATTGGTCCTGTGCTCTCTACCTATGTATACCTGTACACATATATACACACATTCACATATGTATTCATATGCCATATACCCTCATATATAGACACACAACACACACACACACATATATATATATTTCTATTCCCTTCAATTATTTTCATACTGAGAAAAGTTTCATCAGTTACAATTATTGTTTTTTTATGTAGGAATGTGAATAGTTCAACTTTGATAAGTTCCTTATAATTTCTTTTCCCTGTTTAGCTTCTCATGCTTCTCTTGCTTCTTGTATCTGAATGTCATATTTTCTATTCAACTCTGGTTTTTTCATCAAGAATGCTTGAAAGTCCTCTATTCCACTGAATGACCATATTTTCCCCTGAAACATGATACTCAGTTTTTGCTGGGTAGGTGATTCTTGGTTTTAATCCCAGCTCCTTTGACCTCTGGAATATCATATTCCAAGCCCTTCGATCCCTCAATGTAGAAGCTGCCAGATCCTGGGTTATCCTGATTGTGTTTCCACAATATTCAAATTGTTTCTTCCTGACTGCTTGTAATAGTCTCTCCTTGATCTGGGAATTTTGGAACCTGGCTATAATATTCCTAGGAGTTTTGTTTTTGGGATCTTTTTCAGGGGGTGATCAATGGATTCCTTCAACCTCTATTTTGACCTCTGGTTCTAAAACATCAGGGCAATTTTCCTTAAGAATTTCTTGGAGAATGATTTCTAGGTTCTTTCTTTGATCATGGTTTTCAGGTAGTACAATAATTTTTAAATTATCTCTCCTGGATCTATTTTCCATCCCTTTACACAATGTACCTCTCAGAATTTTAACCTGGCTATGCTGAATATTAAAAAAAAAAGTGAGAAACACAAAGTAGGCAGATTATGTGCATATAAATGTGTAGACAGATGGAAAATATTCATGAGGAGATTTTGAGTAGAAAGCACAAATAGGTAAAAATATTAGGGAAGGAGAATCACAACAAAACATGCCATCTTTCAGCTCTGGTCATTTTCTCTGCCTTTCACTATGCCTGGAATGTTCTTGCTCCTTATCTCTACATTCTGGCTTTCCTGATTTCCTTCAAGACACAAGTAAAACCCCATTTTCTACCCCCTCTTAATTCTAGTGTCTTCCCTCTTGCCTTGTGAGCAATTCAGACTCATGATTTCAGTGGAGTACAGAGCTCCATCCATGGAAATTCCTTCCACTGGTGAGGCTTATCTACTCATAGTCAGAGCTTTACTTGGGTCACAGATAGATTAAGTGGCTTCCCAGTGGTCACATAGTATGTGCCAGAGGCAAGAAGGCAATTCAAGTCTTCCTAAGTTTAAGGGTGACTCTCTATCTACAACATCTGCTTATATTGTCATTACCTAAGTGATACTGAAGTACAGTTAGTGTTGCACACAGTAGGTATTATAAAATGTTAGTCATTCTTTGTTTTGATAGTAGTAATATCCATCATTATTATCCTTCTCATGATTATTTTTATTGATATCGTTATTGACATTATTATTATTTGTTATTATTATTACTGGGACAGCTAGGTGGAACAATGGATAGGGTACCAGGTCTGGATTCTGGAAGACTTCTGGCCTCAGACACTTACTAGCTATGTTACTTTACCGTTTCCTCATACATAAAATGAGCTGGAGAAGGAAATGTCAAACACTACAATATCTTTGCTGAGAAAACCCCAAATGGGATCACAAAGAGATGGATACAAGTGAAAAATGACCAAATTATTATTGTTGTTATTTTATAAATGAGGGAACTGAGACCCAGAAAAGTGTAGTAATTTGCCCATGGTCACACACACAATAACAGAGGCAAAATCTGAATCTAGGTCCTCTGGCTCCAAACTCAGGACTCCAGTGGAATACTTTGCCTCCTTAGCTTTTTAGCAAAAAAATTAAAGACACTATGTTTCTACATTTGATTTCTCTGTTTTGATTTTTCCCCAAGGCTTAACTTGAACCTTGAGGATAAAAAGGATAGAAAAAGAAACAACTTGAAAATCCAGCCTGAGTTTTGCCAACTTCACCCCTCCACATGCCATACACTAGCACCCCCCCCCCATTACTCCCACTTAGCCTGCTATCCTCGATGCCTTCCTTCCTGTGCTCTCTGGCCTTGGCAGGGAGTGTCCCTCCAATAACTAACAGACTCCATCTGTCCAATATAAACAGAGCTGAGCCCAAGTACAGGGGCTGCCTGGCAGACAGTGGGAGGGGTGCCAGCATATTCCTAGAAAAACGACAAACACTCAAACTCTAGGGAGGCCCAGTTAGAGGTCACATGTTCTGCTAAAGACACTAAGGTCGCAATGATTAAGGCAGGAGAGAAGGATGGGATTGTATTCTTATTTGGAGGGCAGCTGCTGCAAAGGTGGAGTCCTGTTCTTTTCTTTCTGGAAAGACTTCTTTGTCCTTGCATTAGGAACAAAGGTCCCTGAAAAAAACAAGAGTTCTGTGAATAACAAAGAAAATTGCATCAGATGGAATCAGTCAGGTTGTGAATTTCTGTTTCTGTCATTTTAATAGCTATGACTTACATATGCATACATATATAAGTACAAATGTTATACCTATGCATCACTCTCCATATATAGATAGATATTAATATGGAGATAAATATATAAATGTATATACAGATGTATCTATGCCTTTATTTTCACAAACCTCTAACTAAAATTTGCATTTACTTCAAGTATTTTTTTTTAATTCAGAAGTTGTTCTCCATTCTTTACCACACTGCCAAAGGGGTCTACAACAAATACAAATGCAAAAACTCCTTTCTTAGAGGCAATAGAGAGTCACTGAAATTTCTTGAGCTTGTACAGAACATGGTCAGGTTTGTTTTAGAAATTTAATTCGTAAGTTATTTAGAGAATGGAATGGAGAAGAGAGAGATTGGATGTTGGAAACCTTTCATTTCCTTCCCTCAGGAAGTTAACAGATGTCACTTTGTGTAACGGGAAGAACTCTGGACCAGGAATCAGAGAAGACATGATTTGGGTCTCTTCTCTGCATATATCTCTGTGACCTTCTACAAATCACTTTCATAACCATTCTCATCTGCTTCAGTATTCTAATATGTAAAACAAAGGGATTGGAATAGAAATCTCAAAGGTCCTGTCTATCTCTGACGTGGTGATTATAAGGAAGTTAAGAAACTAGGGACCTGAAAAAAAGTAGATTAAGACCACAGGGTGTAGTTGTGAACCAATCCAACCATTCTGGAGAGCAATTTGGAATTATGCCCAACGGGCTACCAAACTCTGCATATCCTTTGATCCAGCAATACCATTACTATGGCTATATCCCAAAGAAATCATAACAAAACAGGGAAAAGGACTCATATGTATAAAATATTCATAGCAGCTCTTTTTGTAGTGGCAAAGAATTGGAAATTGAGGGGATGCCCATCAATTAGGGAATGGCTGAATAAGTTGTGGTATACGAATGTAATAGAATCCTATTGAGCTATAACAAATGACCAGATGGATTTCAGAAAAACCTGGAAAGACCTACATGAAGTGATGCTGAGTGAAGTGAGCAAAACCAGAACACTGTTCACAACAACAACATTGTGCAATGATTACTTATGATAGACTTAGCTCTTCTCAGCAATATAATGATCTAAGATGATTTCAAAAGACTCGTGATGGAAAATGCTAACCACATCCAGAGAAAGAACTATGGAGCTTGAATGCAGATTGATGTATACTATTTTCACTTTTTTTGGTTTTTAAAATTTTTTCTTTCTCATGGTTTTTCCATCTTTTTATGACTCTTCTTTCACAACATTACTAATGTGGAAATATGTTTAACATGATTGTACATGTATAACCTTTATCAGATTGCTTTCTGTCTTAGGGAGGGGACAGGGAAGAAAGGAAAGGAGATAAATTTGAAATTCAAAATTTCACAAAAATGGATGCTGAAAACTATCTTTACATGTAATTGGGAAAAATACTATTAAAGAAAGAAAAAAGGACCATTTGCTACCAGAGGAAGATTCATATACTTCAGTTTTCAATCTGAGATTTAAGGCTTAATTTCAATCATTTAGAATGATGTTCAGGTATGGGTAGTACCAGATGACCTGAGATCCTTTCTAATTTTGTGGCTCTGTGAATATATAAAAAGCATGAATCCCATCTATGATATTTCAGAATAGTACCTAACTATTCTCCACATGAATCTGACAGTGATGCAAAATTCATTACCTCCTTAGGAAGCCATTAATAGAGTCCTACATCCTTTGGTATTTGTGTAAGTGCAAGTTTCCTCCTGTCCTTAACCAATCATTCAATTCATCAGTGGGTATGATGAAGCTTTTTGTTTGTTTGTTTGTTTTTTGCTTTTTGGAGGGCGATTGGGGTTAAGTGACGTGCTTAAAGTCACATGGCTCGTTTTTGTGTTGTATCTGAGGCCATATTTGAACTCAGGTCCTCCTCACTCCAGGGCCGGTTCTGTATTCACTGCGCCACCTAGCTGCCCCAATGATGAAGTTTTAAATATGCAAACAAGATAGTCTATATCCTATGATCACTATAAAATTTTTGAATCTCTTTCGTTGGGTGAATAAAGAAAGCAGCATCATTTTCTGAGAGCATCAGCAACTTTCACTAGGCCTATGTAGAAATAGCAATCAGTCCACTGGTAAATTCTGTTCAGAGTAGTCATCCTGGCTTAATTTCTTCTGTTGAGGATTTCCATTTGAGTAGATCTTTACTGGGGTCTACTGGAACCACTCTTAGGAGAAAAAAAGAGTTTCTTCCCTCCCCTGTCTTTCAATTCATTGGATATTACTGCAGAGGAGACAACATATCTAATCTGGGTCACATAGAAATACACTAATGGTAGTGTAAACACAGACACAGAAGGGTACAGGCCCATAGTCCATAGAAAGGCAGTAGATTTAGAATACCCTACAAGGAGCCCTATGATTTAGAGAATAAGACATGTAATCTATCTAGAGAGGGACCGATCCTTAGAAATTAACAAATAGCTAAACTTAAGGCAAACTCTGTGAGGACTCCATGAAAGCAGAACATTTCGAGTAACCAGGAACAAACTCTCAAAGGTTTCATTTGTCCTAAGAACATTTTGTGTACAAAATGACTCCATGTCCCTTAATTTTAGAGTATATTTCTATAATAATTATCCCTTGCCATATCTATTTAATATGATAAATAATTTTTCTAACAGCTTTAGTATTCTTAATATTTTTTCTAAAAGCTAATTTACTCTGGCTGATAATCAATGAGAAGTATATCAAACTGGTTTTTATGAGGAACAATAGAAGAAAATCCTGCAACTCCTTAGGGACCCCTAGAATCTTGACGGGAGCAGTAGGGCACACTCATGAGACCCAACCTAACAATGTGATTGGAAGGTGGGAAAAGTAGTCCCAGAAGGAATGCTATGTAAGTGCATTTGATAGAATAAAGAAGGACTCAGAAGACATTATCAAAATAAAAGCTGTTACCAAACTGGTGACACAATGGCATCTCAGTCCTTTGGTGTATACCCTGTCTTAAGACTTTCAGAAAGTGAGAGAACAAAAAACAGGGGAAGCCACTCAGCATTCCCTAGCGTTAGATCACTATTCTTTTAAAATTTCATGCTTCTTTCATTAATGGGTTAATGTTAATTTGAAAGTGATCTCTAGTGGAGTGTCTCAAGATTTTTTTTTGACTCTCTGTATTTTTCAACATTTTTATCAGTGACTTGACAAAGCTCAGAGAGATAGCTAGCACATGGATTGACAGATCCAGGATCTGAAATGATCTTGACAGGCTAAAACACTGAGTCAAATAGTACCTTGATTTAAGACCTGGCCTTGTGTTGCAAAATATCAGCTTTAACAAATCCATTTTGATCAGGCTAGGTAAGAACTGAGACAAAAGAGGGTCTAGTTTGCCTTCCCAAGAGAATCAGTTTGGGAGGGAAAGACCCTCAGAGTTTCTCACAATAATCAAGATATGGTAACTAGAACAGAGGATAAGACCATAATCTTCACTCCCTACCTCCTCCACCCCCACTCCTAAACACTATGGCTTACTTAATGCAGCATAACAATTCATGATTTTTAAATTTTTATTTGTTTATCCAGGCACTGAACAAATACTTTATTGATTTTTTTGTTTTATTTTCCTGGATCCTTCCCTTTCTGGCTCCATCCCTTTTCCCTCAACCCAATATGGGGTGGAAAATGAAATGAGAAAGTAATTAAATATCTTGGCCTATCCTCTTTCCCACAGATCTGCTGAACAATAACTATTTTCTGGACCATCTTCTATAACCTTTTATGATTTTATTTGTATGGTCGTGGATTAACTTATGATAGTTCATTTTCATTTATTTAAAAAAAACCTTGATAATCTTTATTTGACGTATTTCCTCTTGACATATAGTAGGAGACTAATAAATATTTATTGACTAACTTGAGGTAGTTTTAGAGGAGTGTTTCATTATCATTTCTATACTTTAGGAAATATAAAATATATAAATCTCTTCTTAGAATAAAGATTTTTAAATGTATAAAATAAAATACATAAAATTATAAAGGAAATCAGTCATTGAAATATAGTTAGAAATGTTTCATTATGACTGCTTTTTAAAATAATTTATATGGTATGTATGTGTGTGCACACAAATACATGTGTATATATATTTATATGTATACACACATCTAATAATGTATATGTGTGTATTTTTTTAAATTTGTAAACCCAGGTTATATATATATATATATATATATTCCCTTCAACTATTTTCATACTGAGAAAAGTTTCATCAGTTACAATTATCATTTTTCCATGTAGGAATATTAATAGTTCAACTTCAATAAGTTCCTTATGATTTCTTTTCCCTGTTTAGCTTCTTATGCTTCTCTTGCTTCTTGTATCTGAATGTCAAATTTTCTATTGAACTCTGGTTTTTTCATCAAGAATGCTTAAAAGTCCTCCATTCCACTGACCATATTTTTCCCTAAACATGATACTCAGTTTTGCTGGGTAGGTGATTCTTGGTTTTAATCCCAGCTCCTTTGCCCTCCGGAATATGATATTCCAAGCCCTTCAATACCTCAGTGTAGAAGCTGTCATATTCTGAGTTATCCTGATTATGTTTCCACAATATTCAAATTGTTTCTTCCTGGCTGTTTGTAATATTCCCTCCTTGATCTGGGAATTCTGGAACCTGTCTATAATATTCCTAGGAGTTTTGTTTTTGGGATCTTTGTCAGGGGGTGATCAGTGGATTCTTCCAACCTCTATTTTGCCCCCAGGTTCTAAAACTTCAGGGCAGTTTTCCTTGAGAATTTCTTGGAGGATGATTTCTAGGTTCTTTCTTTGATCATGACTTTCAGGTAGTCCAATAATTTTTAAATTTTCTCTCCTGGATCTATTTTCCAGGTCAGTGATTTTTCCAGTGAGATATTTCATATTGCCTTCTATTCTGTCATTTGTTTGGTTCTGTTTAACACCGTCTTGATTTCTCAAAAAGTCATTAGCTTCCATTTGCTCCAATCTAATTCTGAAGGAATGATTCCCTTCAGTGACCTTTTGAGATTCTTTTTCCATCTGGCAAATTCGGCTTTTTAAGGCATTCTTCTCCTCATTGCCTTTTTGAGCGTCTTTTACCATTTGAGTTAGTATGTTTTTTAAGGAGTTATTTTCTTCAATCAGGATGTTGACTCTCATTTCATAATTTTCTTGCATTGTTCTCATTTCTCTTTCCAATTTTTCTTCCACTTCTCTTATCTGCTTCTTAAGGTCCTCTATGGCCTGTAACCAGCTTGTATTTTTCTTGGAAGCTTTGGTGCAGGAGTTCTGACTTCACTGTCTTCCTTCTGTTCCATGCTTTGCTCCTTTTTGTCCCCAAAATAGGAGTCTAATATTGGATTGCTTTGCTTGGTTTGCTTTCTTTGCCTGGTCATTTTGCCACTCAATTACTTGACTTTTGGGGTTTTTGCCACAGTAGGACTCTGCCAACAGATGGGGGAGCTTCGTTCCAAATGCTGGGGTTTTCTCAGTTGCCGGAGGTATTAGTTGGGTGCCCTCTCTGAAGCCTCCACATGCTCTGGCAAGCTGGTTGCACACCCCAGGACCTCTATCCTAGACCACAATCCAGGTCCAAGCAGGTTAAAGCAAGAGCAATTACCCCTCAGACTGGTCACTTGGTCCCCCTACACTCTGCAGGCCAGGAGCTGAAGCTACCATGTGGCAGCTTCTGGGCTGCAGCCCTCAGCAGCTTCTTGCCCCAGGAGCAAAAGCTGACACACTCTCAACTACTGGGTCCCAAAGTCCACACTGCACTGACCTCTCATTTTGTTCTTAGCATCTATGTGTTGATAATTCTGGATTGCCACAGTTGCTGGTGATGTGGAGTCCCTCCAGCCAGTGGTTGATCAGGCCTGCCCTGGGGCTAAAACCTCGGCATGGGTCTGGGCTTGGCTCCCAGAGCACTGTGCTGGCCAATTCCTGCCGGCCTGCAGGGCTGTCCTCAGCAGGAGGTTAGCTTCTCTGTGTCCTTTTGTGGGTTCTGTAGCTCTAAAGTTTGTTTAGAGTCCCCATTCACATGAACTGGGGAAGGTGGAAGCTGGAGCTGTGCGGAGGTCCTGTTTCTACTCTGCCATCTTGACTCTGACCTATTCAGTTCTGTTTTATTGGAGAGTTCATCCCATTCATATTCACTGTTATGATTACTACCTTCATATTTCCCTCCAGTCTATTCTTCCCTCTGTTTGTCCTCTCTCCTTTCATTCTCTCCCTCTTCATCAATGTTTTGTTTCTGTCTACTGCTCCCCCTGCTTTTCTCTGCCCTTCTGTTGAAGGGCATTTACTTAATCTCCTCCCTTCCTATTTTCCTGTTGGGTAAGAAAGATGTCTATATTTAACTGGTTGTGTATATTATGCCCTCTTTGAGCCAATACTGATGAGAGGGAGATTCAAGTGATGCCCATTGCCCTCCCAACAATCTTCCCCTCCACTGTAATAGGTCTTTCTTGTATCTTCATGTGAGGTAATTTACAACATTTTACCTCTCCCTTACTCCTGCACCCATTGTACTCCTCTTTCTTAATTTTTTATATTAAAAATTTTATATAGTTCCTTCAAATTCTTCTTATACCTATACCCTTTGTCTATGTATATTCCTTTTTTAAAAAATTTTTTTTTGCTTTTTAGAGGGTAATTGGGGTTAAATGACTTGCCCAAGGTCACACGGCTAGTTTTTGTGTTAAGTGTCTGAGGCTGGATCTGAACTCAGGTTCTCCTGACTCCAGGGCCAGTGCTCTACTCACTGCACCACCTAGCCACCCCTATGTATATTCCTTTTAACTGTGCTGTTAGTGATACAGTTTTTAAGAATTATAAATATCACATTTCCATGTAGGGATGTAAGCAGCTTAGCACTACTGAATACCCTATATTTTATTTTCCCTTTTTTACCTGTTTATGCTTTGCTTGAGTATTGATATTAGAGGTCAAATTTTCAGTTTAGTTTTGGTCTTCTCCTTATGAAGTCTTGAAATTCTTTTAATTCACTAAATGGCCATTCTTTTCTTTGATATATTATGCTTAATTTTTCTTTATAAGTGATTCTTGGTTGTATTCCTAGCTCCTTTGTCCTCTGGAATATCATATCCTCTGAGTTCTAATCCTTTAATATTGTATCTTCCAAATCCTGTGCAATCCAGATTGTGATTCCCTGATATTTGAACTGTTTCTTTCTGGCCTCTTGTAGTATTTTTCCCTTGACATGATAGTTCTGATATTTGGCTATCAAGTTCCTTGGGGTTTTTATTTTGGGATCCCTTTCCTAAGGTGATCAGTGGATTTTTTCAATGCCAATTTTGCTCTCTGGTTCCAGGATATCAGGGAAGTTTTCTTAGATAATTTTTTTAAATTAAATTTTTGTTTATTTTTAGTTTACATCATTCATTTCCACAATATTTTGGGTTACAAATTTTCTCTCCAACTTCCCCCTGCCTACCACCCCAAAACAGTGATCCCACTGTATACCCTTTCCCCCACTCTGCTCTCTCCTATATCCTCTCCCATGTCCCCTATGACTTTCCAGTAGGGCAAGATGGATTTCTATACCCCAATGCTTGTATATCTTATTTCCTAGTTGCATGTAAAAAAATAATAACATTTTTAAAACATTTGATTTTAGAACTTTTAATTCCAGATTCTTTCTCTTCCTCCCTCATCACCCCCTTTACTGGGAAGATAAGAAATTAAATATAGGTTGTACATGTGTAGCTACTCAAAAGATTTCCATAGGGGATATATTGTGAAAGACTAATTATATTTCCCTCCATTTTATCCCCCCTCCCCCACTCATTCCATTCTCTACATTGAGCCTGTACTTTTCAAGAGTAGGTGCTTCTAAATTCTCTCCCTCCCAACTTGCCCTCCCCTCCATCATCCCCCCCTCATCCCTTTCCCCCCTACTCTCTTGTAGGGTGAGATACGCTATTTAGTGTGTATGTCATTTGCTCCCCAAGCCAAATTCAGTGAGAGTAAGGTTGATCCATTCCCTTTTGCCTTCCTGTTCTTCCCCTCCATTGTAACAGTTTTCCCTTGCCTCTTCTATAAGAGATAGTCTACCCCATTCTGTCTCTCCCCATCTCATCTCATTATATTCCTCTCTCACCTCTCAATTCTACCTTTTAAGTATCATCCCTTCCTTTTCAATTGGTCCTGTGCCCTCTGTCTATGTATACCTGAACATATATGTATATATATATACACACACACACTCACATATGTTTTCATATACTCATAAACCCTCCTATATAGACATATATATGTAAGTATACATATATATATGTATATATATATGTATATATATATATATGCATTCTATTCCTTTCAACTATTCTCATACTGAGAAAAGTTTCATCAGTTACAATTATCATTTTTTTCCATGTAGGCATGTAAATAGTTCAACTTTGACAAGTTCTTTATGATTTCTTTTCCCTGTTCACCCTCTCATGCTTGTCTTACTTTTTGTATATGAATGTCAAATTTTCTATTCAACTCTCTTTTTTTCATCAAGAATGCTTGACAGTCCTCTATTTCATTGAATGACCATATTTTCCCCTAAAACATGATACTCAGTTTTACTGGGTAGGTGGTTCTTGGTTTTAATCCCAGCTTCTTTGACCTTCAGAATATCATATTTCAAGCCCTTTGATCCCTCAATGTAGAACCTGACAGATCCTGTGTTATCCTGATTGAGTTTACACAGTATTCAAATATTTTCTTCTTGGCTTCTTGTAATATTTTCTCCTTGATCTGGGAACTCTGGAACCTGGCTATAATATTCTTAGGAGTTTTATTTTTTGGGATCTTTTTCAAGAGGTGATTGGTAGATTCTTTCAACCTCTTTTTTACCCTCTGGTTCCAAAACAACAGGGTAATTTTCTTTGAGAAATTCTTGAAGGATGATTTCTGGGTTCTTTTTTTGATCATGGCTTTCAGGTGGTCCAATAATTTTTAAATTATCTCTCCTGGATCTATTACCCAGGTCAGTAGTTTTTCTAATGAGATATTTCACATTGCCTTCTATTTTTTCAGTTTTTTGGATCTGTTTAATAGTATCTTGATTCCTCATAAAGTCACTAGCTTCCATTTGCTCCACTCTAATTCTGAAACAATTATTCTCTTCAGTGACCTTTTACAATTCTTTTTCCATTTGGCAAATTTGGCTTTTTAAGACATTCTTCTCCTCATTGACTTTTTGAGCCTCTTTTCCCGTTTGAGTTGGTCTATTGTTAAGGTGTTATTATCTTCAGTCAGGTGGTTGACTCTCTTTTCATAATTTTCTTGCATAATTCTCATTTCTCTTCCCAATTTTTCCTCCACTTCTCTTATTTGGTTTTCAAAATCCTTCTTAAGCCGTTCTATGTCCTATAACAAATTAATAGTTTTTAGAAGCTTTTGGTACAGGAGTTCTGACTTTGTTGTCTTCCTCCTGTTCCATGCTTTTAGCCTTTTGGTCCCCAAAATAGGAATCTAAAGTCAGATTGCTGAGCTTGCTTTGTTTCCTTTGTTTGCTCATGTTGCCCCTCAATTATTTGACTTTTGAGCTTTTTGCCATAGTAGAACTCTGCTTCCAGAGAGGAGAGCTTTGTCCCAAGTTGCTGGGGTTTTTACAGATGCCAGTGCTATTAGTTGGCTCCCCTCTCTGAAGCCTCTACTGGCTCTGGCACCTCTGATCATACACCCCAGGACCTCCACCCTAGACAGTGATCCAGAACCAAGCAGGTTAAAGCAAGAGCGACTTCCCCTTGGAATAGTTGCTTGGTCCCCCTAAAATCTACAGGCCAGGAGCTCTGAAGTAGCCACATGGCAGTGGCCACCATGACTCAGCTGCTTTTCCCTTGGTGGGGGGGCAGAGGCCAGACTGCACTCCTGGACTCCCTGTTCCCAAAGTCCACAATGATCTCTCACTTTGGCTTTGGCTTTTATGGGTTGATAATTCTGGCAATCACCACAGCTGCTGGTGATCTACTATCCTGAAATCCCTCCAGCTGCAACTGCCTCAGGGGCTGCCCTGGGGCTAAAACCATGGGCTCATGTGGGGCTGGGCTCTGCTCCCAGGGTGCTGTGATGAACACTTCCTGTCCGCCTGCTGGACTGCCTTCAGTGGGAGATTTGTTTCTCTCTGTCACTTTCTGGTTTCTGTAGCCCTAAAGTTTTGTTTAGAGTCATTTTTTATAGTTTTTTGAGATGGTTATGGAGGAAGCACACAGAGTTTTCCTGCTTCTATGCCACCATCTTGGCTCCACCCCTTTTAGATAATTTCTTGAAAGATGCTATTCCTGTCCTCCTTTAGATTATGAATTTCAAGTAGTCCAATGTTGCTGATATTGTCTCTTCTAGATCTATCTTCCAGGTTTTCATTCTTTCTAATTTGTTTAATTGATTATTGATGTCTCATACTGGACAAACTTCCACTTGTCCAATTCGAACTTTAAGTTAGCTTCCTCAGTTAGCTTTTGTACTTTCTTTTCCATTTGACCAATTCTATTTTGCTTTTGCTTTTTTGAAGGGGGAAGGCAAGGCAATTGGGCTTAAGTGACTTGCCCAAAGTCACACAGCTAGTAAGTGTTAAGTATCTGAGGCTGTATTTGAATTCAGGTCCTCCTGACTCTGGGGCTGGTTCTCTATTCACTCTGAGACACTTATCTTCACCCAATTCTATTTTTTAAATCAGTTTTCCAAGCTGTTTACTCTTTTTTTCATAATTCCCTTTTATCATTCTCATTTCTTTTCCAATTTTTTCTTTTACTTCTCTTATATGATTTGTAAACTCCTTTTGGCATTCTTCTATGAGTTCTTTCTAGGCTTGCAACGATTTGAGATTTTTCTTTGGTCTATTACCCATAGGTGTTTTGACATTGATGTCCTCTTCAGAGTTTGCGTATTGGTCTTCCCTGTCACCATAATTTTCTGTGGTGTAGCACCAATGCAATATTTACAGCACCCATCATCACAATAAAGACCATGACTAAAAATATCGCATGACATTAGACTGTAAAATATGCCAAAGTCTTCAGATAGAGGATAGAACTGAAAGATTTATTTGGACACCAGAAAACCAAATCCCAATACCAGTAAGCCAATTCCATCGTAGTACCAAAGATATTCAGAAGCCATAATAACACTGAGAGCCACAGCATCCTTCAGCCTTCCCACAAACCAATACAAGATCAATATTTACTCATGAGTTTATCTGACTCCTTGCCTGAGTGTTCTCTCTCCTGCACCCATCTGGCTGGCTCTGATTCCCAGCTTCCTGTGGGCTCTGCTTCTCTTTAGCAAAACTCCCACCGTGGGCTACATGTGACTACATTCAGCCTATCAGGGGGCAGAGTTTATTTTCACAGCAGGGGAGATCTTCAAGCTGCTCCCTAGGTCTATGAAGAAGAAGGGAAGATCTTCAAATTCCCATTCCCGTTACATATGGTCAGATTATTTTTTTTGGCCATTTTTTTTCTTTTTTTGGTGGAAGGGCTTTTTCCTTTCTTTTAAATTTGAACTATGCTCCCAGGGTGGAAGAGGCACTGTCTCAGGCTTATTGTTCTAGTAGCTATAGGTGCTGGCTGTTTGCCTGATGCTAAATTGATGTTGTCCTGAGGTCCATGGAGGATCCTTGTGTCTGGTGTTGTGCTTAGAGGCTGGGATGGGAGTTAGCTGGCTCTACTGAAGGGTGTAGGGGTCTGCCAGCTTACATAGTGCTGAACTGGGGTCCTAGTGTTGCTGTCTGGCATGTGCTCAAGTCCAGTGGGGTGTTTATGCATTTCCCTGTGGCCACATTGATGCACATGGTAGTCTGGCCTCTGGAGGCTGCCTGTTTGCCCAAAGTTGTGCTGAAGCACATGGGGGTCTGGCCATTCCAGGATGCCTGTTTGTCCAGGCCTACACTGAAACGTGGTAATTCTCAGAGCTGGAGTCTACTGATTCCCCTGGTTATGCTAAGCATGTGGGGGAAGCTGGTGTTGGCATTTGCCTGCTCCACCTCACTGGGACTCAGGATCTTCTGCTGGCTTGCTGAGGCAGGGATTGTTGCTGGATGACTGGGATGCTTCCTGTCGTGGACTGTGCTCCCCTTTCACCCAAATGAGATGGGTGTTTCTTGCCAAGATTTGCCTCCAAGTTTCTTGATTTAAAAGACTGTTTCACCCAATATTTTTGCTGGATCTGCTGTTCTATGATTTGTTTGGGGCTCTATTTTATGGTTGTTTGGAGGTGAGCATGGGAGAGTTACAGCGATTTACTGGTTACTCCACCATCTTGGCAATATAGTCTAATATTTGCTGATTTAACTAAGCTTGATGTCACCCTGTACAATTTTGCCTGGAGCCAAAGCACTTTCTGGAAAACCATGAGCTGAATTGGGCCCCTCACCAAATTCAATGTGTTCAGAAAACAAGCAGTTTCAAAACCTTTGCCTCACTCTCAGGAGATCTGGACCTCTCTTGAAATGACAAGCCAGGGGTGTGGAATGAGAGGGGTGCCTTTTCCTGGAAGATCCCAGGACCTAAGGCCAGCCCAGCACTGTGACATGAACTTTTTCCCCAAGCCAAGTAATGAAACCAAAAGGTTTCTTTCCCTTAGGCTACCTCCCAAGGCCTGTGTAGAAGGGGAGCCCTCCCCTTATTCAATTCTAGCCAAACATATCCCTCCCTAGATCCTGGGAGCAGGAGAGGCAGTGATAAGTGATGTGTTGACTTTGAAAAATGTAACTGAATTTGAATTAGTTTTTAAGGCATTATTTTCTTAGAAAGAGACAGGGAAGAAAATTGGGTAATGGAAGGGTGAATGTGTTGGTATCAAACTACTTTTTGGCCACTGAAATCAACATAGTCCACAAACTCAATACACTCCTTATCTGACACGTCAGTGATTCGTGCAACGTGACCCAATACCACTTTTCTGGATGAAGCTGGCCTATATTGTTTGGTGCACTGTGGATAGCTCTGTATCTTTCCCACAGAAAGCCACACAGGCCCTGATCTCTGCCAGATTCTTCTTTTGGCTCCTTGCAGAAGGACCTTATCTCTCTTCCAAATCTTCATAGAAAAGCTTACACCATTCTCGGCTTTGAGCTGGGGCCAAGATGTTTGGGGGTTGCTTTGTGTCAGTGGAACAGATTGGCAGGAGGAGAAAATGCTCAGTGCCTGACACTGAGGCAGGCTCCATCCTTTAGGAGAGTTACTCCTTGTTCCAGCAGCTCTTCTATCAAGGTGTCAGGAAGCCTCCCTAAGTGGTCTTCTCATTAGGATGGTTCTCATTTCAAGGGACTCCCTGCTGCCTACAGGCCACAACCATACCTGCTGAGGCAGAGTCAAAATGTTTCTTTGGTAGGGCTCAGCCAGTAGGAACTTTCGTGTCTCTCATCCCAGATAGAAGTGGTTTTTGAAGAACGGTACATTTCCCCTCTGCTTTTATTATCTGATGTTATAGAAGTTACATTTGTGTTCTGTGGTGGATCCCTGTTGTATAGGTAGAAATAGTGTTTCCATTCTGGGTTACTCTAAAAGCTTTTATGCTCTTTTTTTTCTTTTTTATTCATAGCTCATGTCAGCCACCTAAAGTCCTGCTCAAATCAATCTTTTGATTCTTTATTGGACAGCAAATGAACCAAATCATACCCTTTCTTCTTAGTCTCTGAGCTATGACTGGTCTCCCAGATAGCATCATGGACATAGCCTCAGTTTCCTCATCTGTATAGTAAAACACAGTAATTAGAAATGAAGGAGACATTTGAGACCATGTCGTCCATCTCCTTCATTTTACAGATGAGGAGATTAAGGTTCAGAGAGGGAAAGTGACCTTCAAGAGGTCACACAAGTAATAAGAATCAAAACTGGGCTTTGAACACATGATACCACATACTTCTTATTTATTTATTTATTTAGTTTGTTTTGCTTTTGCCCATTAGAATTATATTCGAACTGGAAAGGATGCAACCCCGGTCCCAAGAAGATGCTCAGGGTAGAACACTTCACAGCCCTTGATGAATTTAGGTTTTTAGACCCTGATAACTTTCATTCCAGGGTACCAAAATAACTGACTAATGTGATAGCCAAGATGCAATCACTTATCTTTGAAATTCTATGGAAAACTAGAGAAATATCTAAGAATTGAAAAATAAATTTTGCAGTTTTCAATATGAAGAAAATAATGGTATGTGCAAACTACTCAGAAAATGAATTAGACTTGCTTCCTATAAAAATTCTAATAAATATAATTAAAGAGTTGTCTAGCAAGTATCTTAAAAAGGAAGTGTGTGACAACAACAGTTTAGTCTGGCTTTTTAAGAAACAGGCCATCTAAATGTATCTCATATAAATTCTGGGAGCTTTTGTTGGGTCCCTACAAAGCAAGTTCTACTTGTTTCTTTATTCTAGAGATTGCTTTGAGAATTTGGGGGTATATTTCTACTGCTATAGCTCACAAGCCCCCATTGTTGTGCTTCCCTCCATTGATTATCAATTAATAATCAGATTTGATTATATTTTAAAATGGGTATTTGTTATAGTGGTATATTTAATCTGTCACATATTCCCCCACTAGTACATGAAAAGTCTAGGGTAAGGTAGTCAAAAGCCAAGAGAGCACCGGTGGCAAAAGAGTAACTCTTATTACCTGAAAATTTTTTGCGGGAGTCCTCAAGATGTTTGCTTTATAGTGTGACTTTTCTGTTTGGTTCCCTGTAGACACTGGCACATGTCTTTCTTTGTCCTGTCTAGTCTGCCTTTTACTCCAGATTCAAACACTGATACCAGCTGATCCTGTCTTATCAGATGCTGCTTGGATGATGAAAAGTACAAGTATTTTATAAAATAAGATTAGGAAGAGGGAGGGAGAATACAAGGGAGGGAGTTTTAGAGGGGTGGGTAAAATAAGAAATAACAGGGTAAGGCAGAAAGGTTAAGTAACAGGGATAGGGTAAAAAAGAGAGGCTGAGGACAACAGTGAGTAAAAATAAGATGGAGAGAAATTCACAAATAATAATTAGAACTTTGTCAAATCTGTAAGAATATGAGTCCTTCCTCGACCAATGAATGGTCAAAGGAAATAAACAGGAAATTTTCCAATAAAGAAATCAAAACAATTTATAATTATATAAAAATGCTCCAAATCATTATCGATTAGAGAATGCAGATCAAACCAACCTGAGATATCATTTCACACCAACCAGCTTGGCTAAAATGATAGAAGGGGAAAGTGACAATTGTTGAAGCGGATGTAAACAAATTGAAACACTGATTCATTGTGGGTAAAATTGTAAAATGACCCTACCATTTTGGAGAGCAATCTAGAATTATGCCCAAAGAATTATGAAACTACCTATAACCTTTGGCCCAGCAATACCATTACTTGGTCTATATCCAAAGATGATTAGGGAAAAATGAAAAGAACCAAAGTGCCCTAAAATGTTTA
Source organism: Petaurus breviceps papuanus (assembly GCF_028583685.1). NCBI lineage: Eukaryota > Metazoa > Chordata > Mammalia > Diprotodontia > Petauridae > Petaurus > Petaurus breviceps. Next base: position 32,589,799 of record NW_027187460.1, read on the forward strand.
TAGGTACTCCCTTTGTGGTGGCAAAGAACTGGAAATTGAAGGGATGCCCATCAGTTGGGAAATGGCTAAACAAGTTGTGGGATATGATTGTGATGAAATACTATTGTGCTATAAGAAATGATGGGCTCAATGATTTTAGAAAAACCTTGAAACAATATGAAATAATGAGGAGTGAAATGAATATGTAGTCATATACAAATATATATAGATAAAAGCATACATACACATGCATATACACAAACATGCACACACATGCATATATACATATGTGCATATATGTATATATACATGTATATGCATACACAAATATACATAGACACCATATATCTATATCTATAAGCTTATTTATGTTTAGTGGTAGCTACTTCTAGGGTAAAGGTGAAGAAAGAAAAAAATTACAAAAAATACGGGAAAATTTTATTGTATGTTTGAAAGGAATAGCAAATTGTGTATGATAGATTTGCACTTTCATATACAGTCATCTTTTTTTGTACTTTGTTTTGGAAATGCTTGTTTTATTCTATAAATTAAAAATAAAATAAAATAAAATAAATTAGAATCTCTTCCAGAAGGGGATGGTGGAAGGGAGAGAGACTTGAAAACTATGCCTCTTCTTCTGTCTTGTCTTGGAACTTCCTTCAGCACTTGAGACCTCTTTTTCCTGGAACATCCAATAGTTCTACAGGCCATCTCAATATCCATTTGCCAAGTCTTCTCTCTCCTTCCATTGATGAATCCCTTCAGAGGCATTCATTTTAGGTAGAGACCCAGACTAGTCAGTCTCCATTATACTCCTGGCTCTATCTTTAACTTCTAGACTTCAAAACCATGCCCCAGAGTCAGGTACCTTGACCTTCAACCCTACTTTTCCTTAAATACCTTTTGTGTCTTCTCCTATTAGATTTTAAGTCCTTGAGGGACTTTGTTTTTGCTTCTCTTTGTGGCCCTAGTGCTTAGCATAATGTTTCTCTTCCTCCTTCCCTCTGTCCCCATTTGCTTCTGACCTTTGGTCACTATGGCCTATAAATCTGTGATCCTTCCAACTGCTGCCTTCTCACTTCTTCTCCTGACTGAATCTTGTTCATGTCCCAACTGGCAGCCTTCTTTTGCAAAGTTCTGATTTTGTTGAGTGTTATTCTTCTGATTAATCAATCTATTGGGCCATGTCTGCAGCATAGCACTAATTGCTCACATCTAATCAAGGCTTTTCATGCAAGATCTAACTATTGCTGTTTTGTGCTAAATCAACCAGGAAGGGAACTCTGAAAGAGAGAAAGGTTTTGATGAATTTGTTTGGATAAGTAGGACATGGTGCCTCCAGCCAAGACACTTGTATAGTCCAGTAAAGACACTAGTGTGTTGCCAAAATAAGCAAATCTGCATCTGATGCCTCCAGTCTGAGTAAAGAGAGCTATCAGAAAACCAGCCCACATGAGCTTTAGTGGGAAAGGTGTAAGTAGACATCCAGAAGCATGGAATCACAGACTCTAAGCATTGGGTGAAGTTCACCATTCAAGAATGTTAAAATTACAAAACAATTACACTCATTTCACATATCGTCAAGGTTATGCTTTAGATTCTGCAAGCTAGACTTCAGCAATATCTGAACTGAGAAGTACCAGAATAGCAGTCTGGTTTTTGGAAATAGATACAAAATTGTCCGCATTCACTGGATTATGGAGAAAACAAGGGAGTGCCCCCCCCCCAAATTCTACATCTGCTTCATTGACTACAATAAAGCCTTTTGACTGTGTGGATCAAAACAAAATGTATCAAGTCCTCAAAAAGATGGGAGTACCTGACCATCTTACCTTCCTTCTCCTGAGGAACCTGTATGAGGGCCAAGAAGCAACAGAACCAAACCTGGAACTACTGATTGGTTTAAGGTTGGAAAAAGAGAACAAGGCTGTATATTTCACCTTAGTTATTTAACTTTAATGCAGAATACATCACACAAAATGTCAGGCTTGATGAATCAAAAGCCAAAATTAAGGTTGTGAGAATTACCAGCATTCTCAGATATGCACACAACACTATTCCAATGGCAGAAAATGAAGAAGGATTAAGAAGACTCTTGATGAGAGTGAAAGAGGACAGTGTAAAAGCCAATTTGAAGCTTAACAGTAAAAAAATAAAAATACTAAATCTTGGAGGCTGGTTCCAACATTTCCTGGCAAAAATAGGGAGAAGAAAAAGAAGCAGTGTCAGATTTTATATGCTTGGGCTGAAAGATCACTGCGAACCGTGACTTCAACCATGAAATTATAAGATGCCTGCTCCTTGGAAGGAAAGCAATGACAAATCTGGACGGCATACTAAAAATAAGAGACCTTACCTTGTTGACAAAGATCTATAAAAATCAGTTATGTTTTTTTTTTCCAGTAGCAATGTATCCCTGTGAGAGTTGAATTGTAAGGGAAGCCGATTGCCATAGAATCAATGTTTCTGAATTGTGGTGATGGAGAACACTTTTGCAATTCCCTTGGTCAGCAAGAAGATCAAATCAATCAATGCTACTGCACTGATGGTAAATTATTTATTTGACTTATTGGAAAGATCTACAAGCCAAGGCTAAAGAGTAGGGAGAGGAGGAGAATGACTTTTTATTTGTGGACTATTTTGCACTCAATGCAGCCTCTGAATCTGAGATTCAAGAAAGTATAGATAAATTCTCTACCGCAAAAGCTGGACAAGTTGTAATATAATTGGTTGTTGTTTTTCTTTCTCGAAGAGGACCAAAATGACATCACTATGTTGAAGTCAAGCTATCAAAATGTAACATCAGACTAATATAAGCTCAGAAGGCTCTATTGTAGGTTGGGTATAAATAGTCCATATGAATGTTTAGAGTAGAGATGTCTCTAAATTTGTGAATCTCCTGTTTCTTTTGAGCTACTGTAATTCTGTTTATATTGTATAGCACTTTCTTGGATACAGCCACACCATGCTGGACAGTCCTGTGCTAGTATCTCCCATGTCTCCAAATCAATTCCAGAGTACATGGAGAGAAGTAATTAGTAAGAAGACTGGTGAGATAAGAAGGGGCTAGGCTTCAAAATCCACACAAAGGATTTTATAGTTTATACTGGAGATAATAGGTGGGTACTGGAATTTCTTGAAAGGGGAGGGGGCATATTCTTTATATTTCTCAAGCAGTTGTTTGATTGTGGATATCGTTCTTTGTAAGAAATCAATTGCAAAAATCTGTCTGAAAGCTCCTCATATTTTCACAAAGAATACCCTTAGCATACTATAAGCATAGACCATTTTATAATAACTATATAAATATGAGAAAATAGTCACACTGCCCAATTTACACCCACAAAATGTTAAAGGAATCAGAACAAAGTCTCTAAAATGTTAAACATATTCACTATGGAGAAGTTGTAGAAAGAGGTGGATAAGAATTCTACAGGATTGGGGCAGCCAGGTAGCACAGCGAGTAAGAGCACCGGCTCCAGTGTCGGGATGAGCTGGGGATCGAATCCAGGCTCAGACACTTAGCACCCACCCAGAAACACCTGGTCCTGTAACCTTGAGCAAGTTACTTAGCCCCAGTTGCTTAGGGGCAGCCAGGTGGCTCAGCAAATAAGATCACTAGCCCCAGTGTTGGGATGACCTGGGATTGAATCTGGGCTCAGATACTTAGCACCACACCCAGAAATAACTGGCCATGTAACCTTGAACAAATTACTTAACCCCGGTTGCTTAAAAAAAAAATAAAGAATTCTACAGGATGAAGGGACCCTGCAGGTAGGAAATCTGTGCCATTGTATGGTATGTCCACATCTATGAGATAATGGATCCATTAAAGGAAACAGCTAAATGCATAGATAGTTATTGATGATGATAGAAGATAGTTATAGAACAAATTTATTATTTTTGTGACTTTTATATAAGACTTGCCTTCCCAGTTTCCATCTTTGTCCAGACACTTAAACTGAGGTTAGATGTAGTCGTTGCTTTGTAGTCCCTTGAATGGAGATCACCACATTTCTATACCAATAAGTCAGCATGCCTTTTAGTCTAGATATGAGAGCATATGACCTGTTCTCTTATCCTTGTTCCATCAATAATATTAACTAATAAACTCTTGTTATGCCCTAGGCACTGTGCTAAGAGTTTTACACTTATTTTTTCATTTGATCCTCACAAAATCCCCAGGAAGCAGGTGCTATTATTATCCCCATTTTACAGATGAGGGAGCTGAGGCAGAGAGTGAGTTCCTCAGGGTCACATAGCTGGCAAGTGTCTGAGGCTAGATTTGAACTCAGATCTTCCTGACTCCAGGCCAAGCACTCTATCCACTGTACCACCTAGCTAAGCATCCTTTGGACTTTCCCTTTCCTAGTTTACATTCTTTTTCAAATTTTGATGGTCCCTAGCCATACTTCCTGTCCCACCTATCCAGGCCAGATCCTCAGTATATACCAGGGTAATACACATTTTCAAAAAAACATCTTGAAGGTAAAGGTGGAGGAGGGGCTGGGAAAGGTATTAAGAGTGTAGCCATCATCAAGATGTGTGAGCTGAATAGAAACTAGGAATTACTGAGACACCCACCCAGCTGTGAGAAAAAAAGATAATGAAAAAAAATTTTTTTTCTAACAAACCTAGACCAGGCACACACGACTTTTGGCCTTCAGGACCTCTTGCAGCCCACCAAAGCATTCTGGGCAGTCTGTGAAAAGTAGTCTCACAAATTTTTCTTCCACGTTCCTGCTACAGTATTCACTGAAATTTTCAGCTTCCTTTTAAATGTTGGTTATGTTCTCCCATTAAAACATAAGCTCCTTGAGGTCAGGGACTGTTTTTCTTCCTGCTCATATTTGTTTTCTTAGCACTAAATATACTCCCTGGCACATGGTATAAATTTAATAAATGCTTGTTAAGTTGGCTTATGAGTTTTCCCAGAAATCATATATATATACTCAAAGACAAAGACAGAGTCTGAAGGCACACATAAAGAGCCATTCAAATATGTTGGAATCAATGTTAGATAGTGTAGCGCCAATGCAATATTTATAGGGCTAATGGTCACTAGCAATATGCCTACATAGTGCTCAATCACAAAATATAACAGACCCTACATATAGAAGACAGAAGCAAAACATTTGTTTAGACATCAGAAAACTGAATCCCCAAACCAGTAAACTGATTTCATAATAGTAGCAAATAGGCGATAAGAGCACAGAGAGCCACAGCATCCTTTAGCCTTCCCACAAATCAACATTTATTCACAAGTCTGTCTCCTTCAGATGTGTCCTCTCCTCCCTCCAAACTAGCTGCTCTTCATTCCCAGCTTCCTGTGGGCTTTGCTCTATCCTTCAGCAAACTCTTCCCACCACAGTTTCCATGTGATTACATTCAGCCTATTAGAGGGCTGAATTTAATTAGAGGTATATCTTCAAAGCAGGGAGTGTCTTCAAATTCTCTTAGGCTTATTAATGGGCAGGAAAGATCTTCCAATTCCCATTACCATTACAGATGGTCAGATAATGTCTATGCATTAGCTAAACAATCTGTAACCATTGAAGTAATTAGTTCAAACATGTATACTTGTAGGATCATAGGTAGAGAATTGAGTGCTGGTAAGGACTTTAGAACTCATTAAGTACAACCCCTAATTTTATAATTTAAAAAAAATAGTCTCAGAGTGGTTAAGTAACTCACCCAGAATTGTATAACTAGTAACTCTCTGAGGCAGGATTAAAATCAAGCTCTTCATGAATCCAAATTTAGTACTCTATTTTATATACTACTTTGTTTCTCACTCTACAGACAATGAGATGGTGGTTCCAAGAAATTACTTGTCTTATGCAAAACTAATAATTGGGAGTTCTGGGACTCAAAGCCTTGTCCCCTGACTCCAAGGTCAGTACTGAAATCATCATAGAATGTTTCCTGAACCATCTTTAGGATCCTACATTTTTTTTAATAATCATCTTTTATTAAACACCTACTATGTGCCAGCCACTGTGCTAAACACTGAGGAATCCAAAATGAAGCAAAATACAGTTTTCTGCTGCCATCTTATTAAATCATGTCACATATTTCTATAAAAAAGCTTTTGCATTCTGGTTTTTGGAAAGCAAGACATCACCTTAAGGGATTTCTGTCATTGGAAGAATTACCAGATGCCAGTCAAAAATTATGTCTTATCATCTGGTTCCTGTCCACACTGAAGATAGGACACTTTTCTGGTGAGATAAGTCATTGTTGTAAACTCATTGTTCACATCTTCAGTTATCTCCAGGAAGCCAAAGCTTTCAGTTCTTCAGATTATATTGTTGTGGCCACTTGATTTACACACAGACCATATTGCAATCCTGTGAAAGAGAGAGAATAGGCATTAGCATACAAGTAAATAAGTAATATAATATATCATATAAAATATGGTAATATTATATAAAATAATAATAAAAATAAGTAATATAATAAATAAGTAATAAAATAAACAAGTAAATTACCTGTGCTTATTTGGTCTACACTTCTCACTATTTATGCAGTTCATTTCTCAAAAGGCTCAACCAAAAATGAAGATCTTGCATAGACTTCAGGGCCTTTCACTTCTCTGGGTTATTTCCCACCACTTGAGTTGATCTTGTGAACATCAGGTTCCCATATTCCCTCTAAAGGTAGCTAAAGGCTCCCTTTACAAATATTCAAATAAATGAAGTTGAAAATGTTAATCATTTTATTTACAAATAAAACAGCTAGGTGGTTCAGTGAATTGAGTACTTTGCCTGCAGTCTGGAAGACCTGATTTTAAATCTGATTTCAGATACTGAGTGAGCCTAGGTATCTTCCTTAGTTTCCTCAACTTTAAAATGGAGATAATAATAGCATCTACCTCTCAGGGTTATTGTAAAGACCAAATGAGATAATATTGAATAATATTAAAAATAATAAATTATAATTACAATAATGAAAGCTCAGCACAGTTCCTGGAACATAGTGAGAGCTTAATAAATGCTTGTTTCCTTCCTTCCAAGTTGAAGGACTCATATCTGCATCTCTATGACTTATAATAACACAGTCATGACTATGTATTTACACTCTCCCTGAGATTGCAGCTTGTTATTCATATTTGTGGTCCTCCTCCAAGGTCATTTTGCCTGAACTACATTACTCTCTTCCTAGACACTTTCAACAGAATCAGTTGCTTACTCTGTCTTCCCTATCACTCTCTTTTTCTCTGCCTTCAGTAGATCTTTCCAAGTTCTTAAAGGAACCTGCCACTGTTTTCTCTAACTATTCTTCCTATATTTCAGCTTACTGGTGCCTGGAAGCCTGCCATTCTCCAGCAGATGGTGCTCTTCACCCTTTCTAGGGGACCAGCTCTTAAGAACTGACTCATGTGTAACAGCCTTTCTTTGAAAGACTCAATTTGATACTCATTTAAAAAAAACATGTAAGGGGGTAGCTAGGTGGTACAGTAAATAAGAGTATCAGCCCTGGAATCAGGAAGAACTGAGTTCAAATCTAGCTTCAGACACTTGACACTTACTAGCTGTGTGACCTTGGGCAAGTAACTTAACCCTAATTGCCCTGCCTTCCCTCCTCAAAAAAAAATGGGAAAACAATGTTTTTACATGAAATTGGGAAAAAAAAATAAAATAGCATCTCAAAAACGAAATATTTACAGCCCAAAAGCACATTTCCAAATGAATGGAGTTACAGCAATATTGTTTTAAGAATAACTTTGAGAGAATAAGTCATTTTAACAATTATAAATATCCAAATTAGCTACAAGAGACCTATGAAGGAAGATGTTATCTGCATCCAGAGAAAGAACTGATAAATAGAAGTATGTATAGAATGATTTTATTTTATTTTTTTAGGTGCTTAATATTATTAATTGATTAAGAAGGGGTATGCAGCTTTCTAGGCTGCTACTACACTGGGTGGCCAAATTCAGAACTTAAAAAATCACTCTCTATAAATGCATATATATTTTTTTTAGTGCCAGAAAATTCTTTCCTCCAGGATGTAGTCTTCAGTTTCCTCATCTATGAAATGACTAGGGTTGGACCAGATAGCTTCAAAATTCCCTTCTAGCTCCAAATCAATGTCCTATTCTGTCAAAAAATCAAGTCACATGTATTATCTAACTATAGTTCCCTCCCCCCTATCCCACTTCCCACTTGCTCTATTCTCTACTTTGATCCTGTCCTTTTTCAAAAGTGGGTGCTTCCAACTTCCCTCCCCCCAGCCTGCCCTCCCTTCCATCATCCCCCCTCTCATCCCCTTCCCCCCTACTCTCCTGGAGAGTGAGATACTATATTTAGTGTGTACTTCATTCCTTCCTCAAGCCAAATTCAATGGGAATAAGGTTGACCCATTCCCTTTTGCCTTCCTATTCTTCCCCTCCATTGTAACCATTTTCCCTTGCCTCTTCTATATGAAATAGTATACCCCATTCTGTCTCTACCCATCTCCTCTCATTATATTCCTCTCTCACCTCTTAATTTCACCTTTTAAGTATCATCCCTTCCTGTTAAATTGGTCCTGTGCCCTCTATCTATGTATACCTGTAAACATATATACACACATTTACATATGTATTCATATGCCCATATACCCTCATATATAGATATATATATGTATATATTTCTATTCCCTTCAACTACTGAAAAAAGTTTCATAAGTTACAATTATTGTTTTTTCATGTAGGAATGTGAAAAGTTCAACTTTGATAAGTTCCTTATGATTTCTTTTCCCTGTTTACTTTCTCATGCTTCTCTTGCTTCTTATATCTGAATGTCAAATTTTCTATTCAACTCTGTTTTTTTTTTCAGAAAGAATGCTTGAAAGTCCTCTATTCCACTGAATTACCATATTTTCCCCTGAGACATGATACTCAGTTTTACTGGGTGGGTGATTCTTGGTTTTAATCCCAACTCCTTTGACCTCTGGAATATTATATTCCAGGCCCTTCGATCCCTCAGTGTAGAAGCTGCCAGATCCTGTGTTATCCTGATTGAATTTCCACAATATTCAAATTGTTTCTTCCTGGCTGCTTGTAATATTCTCTCCTTAATCTGGGAATTCTCGAACCTGGCTATAATATTCCTAGGAGTTTTCTTTTTGAAATCTTTTTCAGCAGGTGATAGGTGGATTCTTTCAACCTCTAATTTGCTCTCTGGTTCTAAAATATCTGGGCAGTTTTCTTTGAGAACTTCTTGGAAGATGATTTCTAGATTCTTACTTTGATCATGGCTTTCAGGTGGTCCAATAATTTTTAAATTATCTCTCCTGGATCTATTTTCTAGTTCAGTGGTTTTCCCCATGAGATATTTCACCTTGCCTTCTATACTTTCATTTGTTTGGATCTGTTTAACAGCATCTTGATTTCTCATCAAGTCATTAGCTCCCATTTGCTCCAATCTAATACTGAAGCAATGAATCTCCTCATTGAGCTTTTGAGATTCTTTTTTCATCTGGCAAATTCAGCTTTTTAAGGCATTCTTCTCCTCATTGCCTTTTTGAGCCTCTTTTGCCATTTGAGTTAGTCTATTTTTTAAGGTAGTATTTTCCTCAGTCAGGCTGTTGACTCTCATTTCATAATTTTCTTGCATCTTTCTCATTTCTCTTCCCAATTTTTCCTCCACTTCTCTGTGACAGTGGCTCAGCTGCTTCTTGCCCTGGGTGCAAAAGCCTCACACTCCCACTTACTGGGTCCCAAAGTCCAGACTGCACTGACCTCTCACTTTGTACTTAGCATCTATGTGTTGATAAATCTGGAAATGGCCACAGCTGCTGCTGATCTGGAGTCCCTCCTGCAGGTGACTGGTCAGAACCGCCCTGGGGCTAAAGCTGGGGGTGGGGGGGGGGGCTGGGCTTGGCTCTCAGAGCACTGTGCTGGCTGACTCCTGCCAGCCTGCTGGGTTGTCTTCAGTGGGAGGTTAGCTTCTCTGTGTCATTTTGTGGGTTCTGCAGCTCCAAAGTTTGTTTAGAGTCCCCTTTTTACATGGATTGGGAAAGGTGGAAGCCAGAGCAGCGGGGAGGTCCTGCTTTTACTCCACCATCTTGACTCTTCCCCCTATAGAATGATTTTATACACACACACACACACACACACACATATGCATGTTTGTGTCTAATGGCAGCCATCTCTGAGGGGAAGGAAGAAAATTCATTTAAAATATAATGTTTTGTGCACTTGGATCCCACAACCTCTGCCCTTCTACTCTGGGTAGGCTCTAGTCATACTATGAGAATTATTATGATTTGTACTGGGCAATAGAATCCCCCCACACCCCAAAAATTCCTAAGTGGTTTCTAGTTAATCCCCTCCTAATGTCCATTGCCTGGGAGGTACGCTTTTTACTTATGTGATTGCTATCCACTGAATATTTAATTCATTTGGGTGCCTCTGCTAATTCCCCATTTATCTTTTGATAAACACCCCCATCTTCCTTTGGGACAAATAGAGTGAATTATTCAATTATTCCCTTTGACAGTTTTTTAAAAATATCTCCAAAACTGGTCAGAGGATGGCACACGCTTCCAAGGGTAAAGATCAGTAGTACCTACTACAACCATTCAAAGCAATTCAATTTTCAGATTATAATGTTTTTTGTAGCCATGGTATATAAGAGTTCAAAGAGCCAAGTTAAAATATTGGCTCCAAGGCTTGTTAGATATATTACTGTATATAAATCTCTCTCTTTTTTTTTTTTTTGCTTTTGGGAGGGGGGAAGGTAGGGCAATTAGGGTTAAGTGACTTGCCCAAGGTCACACGGCTAGTTTTTTGTGTTAAGTGTCTGAGGTCAGGTTTGAACTCAGGTTCCTCTGACTCCAGGGCTGGTACTCTATTCACTGCACCACCTAGCCACCCTATATAAATTTTTTTTAACTCTTTGAACCCCAGTCTTCTTATTTATGAAATGTTGATAAGCTCTCTTTCATCTACCTCACAAGATTGCCATGTGGAATTTTTTTAAAATGTTATTCTGAGCCTTAGTAATAAATATGAACTATTGTGTATGCTGAATAAAGTAAAGTATAAATAGACAGAGATATAGATTAAATATGTATATATAGATATAGATATACTATGCATTCAATCTTGGGTTCATAGATAATGCCAATATTCATGGATATGAGCATAGGCTTAAAGGCCTTTTATGTAATCAGTTGCCATTCCCCACACTGTAAAAGTCTTTTTTGCCTTGTTTCTATAAGCAGGAATTTTAGGACCAGTTACTAGTTGCTCTAATGACTGTTCATTTTCAATTCAATTTAAGTAGACAAGAATTTATTAAGTGTCTATTACGTGCAGGTCCTGGGAAGGTTAAGATGAAAAGATGGCTCAGTTCCACATGTCATGGAAATTAAGATAATTGAAAAGTTAGAGAGAAATATACAGCAGAAATTCTGGTTTAGTTCTACATGGAAATGGAAGAAGAGAGTCCAAGTATTGTTACCAAATTAAGGGAAATCTGAAATATAGCTCCAAATGATGGAAGACTGATGTCTAACAAGATACCCCCTAGGTAGGAGCAACAGAATTTTTCTGATGCCATCTGCTAGAGAATTTATAGTCAAGTCAAAAAATTATAGTCAATTAGCCAAAGAAACAGGATGAGAAATGGAGACAAGGAAGCAACTGCCCAACCATTCATATGAGAGCAATAGAGAATAGAGTGACAGTTGTACTTTGTGCACATTATAAGACCAGTGGAAATGCTGAGAGTAATGGCATCAGAAATCTCAAGAAGAAATAAATATCAAGGAATCACACAAGAAGCATCACTAGAATGGCTATGCCTAACCAAATCATGACTATAGGTGATAAGGGGTTATCTAGGCCTCTAAGGAGACTTTTTCCCAGAAGGAATGTATAAATATTATTGTTTTATTTAGCCTATGAATAAACTGCTCATTCTTTGAAACTTGAGAACCAAATGCTTGCAAAGGGAGATATCCAGGAGAGTGTCAGAAATTGAGGTCTCAGATTTTGTGATTATGGGCAATAAAACAGAGAATTGAGACAATTTCTCTAAAAGGAAGGCAGTATGGCACAGAGAAAAATGGCTTCAAAGTCAAGTACCTTGGGGCGGATAAGTGGCGCAGTGAATAAAGCACCAGCCCTGGAGTCAGGAGGACCTGAGTTCAAATCCACCCTCAGACACTTCACACACACACACACACACAATAAACTGAGTGAGTTTGGGCAAGTTACTTAACCCCAATTGCCCTCCAAATAACAAAAACAAACAAAGTCAAGTACCTGGGTTCTAATCCCAGTTCTACCACTTAACTACACTTTGGAAAGTAAGGGACTTATACAAAGTGACCTCAAAGATCTCTACCAGCCTCTAAACCTCTGATTCTGTGTGCACAGGTTCTTCATGCCACTCAGATACCTCTCACTATAGGGAAACCTTGATATTTCTATCATTAAAAATTTGGAGAATCTAAGAGTTTGGAAGGAACCTCTATTCCAAACCACACCTGACCAGGATGGAGTCCCCTTTATAATATCCTCAGTAAGTGGATAGCCAGCCTATGGTTGACTCTAGATCCTCAACCTATGTGCATCTTCAATATATCTTAGCATAGTATTAGGACTATAATAATACTTAATTCAATGGGCAATTCTTAAATACACACTATGTGTAAGACAGTGCACGGGGCCACAGGAACAAAAGGAAAAACTGAAAGTATCTTTTCTTGAAGAACTTTCACTCTATGGAAAGAAAAAAAAAAAACATGCCACCAAACAAGGAGTATGAAATTCCTACTGTGAATGAGGCCCTCTTCTCAGCACTTGGGATACAGAGATAAAAACCAAAATAGTTTTCACTCTGAAGAAGTTTAGAGTCCATTGGGAAAAACAACATGTGCAAATATACACATCTATATAGAAAGATATATTTTATACATACATATTTTATCTACAAAGATAAAAATACAAGTATTATATATGTGTGTGTGTGAATGCATACCGTGTTTCCCCGATAATAAGACCTATCCCGAAAATAAGCCCTCCCCTTACTGTGTAAGATTCCTCTAAAATAAGCCTTCCCCCGAAAATAAGCCCTATTGAGATTGCTACTGTAGTGAAGGTGATCCCCTGCGCTACATGCTACATTACGGTACCCTCTGTATGCACCGACCCACCCCCCTCCGGGTGAAACGCACGCCGCACTCCGAGCTGCATCCAATCAGAGCTGCAGCAGTGAGAGCGTCATCCTGTTCTTCCCCAGTGATTTGCTTGCTAGCGCCATTGAGAGCAGTGCCGTGGAGGAGAGCTGAGGCAGGACAACATAAAAACCCGGTATGTAAGCGGGAGTGAGGGGGCATGATGGAGGAAAAAAAAAGAACTCAGGGGGCATGATGGAGTGAAAAGAAGGACTGATGGTCATAATTTTATTATTCTGTCTGTTTTGACCCCCAGACATGAGTACAAAAAGGAAGAGCTATACTGTTGAGTATAAGAAAGCAATTGTAGAGGAGTCACATGGCAAGAATCTTGCAGTTTTCTGTAAAGAAAAACTTTTGGATCTTCGAATGGTCAGAAAATGGAGAGCAGATTATAATAACCTCAATCAACAGGTGGATGAGGGAAAAGGGAAAAAGCGCAGGTCTGGATCAGGTCGGCAGCCCTTATATCCTGACTTGGAGATCCTCATTGGTGAATGGATTGCTACAGGAGAGCAAAGGCCTTGGTTGTGCACAGGGCTGATATTCAAGCATTTGCCCTTTCAATGGCACCAGAGTTTAAAATGGTCTCAGAAGGATTCAAATCATCACAACACTGGTTGGACGGTTTCCTTCAACGGTACAGGTATGAACTGTCCCTAAGAAGATCAACAACACTGTTTAAGCTGGAAGATGCTGAAGTTATTAAACGTGCACTTGCATTCAAGTCCTTTATTGATAGGATTGACATTTCCAAGTACCAAACCTGCAATATGATTGCTATGGATGAAACTGTAATTGTTTATGGAACAAGGATCTCAAACAACAATTCATCACAGGGGTGCAACATCTATCTACATTCCCACCACTGGCTATGAAAGTGCACGGGTCACCTGTGTTTTGGCAATTCGTTTGGATGGAAAGAAAGCCACACCTCTAATCATCAGTAAGGGCAAGAAAGATAAGATTGAACGTGTATCTGGCATTTACATTCTTGAAACCGAAAAAGCCTGGTGTACACAAGCCGTTATAAGAAAGTGGGTTGATTTAATGCTGCCACTTGTTATGCGAGGTAACCAAAGAGGTCTGATAGTCTGGGATTCAGCCAGCACTCACCGTGCTGAAGAAATGAAGAACTTCCTTGCAGAGAGAAGAATAGATCAAGTAATGATTCCTGCAGGAATGACTGCCTATCTCCAGACCCTTGATATTGCAATAAACAAGCCATTCAAGGACCATTTGCACATGGAAGTCAATGACTACATTGAAAATAGAATGGAAAGAAATCAGCATGGAAACTTTGTGAAGCCCTGTCTGCAAGAAGTCGTGACTTGGGTGAAGAAGTCATGGGATAAAATTACTGACAGCTGTGTCGCCAAGGCACTACGAGCAGGTTACCTGGACAAAACATATTCATTTAAAGAGAGGTATATTGCTGGACATGACAGATTGGGTCCACTTCTTCTGAAGGAAATGGAGGCGCAAGACATCCAGGACGGAATTCAGGGTATGGACACTTATGACGATGTTGTTGAAGAAGATGACATGATCATTATTGAATAAAGGTACATTTTTTTGTTCACATTTACCTGTTTATTAAAATTGCTCTCAATGTTCATTAAAATAAGCCCTCCCCTGAAAATAAGCCCTCTGGTGTTTTTCTGTCCAAAAAATTAATAAGACAGTGTCTTATTATCGGGGAAACACGGTATATATGCATAAATATATATGTATATACACACACATACACATATTATAATTTATGGGAGAAATATATCCTCTGAGTTCATGTGGTATATTACAGCTACCAAGTCAATCTACCACAATGCAGAAATTATAGAGGTAAAAACTAAGCATTATCTTGCATAAGTATGGGTTAAGGATTCAGGAAAAAATAACCCTAAACTAAGATTAGGTTTGTAATGACTTTTGCAGACAAAATTAAGTCAGAAAATATATATGTGTGTGTGTTACATATACATACATACATACATATATATATATATATATACATATCACATACAGCTATCTGGTATATCCTCTTATGTCATAAAAGCTGAACAAACTTGTTAATCAGAATCATATTTTTTTTCCATCTCCCTAACAAAACAAACCTAGTGAAGACAGACTCAATAGGTAAAGTAAATAAAATTACAGATTAAGCTACATTTAGAAGGTTCACAATGGGGTCATGGAGATTTACTTGTCATAAAAATAACCAAAAGCCAGGGGAATCATTTCATGAATAATTAAATAAATCATTTTGGGAAGCTCAGAACTCCCCTTTGTCTTCCTATCTGAGGCATGTCAAAGAGTCTTTCTGTAATATTATCATTCCATAAGTCAAGTTTTAGCTAGGTGAAACTAATATTAACAGGTAAAAGGCTTCAGATAGTCAAAATATTCTAGGAGGAATGGCATAATAAAATTGAATAAAAGGAAATTTAAAAATATTCCTATCACTATAAACATATACATACATGCATGCATGCATACATACATTCATATGCACACAATAGACCTTAGGTAATTTTTAGGGAGATCATAAGTATCTGAGGTAATCAAGAAAGACTTTGTGTAGAAGGTAGTATTTGAGTTGAGCCTTAAAGGAAACTAGGGAATCTAAGAGGTAGGAGTTAATGAAAGATATATATGGGGAACAGGGCATAGCTCAGTTTGACTGGATTGTAGAGAGCTTGAAGAGGATATAATATATAATAAGAATTGATAGGTAGGTAACAACCTTCTAGAGAAGGGATTTTAACAAAGGAGTTTTTTTTTTTTAACTCAGATGTAATAAGTTCCCACGGTAGTTCATGAAATAGTATGGTGAAGAGATCACAGTTTGGTTTTGGAAGAACTCTGGAGAGAATCTTGGAATACACCCAGAGTTAGGAAACAAGATATGATAAAGGGAACTAAGCAGGAATTGTTAGATAGGGAGAAAACCAAGAGTGAGCTATGTCATGAACATTTATCTGTATACAAATGATAAAGTAAATATTCAGTCATTTGAAGAGGAAGAGAGCACTTATAAATAGTTATTTGGTCATTATTAAGTATTTGTTAATGGATCCTTCAAGAACTTCCAAAAAAGAGTCAACTAGGTGGCACAATAGATAGGGCACTGAACCTGGAGCCAGGAAGATGATATTATAATTCTGGCCTCATAGACTTTTCAACTATGTGACCTTGGGCAAGTCAATCATCCTGTCACACTTTCATCATTGGTAAAATTGGAGCAATAACAATAATAGCACGTCAGGGTTGTGGTGAGGATAAAATGAGATCATATTTGTAAAGTGTTTTAAAAGTTTTTCTTATAAAAAAAGTGTTTTTAAAAACCTTAAAGAACTGTATTAATGCAAGTTATTATCATAAGATCAACTAGGTACTATTGCTTTCATCTCCACTGCTACTGTGAGATAAGCATGTCTCCCTCTTGGTCAGCATATTAAAAATTGTTTTGAAAACTGAGAACAAGTATCTCATTTTAAGTCATTAGTTTTAGTGTCTTGATCATGAGGATGGAGATGAGTGATTATTGCTAATGGATCTGGAGATGATCAAAATTCTTTCTGTCAGTTCAGTACTCATTTCTTCAACGAAGGAAACATTGGTAACAAGGATGAAAGTCAGGAAAGGCTAGAACTGAGTAAACAGGCAGGAAAAAATAAAATAGGGGGTCAGGAAGAAACTGTTAAATTATGCAGTGTGCCCCCTCACACTTATTTTATTGAATAGGAACTGGAGAGAACATTGGCTGAGCACCAAGGATCAGAGGGGCTAGAATAAGCAGTTGTATTTAGCAGTATTCATTATAGAATTGTTCTGCACTGATATGCAATATGTGAAAGCTACTAGCAACCAAGCAACAAACTGTGACCACTCATGAACACTCATGAACAAATATTTCAACAACATTTACCATATGGGAGAAGGAGATCTGAGATAAATACCATAGGATAGCAATTACCAGGACTCCCCAATTTTGTCCGTAATCACTCTGATGACAAAATTCCTAGCTTCTCTAATGATTCACTGTCCCTATCACATTCCAGAATTCCTTTTACCCAAGCTGAACAACCATCTACTGGTTTCCATTACCCAACAAAAATGTACCTAAATGCCATTTGAGAAATTCCAATCGATCCTTCTTTTCCCTCCTCCTCTCCAACTGCCCACATTGAAGCAAGGGCTATGGATGTAATTGATGGTTTCAAATCATAATATCTGAACCTTTCCCAATATTCTTTCCAATATTCTTCAAGCAAGGTGAGCAGAGATGTCAAGACAGAGACAAGAGACAAGGAAAGGTCTAAGTTAAAAACTAGTAGTCCAGAAAGCAGAATGCAGTCAGTCAGGAATGCACATGGCTTGGGTAGTCACAAAGAAAAGAGACTTAAGAGATATTTTGTCAGGAGAATCATGCTACTCACAGCTTCCTCAGCTGCTCCCTTCAACCACAGGAAGATTATGCAATCTGGCAAAGTGTCTTATTCACCAGGAAGACACTACTTTTCAGCTGTGCAAACCTGTAGGCTCATCTGATCTTCTACATATTAGCAGCACTGATATTTTGAGAATTCTCTTGTATAGCTCTGATAACTCCTGAGATGAATTGGCACAGATCCCAATGAATCTGACTAGATCAAAATCCTTATAAACTAAAGGTATCCATGATATTTATCTGGATGGAATGACCTGAATATAAAAAAATTGGTGTTTTTAGGAACCTTTCACCTCAAGATGGGTATTCCTTCAAATGGGGGCAGATGGTAATACATTTATATATTTCTGAACTCTATGACTCACACTACTGTTCTCTAGTAAATTCGTCAGAGAGGTTTAACTCAGTGAGTAGGGCATGATCTTCTAGAATTCTTGACATTGCCTCATTGTCAGTGGTGTACAATTTTCCATGTGATCAATATATACTAACAGTGTGACCCTGAGTAAATCACTTAAACTCTCAGTGCTCTAGGCCAATAATGTCAAACCCAAATAGAAATGGATCCCTGCCAACCAGAGTATTAACTTAGAGAGCTACAAATTAACATTATCTATGTTGTGTTTTATTTTTATTTATTTTTTAAACATTTCCTAATATTTTAATCTGGTTCAGGCCTAACTCAGGGGTTTTGCAGTCCCTTGGCCCACAGGCTTCAAGTTTGACATCTCGGTTCTAGGCAACACTCTTATGCTACAAGTTATAGAGGTTTCAATCCACAAAGTAGAAGGAGTTTCCTCATATGAGAGTTACCTATGTTAATGAAATCACAAATCTGGTCTCTAACTTCCTCCCTACATCCTCTCCCCCAGATACATAGTTGAATTAACAGCAACATTAATCTCAAAAACTTGTTGCAACTACCAATGTATTGTTTTGAGGGCCAACTGAAATGCTGCATATAAAATTCTTTATAAACTTTGAAGAGCTCATAAATGAAAGTTCTGCAGCATGTTGCCATAGAGAACAGGATTTTCCATGCTAAACTCAGAGTTAAGGGACCTGAGTGCAAATTTTGATTCTGCCACTTATTCCCTATGTGTACTTGGACAACTTAAGAATCGTCTCTGGTCCCTTTATCTGTCAAATAAGAGACTAGATAATCTTCAATGTTCCCTCCACTTCTAGAACTGTGACTCTATAATGCAATTCCCCTGAAGAATACTGATGGTAAGTATGTAAATCTATGTCTGTTATTTGCCATGTGAAAGGAGTGGAGTCTGCTTCCTCACCTCTGCCTCAGAGATGCTTAGCTTCCTTGAAAGGAGAGGCCCTTGGAGGAATGGGTGGGATGGAAAGTGGGAGGATGAGTGGAAAAGATAAGGAAACAGGGATAGGTAAAAAGAGTGGCAGAGAAAGAAAATAGTGAGTCAAATAAGATGGAAGGAAATTCACAAATAGTAATTATAACTTTAAATGTGAATGGCATGTTTATAGCAGCTCTCTTTGCAATGGCAAAAATACCCTGTAAATTTCAGGGATCGCCATCAATTGGGGGACTGTTGAATACATTGTGGTGTATGGCTGTGATGAAATATTGCTGTGCTATAAGAAATAATGACCTCAATGATCCTAAAAAGGCATGGGAAGACTTGCACAGAAATGGTGAAGAACCAAGTGAGCAGAAGCAAGAGAACATTGTATACAGTAACAACAGTATTGTTTTAAGAATGACTTTGAGAGGGGCAGCCAGGTGGCTCAGCGAGTAAGAGTACCGGTTCCAGTGTTGGGACGACCTGGAGATTGAATCCCGTGCTCAGACACTCAGCACCACACCCAGAAATAACTGGCTGTGTAACCTTGAGCAAGTTACTTAACCTCTATTGCTTAAAAAAGAAAAAAAAAGAATGACTTTGAGAGACAAAGTCATTTTGACTATTACAAATACACAAATTAAAATTAAGGGACATAATAAGAAACACTGCATCTGCATCCAGAGAAAGAACTGATAAATAGAAGTATTTATTTTATTTATTATTATTATTTTATTTTTATTTCCATTTAATAATATAATATAATTATATATCATATCTTATTATTTTTTATTATTAAGAATAATTTTGCATATGTACATATGTGTGTGTATCCATATCTGTTTGTGTCTAATGGTAGCTGTCTTTAGGGTAGAAGAAAGAAAAGGGAAGAAAAAAAGGAAAAATAAATTTATATAACTTTACTATGTAAAAAGAATAGCAAGTTGTACTTAATAGATTTCCAGTTTCATGTGAAATTATGTTTTTTATTATGTTATGAAAATGCTTGTTTTGTTCCACAAATTAAAAATAAAATACATTTTTTAAAAAGAAAGTACATTTCAATTTCTGCTCTCTACAGGAGGCATTCTTTAATCCACCATGGGTTTTAGTGTTCTCCTCCCTCATTACTCTTTTATTTATCCTGCATGTATTTTGTATAAGAGATGGTGTAATGGCAAGCAAAGAAGTACTTAACACCTTATTTCAGCTATTTAATTAACACCTTGTTTCAGTTCAAGTTTCTTTTTATCCTTGCCCATGATTGTATCAAGTCTTTGTTGAGAAACAGATATCATGAACCCCACAACTTATGAACCCTAGAACTTGTGAACTCCTGCTGCTGATGCAACAGGAAGGGGAGGAGCTAATGACCATATATAAGGAGAGGTCCAGGCTGGAGAGAGCAGAACTGAGAAGAGAGAAGAACTGAGAACTGAGAAAAGAACTGTTGTGGTGGCAGAGTTGAGAAAGAGAAAACCTGTGGTATTCTGGCACTCCATGTTTTTCTATTCTGTCTGTGTTGACTTTTGTTTGTGACACTTTGTTCAGAAGCCCTGGGACCTTACTGGAAGCCCTGAAAGAGGATTTTCTGGTTGTCTGTTCACACAAGTCCTGGAGGAGGGTTTCAGAGGTCCTGGAACTATACTAATGATTTGTGCTGACCTCTTGGACCTTGTTTGTGGGTCTTTGTTGATTTCACAGGCAGATAGTGAATTGATGATGGTGCCAGCAACGTGCATGGATATTATTGTGGCTCTGTTAAGCTTTGTCTTCCCAAAAACAGGAACTGTGAAGGACTTGAGGTGGACTGGACACTGTAAACTTCGGTGTGGATGGGAATTGGATGAGGAGCTGGACAAAGAGCTGAGAACTGCCTGCCTTTGAATCCAGGTGACAGTTGGATAGATTCAGGTAGGAGCTGGGACCATGTAAGAGGAACCATGGAATCTGAGAGCCAGTTCCGAGTCAAGATGAAAAGATCTCTTCTTGGGTACCTAATGCTGACTGAAAAGATCATGATTTACTGTTGTCTAGGTGTGGAGAACTTTGACCATTGTACTTTGTGTCCCTTAAGGAGGCCTGTTCCTTAAGGATGATTAAGGATTTACTGAATGATATTTTTTGTTTAAAACTAGGTGACCACTTTGGTGAAAACAATGTGGTCACTTTAGTGATAACTTGTTATGCTGTAACATTGTGAATGCTGTACTTTGGTTTCTGTCAATGTTTTGTCTTAGTTTGTTACTGAATAAATAGAGTTCACTATACTATGTAATTAGAACCTTGAAGCTGTTCACAGCAGCAGTCCTCTGGAAAGCTGCTCATGGTTGGCTTTACAGATAGAACCTAGCATCACATAGGGAGTTTACCTCAGAGTTAGGAAGAACTGGTTTGAATCCTACCTCTGAAGCATTTTGGTTATATGACCTTGGACAAGTCACTTTACCCCTGGGTGTTCGACTTTCTTAGACTGTAATTTGAAAAACAGTGCAGATTTATATTAATAGAGAATTTCTTTACTAAGTGTCATGGAATCACAAGTCTGGTAAAACAACTCCTCTCAATATATTTTGCATTAAGGTGTGCATATCTCTTCAGGTCCTTTGTCTGTAAGCTCATTGAGGGCATGGGCTATTTGATCATTGTCTTTAGATCTGCAGAGTCTAGCAAAATGCTGCCACATAATGGGTACTGTATATACCTTGATGAATTGGATTTAAATTAATTAATCTCTAAGACTTCCTTTAGTTTTTATATTTGGTGCTGCTTCAGGATTCTCTGGAAGTTTGGACCTTGTCTCTTCTGTTCTTAGGTGGAAATATGTGAAGTAATTAAGAAAAAAAAATAAAGTTAGAGTGAAGCATTAATTTCCTTCTTGAAATAGAATCTAAAACCAAATAAGTCAACTTTTATCTAGGGCCAACTTATACTCAAAGTCAGGTTTTGGTTCTGAGTTCACTGACTACTGCAATTAAAATATGGCTAGATGACACATCTGGGCAGAATTAAGTTTGTTTCCATCCATGGTAGTGATCGAGGTCAATGAAAAATGTCAGGAATAAGATCCAATGCCAGGTTTTATTTTGTCAACCTGTTGAACTTCCTCCATCCCCTCTATACCAACAGGACCAGAGACTCATGGATCATCTGTCTACCACAGACAACTTAGCATCTGGTAAGAAGGGTCAGATACACTGACTGGCCATATGACAGCGAGGTGGAGTGAGCTGAGCAACAGATATGTACATATGTAGATGAGGAAGAGAAGTAACTCAGCCCACAGAAATGGCTTTATTTTTTATTTAATTTTTCAGAAATAACCTTAAAATTTAGACATTTTCCTGAAGAAGGAAGGTTGAATAACTGTGCATCTATTAAGAAAGGCCTCTGTTTGGTGAGGCTCACTATGATCAAGAGAAACCCCAGGCCAAGAACCACATCATATGGATGAACAAAAACCTGAAAATTTGTATTTATGACATATTAAAGGTAAACAATCCAGTCAAGTGTGTCCAAAACCAAGCCATATAATTACAACTTCATGTGTGTTTGACTGCAAAAGAAAATATGTCTCTAGGTGGGATTAAAATATTAAACTTTTTTTAAAGATAAATCCTTTAAAAAAGTATTTATCCATGAACATAGTTATGTGATTGACAAAAGGCATGATAGCAATGGATTAAAATGGCAAAGGGAATTCTAAGGTTCCTGGAATCCCAGGAAGTGTGTCATATACTAGCTGAAGTTTGGGGGGCTTTGAAACATAATCTGGTTCATATCCATTATTAAATTGGACACTGAGGGAGTTTCAAGTAATTTTAGATTAGGCACAGTT
Source organism: Petaurus breviceps papuanus (assembly GCF_028583685.1). Lineage (NCBI taxonomy): Eukaryota > Metazoa > Chordata > Mammalia > Diprotodontia > Petauridae > Petaurus > Petaurus breviceps. The sequence continues at coordinate 32,612,552 of NW_027187460.1, forward strand.
ATAATTCACAGATAAAGTTCTTGCTGGTGCAGAGTGGGAAGCAAAGAATGACTTCTGATAGTGATTATGCCTCAAAGGGAAATTGAGCCATTGAGGTCAAAGTAGATTCCACTGGGAAAGACATTAACCTTAGGAAGCAAGATGACAGTTCAGCAAACAATGGATGTGTAAACATGAAATCATAAAGAAGCCTATTCCTGAAAAGAAAAAAAGAGAACCACAGCAGTAAACATTTCTTACTATGGCAGCTTTCTGAAAGGATTTCACAGGGAAGACAGACTCATTCATTCTGTCTGACCCCAAACAGTAGAACTAGGAGTAATGGTTGGAAGTAACAGGAGTCTTAGTCAACATAAAGAACTTATAGTTAGAGATGTCTAAAAATAAAATAGGTTTCTTCAAAAGGTAAGAAATTCCCCATTATCGAACATGTTTCAACAATTCAGATGACCACTTGTTAGTGTTATTATAGGGAGAGTTATTAGGATAGTAAAGGAATAGAGCTATAAGACCTTGGAACCCAACTAATTTAAGCCTTTTACTTTATATGGGAAGAAAACCAGGTCCAAATTAAATGACTTACCCAAGATCACATTAGTATTAAGCACTCTAAGCAGGTTTTGAATGCAGGTTTTTTAATTCCGCAGTCAGTTTTCTTTCTATCATACAACAGAGCTTCTTGGTTCACAAAGGGATAGCTGAATTCAGCAGTCTGAAGTGCAAATGGCATTTTTGTGTTCTCTGTAGCACTCATCGCTTCTCATGACTGCAAAGTCTGTGTTTCTCTTTGCACAAAAGTGTTGATCACCTTCTTGATGTATCTAACAAAATGACATTGTCTGTGTCTATGTGTCTGAGATCCCTGGAATAAATGAGCTTTTAATCCTAAAAATCTATGTTTCTTTCTATATGGAAAGAGTCTTGGTAGAGGCTAATTGAATATGTTAAAGAAATGAAGACTAGATGTGCTGATTTTATCCATGCTCATTCAGGTATCATCCACCTTGGTCTCTTTAAGAGTCACCTCCAGGGCTACCTTCTGCAGGTGATTTCTCCAAGGCCTTATGATTTCTGGTGCAATCCTCTCCAAGAATCACTTATGTTTTCTATATGCAAATTTACAATTATGTTTCTCCCCCATTAAGGTCCCTAAGGACAAGGATTTTTTTTTTGCTTTTTTGTTTTTTTTTTTTGTATCCTCAGAATTCAGTGTAATACTTGACTAATAGTAGACACTTGATAGATGCATATTGATTGATTGATATTATTATTCTCTGCTTTTGTGGGGAGATGGGCAGTATAGTGGATAGAGTGATGTGTGGGATTCAGGAAGACATCTTCCTGAGTCCAAATCCAACCTCAGTTACTAACTTTGTGGCTTGGGCAAGTCACTTAACCCTGTTGACCTCAGTTTCTTTATCTGTAAAAAGATCTGGAGAAGGAAAAAACAAACTACCTTAGTGTCTTTGTCAAGAAAACCCCAAATGAGGTCACAGAGAGTATGAAATGAAATGAGTAGAAAAGCTCCTTTTGACTATCATTCTCCAAATCCATAGCATTAGTGTTTCTCTTTTACCTGATTTCCATGTTTATTCTTCAATACATTCTTCTATCAGTGCCTTTCTTTCATGCTTCTTATGAGGTAGTCAGGTGGTGAAGTGAATGGAAGGCTGGACCTTGAGTGAGGAAGACCTAAGTGCAAATTTGAAATCAAGCACTTGACAGCTACATGACCCTGAGATTGTCACTTAATCTCCATCTATCTCAGTTGCCTCATCTGTGAGTTGGCAATATTAATATTGCCTATCCACCAGAGCTGCTGTGAAGATAAAACGACATACTTTAAAGCATTTTGCAAACCTTAAAGCAATGAATAAATATAATCATAACACATGTTTTTTTGCTGATCTATATGGCTATATTAATTGGAATAATATCTGGAACAAAATTTGAAATGACCCAGTGGAAAGCCCTCATATGGATAAAAATAGCACAATATTACAGAGGTGTTGCTTGCCTGCAAATTCCATCAATGGAGAAAATATCTGCATGGATGAAATCACAAATATATTGAAGGCAGAAAGTAAATCAAGACTGAGGGTTGTGATAGTCCCATCACACCAAGTATTGTTCAGATTTTATCTGGGACTTTGTTCAGTACTGTCTAGACCATTGAAAAAGGGGATGTCAGCAACCTGAAGTGTATGTGCCAACAGGAGGGCTACCAATATGATGAAAATCTGGAAACTCTCTTATATGATCCATGATTAAAGGAACTGAATCTTTTTTCCTGAAAGAAGAAAATTTTGTAAGGAGAGGAGGCATCAAAGTTCTCTGCAAATGTCTGAAGTGAGAAATAAGAAGAAATAGAAATATGTGTGTTTCTTCATAGAATAGAACTGAGAGCAATGGGTGAAGAGTCGCTTGTTAATAATGGTACAGAAGAGTTTACACTGGGTTTGGAAATGGACTAACTGACACTAGGGATTCCCTTCCCTCACCCCAGCCCCCAGTGGATATTCTGAGTTTTTATGATTCTATGACATTATGTACTTTCCCTGGAATGTGAAACCTTCTCAACTCTAAGGGTTTACATAAGCCATTAGGGCATCATGGGTAGCTCAGATGCTGAGCCCTAGCAAGTAGAAATCCTTCTTTAGCTCTAATAAGCACCTTTATTTTCAAAATTCCAAATCTTAGGTGGCTAGGTGGCACAGTGAGTAAAGCACTGGCCCTGAAATTGGGAGGACCCGAGTTCAGTTCTGGTCTCAGACACTTAACACCCACACACACACACAAAAAAAAAACTATCCGTGTAACCTTGGGCAAGTTACTTAACCCCAACTGCCCTCCAAAAGGCCCACCCCCCAAAAAAAATTCCAAATCTTGGATTTTTGTCTGACTGCTCCAAGAGTGTGGTTTATCTGTCAACCATGATGTCTTTTCTCTACACACAGATTTTTTTTTTGCCAATAAGATAATGTTCCAGGAATCTTCTAAATGCTTCATGACTGATTTTGAATACAGTGAAACCTATTGACATAGAAAATCCTAACTCAAAAAAAGCAAGACTCTAAATTTTTCCAAGTGTTGCCAGAAACCTCAGAGGGACCAAAGGAAGTAGATTCTAAAAGCAAGGCTCTAGAGAAGAATTCTTTGTGAATCAACACCTCTTTGTGCAGCATTTAGTTAGCTTCACATCTATGCTCCCTCTCCTTTCTGTCTGACCTCTCTTACTCTTTTTTTTTTTTTAAAGCAATTGGGGTTAAGTAACTTGCTCAAGGTTACACGGCCAGGTGTTTCTGGGTGGGTGCTAAGTGTCTGAGCCCGGGATTCGATCTCCAGGTCTTCTCAACACTGAAGCCGGTGCTCTTACTCGCTGTGCTACCTGGCTGCCCCTCTCTCTTACTCTTTCTGAAGTTCTCTTGAGATGGCCAGAGCTAGCTCAGTGTTTGGGAGGCTCTGAAGGAAAGTATGGGAGAGAAAAGGTATTAGACTGACTACAAAACTGAAGGTCTGCAGAGTCATTGTGCTGACCTCATTGTTGTCTGCCTGTGAAACATGGGCAGTCTTCCAGTACCATGTCAGGAAATGGAATCTCTTCCATTTGAATTATCTTAGGAAGATTCTGAAGATAGTTGATAGGATAAGGTGCCAGACACTAAGGTCCTTTCTCAAGCTAAGCTTCCAAGCATTCAAACTACTTCAGAGAGCACAACTCCGATGGGCTGACCTTGTTGTTTCAATGCAAAATACACACTTGCCAAAAAGATTATTTTATGGAGAACTCACACAGGGCCAGTGTTAACATGGTGGTCAGAGGAAGTGATACAAGGACACTCTCGAGGTCTCTCTTAAGAATTTAGAAATTGATTGTGTGACATGGGAGACACTGGCCCAGGACTGCTCAGCATGGCATGCCCACATCAGAGAAGGTGCTGTGTTCTATGAGCAAAGCAGAATTGAAACATTTGAAAGGAAATTCAGGATGCACAAATTTAGAGAATCTACCCCAAATGCTCACATGGACAATTTGTGCCTGACCTGTGGTAGAGCTTTACAAGCTTGTATTGGTCTGATCAGCCATTGTCATATACACTGAAACTTGACTCTAGCACAGTGTTGTGATTTGGGTCCCCTTCGAGAACAAAGGACAACCGATAAGGGTACCACCATCTTCTTGATGATCCAGGCTTGTGACATATCCTCTAAACCTTACTCTCTAACACTGACACCACTCTGTTATAGGTGCTTATCACCTTACTCTGGGACTATTACAGTAGCTTGCTGTTTGGTCTCCTTGACTCAAGTCTCTCTTCACTCTAACCTATTCTTCATTCAGCTTTCAAGTTTACATTCCTAAAGCACAGATCTGACCATGTCACCCAACTACTTCTATTTGATAAGCTTCAGATGTTTTTCCATTACCTCCAGGATCAAATATAAAGTTTCCTATTTTGTTCATAAAGTCCTTCATAAACTGCCCTTTTCTAACTTTTCTAGTCTTCTTCCAAATGACTTCATTCCACACACTCTGCAATCCAGTGACACTAACCTACTTGCTTTTTATATAGTATATGAAGTAAGAGTTGGTAATATGGAATCAATGATTTGAATAAAAACACAAATAGAATGTCTATAAAAATACCTGAATGACACAAAGCTGGGAGGAATGTAAACCAGAGGATAACACACTGGGTTGTATATAAGAAAATGAAATCCAACAGAGATAAATTAAAAGTAATACTTAGGGTCAGAAATTAATCCTGAGGGGTGGCCAGGTGGCTCAGAGAGCAAGAGTGCCGGCCCCAGTGTCAGGAGACCTGGGATCGGTTCTGGCCTCAGATACTCGGCACCCACACAAAAATAACTCACTGTGTAACCTTGAGCAAGTTATTTAACCCCTATTGCTTTAAAAAAAAAGTTAATCCTGAAAGTCTTAGCTAGGACTATTTTCCAATAGATAAGTGGTCAAAGGAAGTTAAAACTATTAACAACCATAATGAAAGAATGATACAAATTATTAGTAATATGAGAAATACAGATAAAAAACAACCCTGAGGTTTTACCTCCCCCTGAGGATGTTGGCAAATGTGATGAAAGGTGGGAATAATTAATTTTAGAAGGATTGTAGGAAGATAGGCATACTAGTACATTGTTGGTGGAACTGTGAATCAGTACAACCACTTCACAAAGCATTCTGGAATTATGCAAATAAGGTCATAACTCCTTTCTGATAGCAAAGAATTTGGGAAAAAGAAAAAAAAACTATGGTAGCTAACCATGATTAGGAATGGCTAGACAAAAGGCAATGATTGAATGTTTTGGAATATTATTGTGCCCTAAGAAATCAATTTTGACAAATACAGAGAATCTTGGAAAGATGTACATGAACTAATACAAAATGAAGTAAACAAAGGCAAGAAAACTATACACAGTAAGAACAATGTAAAGAGAAAAAACAACCACATACACAACACAAAAATCAAAAGTGAATGTTGCAAAATTACAAAGAAAAGTAAGTATAATTTCACAAAAGAAATATTAGAAGACTCTCCTGCTTCATCTCTTTGTACAGATGGAAGGACCACAAGTATGGTACTTTATACATATCTTTTTTTTTAATGCATTGATTAATTGTGCTGACTTTTTCCTTTTTCTCTTTAACAAATATTGTCATATGGGATGGCTCTCTGGGGGGTGGGGTAAGGAGATAGAAAATTATAGTAAGGTTAAATATCACCAAGTACATGAGTTTGGATGTGGTGAAGACAACAATGAACAAAAAGATACTACCATTTGGTTCTGAATGGCTTAACTGGATCTAGAAAAAGTTTAAAACCAGGTAATGGATGTGCTGAGTGCACAGCTATCATAATACTAATTAAAACCTTCCCACATTCTGTAACAATTTTTCCTCTCAGGAGACCTGTAACTTAGGTGGAGCCACTTGGCCTTGCCCCACAGTACTGGATTTAGGATACTGGCACACTTGTAGATCTTCAGCAGAATAGGAGAAAGAGATTAGCCTCTATTATGGAGAGCAATTTGTTCATGTAAGAAGATATTTTTGCAAGTGTCGTACACTTTTTTTCTTTTTTTTCCTTTTCTTTTCTTCCTCATTCTCATTCCTTTAATGGTCTTATGCAGGAGACCCTACCTTATACTGCTGTCCTAATTCCCACCTTTCAACTAAGGACAAGCTTTGTGAAGCTTGTTCTGTATGTATGGTTTGTGGTACAAACCCTAGTTACAAAAACTATTCTGCCTCTCAGCCTTCAAAACTGTATTTTGCACTTATTATGTACTAAAGCTATTTGTTTTTAGACTATATGCATACTACAGTTATCTGCTTTTGAGTCTTATCCTTAAGGTACCAACTCTTAGTGAGAAGGAATCCTGTCTTCCTTAGCCTTTGTATTTCTAATCTCTTCCCTCTATATATTGTTTCTTAGTTATCCTGTATACAGCTGATTTGTACAGAGCTGTTTGCATGTCTTCTCCTCCACTAGACTGTGACCAACTAGGGAGCAGGGCCTGTCTTTTGTCTTTCTTTGTATGTACTTAGCACAGTGCTTAGAACTTAGGTGCTAAATGATGTTTATGGACTGATTAACTATCAGCACACAGTAGATACTTAAAAAAATGTTTTCTGAAAGAATGAATATGTATAACCCTAGAGTTACAGGCTAGCTAATTGTTGAATAAAACCTCCAATCTTTAAGTAAAACTTCATACTGTTTCCTATCCCAGGCACTCTAAACCAGAGGCCCACAAACTTACAAAAAATAATAACTATATTGCATTGTAATTGGTTTCCTCAATAATATTATATGCTTTATTTTAAATACTGAAAAATTTCTTTTCCTAAGAAGAGGTTCATAGGCTTCATCAGACTGGCATAGAAATCAACAACACAACAAAATATTATCCCTCAATATATAGTACATATCTCATGTATATACATAATTATATACATGCTATCTTTCTCATTGGAATATGAGTTTCTTGAAGGCAGGGATTGTATTTTTGCCTTCCTTTGTATACCTAGTCCTTGGCACATTGCCTGGTCTGTAGTAAATACTTAATAAATAAATGCTTATTAACTGACTCATTCATTATTGACTAATTACACACAATGAATAACTTTTAGGAAATAATAAAATGATGAAGTTCTAGACCCTCTTTCCAAATAAGTAGCCACTCTTTTGAGCAACTCTCTTTATCACGTAAATTAAACATATATATATATATTTATATACATGTATATCTATCTATCTATCTACATCTATCAGCTTTCAGGATACTCCTAGGAAAATGCCTCCCATCTTCATCCATTCAGTAGTATCAAATGAAATAGGTCTCATTGTTCTGCATTTCTTGCAGCAGTCTGTTGCCAGACTTCCCATTTTGTAATAGGGTCCTTGGCGGGGTGGTTGATTTAGTTATGTTCAAAGAAAGTTACAGAATGCTCAGCAGATGTCATGTTCAATGCCAACATCTCCTCAGAAATTCTGTGTGGTTCTCTTGCTTTCTGTATTACTGTTGAGGAAGTCTTAGCCAATGCTTAGCAAACATATTGCTTGGGTGAAAAGATAACCCATCTAAGGAAAACATGTTGTCTATTATTTCTCAGAAAAGAAGCTGCCAGAGCATACACTAAACAGACCTGGGTCTGATACTGGGCCCCAAAGCCTCTTAATGCACCCCAAGCAGTTCTGTCAATGGCAATTCTGAGTAACAAAAGAGATAGGAGGGAGACACTACTCCTGGATACTCTACATCCCCAAAGAAGACAAACAGCAACCAGACTGTTGGCCTTCCCTGGCCCTGTGCTGAGTGAAGCAAAGCAGGAAGCCCTAAGTGAGCCTTGGCCTGTGGACTGTGATTAGATGACTCTAGCTTTGAAGGGTGGCCACACTAAAGCAGACACTTGGAATCCATTATGGGTGATATGGTTTGGGTATGGTTCTGATTTGCCATGGAAAAGAGGCATATTCAAAAAAAAAACACACACACATACAAATACTACAAAATGGGAATCTGAAGAGTTCTCAAAGGGGGTCTCCTACTTGGTACGACAATACACTTTAAGTTTGTTTCACACATTGTAGGAAGAAAAGCATAATCTTATGAGGGAAAGCAGCAGGATGACATTAGTAAAAGAAATTCTCATCTCTGAAGCATCGGGCAAGTGAATTGTCTCTCCCCTTAGGTATCCTGGCCACATTTGTTCTCCACATGTGAATGTGCTATGCAAGATTTCTATGCCTCTTTCCTCTGAGGATGCATGTACTTGTGAAAAAGCTTCAGATTTATAAGTTGGATGTTTTATTGTTCCTTTTCTTTCTATGATTTTTTAAAGCACATTTGCTTTGAATGAGAGGTGACTATGCCCTCTGGCTTACGAGTAAAAATAAATGTGTCATTGGAGGCTTATAAAGTAAGGTCAGGGGAGCATTCTGATAAAAAACCCAGAAACTCTGGTAGTTTTCTAGGGGCTTATGAGTGAGGGGACTGTGGATGCTACAATCAAAAGGGAGTCAATGAAGGTATTTCAACAAGAAAAGTTGAGGAGTATTTTCTAAGACACAATAAATTCTACAGCTATTATAGAGCACGTGAAGGGGAATAGTAAGATAAAATTGGGCAGGTACATTGAGATGAAATTGCACAGTTCTTTGAACAAGAACCCTTGAACAATAAATTAAGACTTTATTTTCATCGACATATAATTTGTGTTGAACAGTTCAATGGTATAATCAGGGTTGTCCATTAAGATTACTCTGGCAATAGAGGCAAGAATGTGAGAGGGAGGGGCGGCCAGGTAGCACAGCGAGTAAGAGCACCGGCTCCAGTGTTGGGATGACTTGGATCAAATCTGGGCTCAGACACTCAGCACCACACCCAGAAATAACTGGCCGTGTAACCTTGAGCAAGTTACTTTATCCTTGAGCAAGTTACTTTATCCCGATTGCTTTAAAAAAAAAAAAAAAAGAATGTGAGAGGGAAGAGAGATGAAGTGTGTGTGTGTCTCTGTCTGTGTGTGTATTTGTGGGTGTGGGTGTGTGGATGTATATGTGCACTTGTGATGGGGGGAAGGTTAGGAGTCTATTGTTCCATCCGATTCCCTCCCCTGTTAATGCTCATATTTTTTTCCCTTTCTCCCTTCCCCCCCTTAATAATTTTCCTTTTGAACACTGCCTCCCTTAGTATTCCTTTATCAGCCCCCTTCCACCTTACTTCTTCCCTCCCTACTAACCATCCCCCCACCTTTCGTAGCCCTTTCCCCTTCCTACTGCTTGTAGGATATTTTTATACTTAATGAAGTATGTTATTTCTTCTTCACACCAAGAATGACAGGAACAAATCTCATGCGAAGCTCCTCTCCCTCCCCTCTTTCCCTCTAAAATGATACTTTTTGCGTTTCTTCTCCATAAAGTCTGTGCTTAACTGGTTGTTATTCCCTCCTTGAACCAGAACCAATGAGGGAAAAGCTCATATGATATTCATCTGCCTCCCTTCTTTTCCTCTGCTATTTTGTATTTATTCCTCTTTGTGTGGCATAATTTACCCTTTTCCACTTCATTCATTCCCTTTCTTCCATTGCAGTCCCTTTGTAGCCCTTAATAAGATTTTTTTTAATCGTCATTTTGTGTATTTTATACTCATACCCTCTACTTGTCTGTAAACAGTTTGCTCTTATTAAATAGCATGGTGTGTGTGTGTGTGTGTGTGTGTGTGTTTTCCTTGTTTACCTTTCTATGTCACTCTTGCATCTTTGTAATTGGAGGTTGAATTTTCCATTGAGCTCTGGCTTTTTCATCAGGAAGGTCTAGAAATCTGTTATATCATTGAATGACCATCTCTTTGTCTGGAAGAATATGCTCAATCTCGTTGGGTAGGTGATCCTTTGTTGTAACCCAATCTTTTGCCTTCTGGAAAATTGTATTCCACTCCCTACAATCTTTCAGTGTAGAGGCTGCCAAATCCTGTGTAATCCTCACTGTGGATCCTCAATATTTGAATTGTTTCTTTCTGGCCACTTGAAGTATTTTCTCTTTTACCTGGTAGTTCTGAAGTTTGGCCACATTTCGAGGACTATTCAGTTTGGGATCTCTTTCAAAAGGGGTCTGGTGGATTCTCTCGATTTCTATTTTACCCTTAGGTTCTAGTATCTCAGGGCAGTTTTCTTTAATGAGCTCTTAGAGAATGTTGTCCAAGCTATTTTTTCATCATGATTTTCTGGTAGGCCTATGATTATCTCTCCTGGATCTGTTTTCCAGGTCAGTTATTTTTCCATTGAGATATTTTATCTCTTTTTCTAATTTTTCATTGTTGTTGTTTTGTTTGACTAATTCTTGGTTCCTCATAGAGTTATTTGTTTCAATTTGGTTGATTCTAGTTTTTAGCAAATAATTTTCCTTGGTTAATTTTTGGAGCTCCTTTTACATATCATACACTTTTCTTTTTAGGGAGCTGTTTTCTTCATTATAATGTTTTTCTAATTCTGCAACTTTGGTTTTGAGAGAATTGTTCATTTTGTCTTCTATCTCATTTGGTTTTCAAAGTTCCTTTTGAGCTCATTTAGGAGAGCTTTCTGTGCTTGGGACCCATTCCCTGTTGATGTTTCAGCTTTGGGTGTGGAGTCCACATTGTCTCCCTCTGAGTTTGGTTCCTCCCTCTGAGGATAGTAGGACTCCAGAGTCTTTGTAGTCTTCTTTCTACCCATTTTGAGGCAGGGCCCTAGCCACACCCTTACTCTAGGGATCCCAAGCCTTTACTGTAGAGGGTTTTGCCCTGGGGAAATAGTTACTATGTTTTCAATGTCAGAGGGGTGGGTGTGGGAGCAAGTGGGGATCACTCTGCTATCCTGGTCCTTGGAGGTCCTGATAGGGGCTTTTTTTTTTTTAATTTCTGGGCTATGGAGTGGTAGTCCCAGGAGTGTTTGCTGTCCCGGACAGGGGCCCCTGCATTTGGTTCTTACCTTGCTCTTTCCAGTCTCAGCCCTTTGGTGATAGGCCTGATAGTGGCCCTTGTGGCTGGTGGGATGACTTACCCCCCGAGTTGATCAGGCCTCTTCTGGGCCTGCCTCTGTACCAGTCTATTGTAATACCCATAAGATGTAGAGCTGAAAATAATTCTTGGAAATCATCTAGTCCATTTTATAGATGTGAAAACTGAGGCCCATATAGGGTAAGTGACTTGCCCAAAATTGCACAAAATATCAAATAGCAGAACCAGGAATGGGGAGCAGTTGTATCTTGATTCTAAATCTAGAAAGCACTTCTACCATTGCATAAGGCCAAGGCTTGGACTAGGAAGAGAACAATGTCAATGGGAAAGAGCAGCTGGATATAAGAGAAAGTTCAGAGAGGAATGAATCAGTACTTGAACTATTGACTAAGCAATGATGAAGAAGAGGTTTTGACAGAATTTAGAAACTAGAAGTTATGTGGGTTTACATTGCTCCCATTTTTCAAATGAAAAACAAAAACAAAACAAGCCATTGGGACCAAGGGAGGCAGTTATCTGAGGTCTTATGTCTATAGGAAGAGGGAAAAGGAGTAGAAAGGGATAACAAAAGATGGAAGATACAAGAGAGAGTTCAAAGTTATGATTGTTATAATGAGAAAACGTAGAAGGGAGTGGCATTGAAGGCATAGATGCTAATCTTAAGAGGGAAAGAAGCCTCTGAAAAAAGAGTGAAAGATGAAACAATGGGTGAAGACATAGAAAGGCTGTGAAACATGGAGGTGAAGAGAATATTGAGTGTGCATTAGTTAGTTCTAGTCTTTTCAGCAAAGTTGGAAGGCAGGTCATCTGATGAGATCAACCATAGGAGAGAAGGATTTCACAGAGAAACACTTTACTTCTTTTAAAAAAAAAATATTATTTGTCCTTCTTTTCTTTTTTAAAATTAATTTATTTAATTTTCATTTGCAACATTCGGTTCCACAAGATTTTGAGTTCCAAATTTTCTCCCCCTCCTTCTCCTACCCTCCCCCAATCCCCGCAAATGGCAGCATGCAATCCTATATTAGGTTCTACAAATACCTTCGCTTTAAACATTAGTCAAGTTGTAAAGGAGTATAACCAATGGAATTACCAATGAGAAAGAAGGAACAAAACAAAACAAAAAAGAGACCAAGTAGTTTGCTTCACTCTGTATTCAGACTCCATAAATCTTTCTCTGAATGTGGATAGCCTTTTCTATCATGAGTCCTTTGTAGTTGTCTTATAATCTTGCTTTGAGATGAGCCCAGTCTATCAAAGTTAGTTATCACAGATACAATATGTCTGTAATTGGAAATACTTTTATTCTTATAAAATGTTTCTATAAGCATAATAGTGTAGACCAAGGCTCTAAGTCAATTAGCATAAGACTCTTCTCATTATTGGACACTGATTACTCCATTCTCCATAACTGCATGAGGGGTGAAGTTGGTAAGAACTTGAAAGAGAGGAAAGATCTTGATCTTCTGGCTTCCATCTCCAAGAAAGACAGCATCTGTTTACAAGATTGTTCTAGGACTTTGAAGGGAGAGAAAGGCCAGGAAAGGGAAACATGTGTAAAGGAACCAAAATCTTAATTATTTCCCAAGATCTGGGAAACTCTGTTGGTTAAGCTACAAAATCCTGCTTCTAATGAAGGAGAGTTGATTCACTCTGTGTATTGTCTGGTAAATTCTCATCTGTATACCTTTTGGGATTTCTGTTTGCTATTATCTTGCATAAATGTGCTTACTTGCTATTCACTACCTATATTCTTTGTGAAACTGGCATTTGGGTGGAAATAGTGCAAAGTCTTAGATGTATAGCCCAGAGCTCTTTTTCCATTAAGTGGTAGTGATCAGGAACACACTTTGAACTTAGAAATGATTTCCCCTAGACTAATAATATTAGGGGGATAAACAGATAGATATCATTCTTGCACATTACTCTTTCACTAAGAAAAATATTGTTCAGTTTCTAGCTCCAGCCTCTTGCTTTTCCTATGGCAGGTTTCAATGTTTCCTTTAGAGAAGGTTGGGTGGAGGGGACTCAAGAAATATCTATTCATGCCTCCCTGTAAGTCATATCTAGACAGATCCAGTTCAACACATAACCTACTTGGGCAAAAAACACACTTTACTCCTTATTATAGGAACTGATTGTATGCCCTAAGAATTTCAAGTTTTGATTGAAATATCCCTCCACATCATAATCACTTCTTGCTATTGCACTGATAGGGATGTCCTAGCTAAATCAATAGTCTTATTAATTCCCCGTTGTTAGCAGGAGGGCATAAATAAAGGATAGATTGGAGGGGCCTAAAGTAGAGGTTCACCAATCATAAATCATTAAAGCTAGAAAGGATTTTTAATGATCACTAAGTCTAATCTCTTTACTTTACAGTGAAGGAAATGAAGTGACTTCCCCAAAGCAGTAAATGGCAGAAATGGGATTCAAGACAAGATTCCAGCATAGCTAGCACATGAATGAGATTGAAATCCAATATTTTGACTCCAAGACCAGAGTTTTGGGTTTGTTTGTTTCACTACACCATGCTGCAAGTTAAGCAGCTAGATGGTAAAGTATGTGGGTAGTCCTTTGTGCTCAAAGAGAACCAAAATGACATCACTCTGTTGGGGTCAAGGTACAGTGTGTCTGACTGTGTCTTATAAGACCCATACAATCTTTGAAAAGTCTGCCACCAGTTGGGCAAAAATAGTCCATATGAACATTTAGAGTGGAGATATCTCTACATTTGTGTGTTGAAGGTTTCTTTTGATTTACTACAATTCTACTTTGTTCACAGAACACACCATCTTTCTTTTATGGGTGATACCATGCCAGTGTCTTCCAAGTCTCACAATTCATCCCAAAGTTCTTCAGAGAGACCTTGAGAGTATCCTTTTTGTACTTCTTTTGAATGCTTGCCTTGTATGAATTTTTTGTAAAATACTCTTTTAGGTAAATGTCCATTGGCACTCAAACAATGTGGCCAGTCCACTGGAGTTACACTCTCTTCAGAAGAGTCTGAAGGTTTGGCTCAGCTTGAGAAACAACCTCATTGTGACTATTACCTTTTCTTGCCAGGTGGTCTTCAGAATCTTTCTAAGATAATTCAGGTGGAAGTAATTCAGTTTTCTGGCATGGCACTGGGATGCTGTCCAGGCATATAACAATGAGGTAAAAATAATGACTAAGGAGACTTTTAGTTTGGTAGGCAGTCTAAGACCACTTCTTCTTTATGCTTTTCTTTGGAGTCTCCCAAACACTGAACTAGCTCTGGTAATGCATGCATCAACTTCATCATTTATGCAGATATCCCTGGAAAATATACTACCAGAGGAAGTGAACTTACCCACAGCACTGAAAATTTCTCCATTTGTTGTAACCAGTGTATGCACCCATGTATATAGATGGTGTGGTGATGAGTGGTGGAGAACCTATGTTTTCTTGCTATTAATTGTTAGGTCAAAATTAGCACAGGTGACAGAAAATTGGTCCATTCTCTGTTTCTTCTCCCCCTTAGAGGATGCATTGAGTACACAATCATCTGTGAACCAAAAGTCATGCACCAATTCTCCCTCCACTTTGGTCTTTGCCTGTAGTCTTTTCAAGTTATATAATTTAATGTCAATGAGGAAGTTGACCTTGATGCCATGTTCATCCTTGTTGAAGGTGTCTGACAACATCATTGAAAACATCATGCTAAAAAGCATGGGAGCAATTACATAGCCCTGCTTCACTGGGAAACATGAAAGCATTGTCCAACATCCAGAACACATGTGAGCATGCCATCATGAAACTAGCATACAATACTGATGAACTTCTATGGGCAACCAAATTTTGCCATGATCTTCAACAAGCCCTCATAACTTATAGTATCAAAGACCTTGGTCAGATTGATGGATACTGTTTACAGACATCTTTTCTGCTCCTGGCATTTCTCCTGCAGTTGTCAGCCAGCAAACACCATATTGACTAACGAACACCATATCAGTGGTTATCAGTGGACCCTTTCTGAAACCACAATGGCTCTCAGGGAGATAACCATTTTTCAGATGAAGGATCAGCCTATTAAGGGAGATTCTGGCAAGAATCTGGCAAGCAATGACTAAGAGAGAAGACCTCCATACCTCGTGATTGTTGCAGGGCAACCTATTTCTTTTTCCTTTATAGAGATGAACAATGGAGGCATCTGTGATCTTCTGGGGGATAGCTTCCCTTTGCCATATAACCTGAAAATTTTCAGTCATTTTGTATGAAAAATAGACCCCATATATTGTAAATCTCGACTGGAATGGAATCAACACCAGGTGGCTTACAACAGGAGAGGAGCCTAATGGCTTTCAAAACCTCTTCTACAGCTGGAAGTTCAACTAGAGAAGGACTGACTTCTTGGTTTCGGTATTGATTGATGATGGTCTGTTGAGAACACTTTGGATATGTTCATCCCATCTCTCCAGGATTATGTCCTTATCACTAGTCAATGTGGCTCCATAAGTGCTGAGTAGATGAAATGGGTTTTTTGCCCATAAATAACCTTCAGGGCATCCTATAAGCACTTTGGATTGTTACAAACACTGTAAAACTTAATTTCATCTGCCATCTTATTGAGGCAAGAATCCTTCATCTCTCTAACCTTTACTTGAACTTTATTTTTTTTTGGAAGGGCAATTGGGGTTAAGTGACTTGCCCAAGGACATACAGCTACTGAATGTTAAGTGTCTGAGGCAATTAGAACTCAGGTTCCCCTGACTCCAGGGCCAGTGTCTATTCACTGCACCACCTAGCTGCCCCATGTACTTTATTTTTGTTGGAGTTAAATGCTGCCTTCTTAGAGATGGATGAACTATCCTGCTGTAATGTAATGCCATTCAAAGGCAACTTCCCAAGGTTCAAAATACCAGCATAGGTACTCTCCATTTTATTCAGTGAAAAATTAAGAACAGAGAAGATCAAAATATGACATCATTCAAAATTCAACATTTACTAAGTGTGACTCAATAATCTCCAAGTACTACCTGATTTAATCAAGTACTACCCCACCCCAGGACATTAAATTCATTTAATCAATTACAAAGTCCCTCCTCTAAATCCTACTCCACCCCTAGGCTGTACATTCATTTAGTCCATCACAAAGTCCCTCTTCTCAAATGGAGATTAGTTACCAATCATAAGTAAAGTATATTCATTTGTTTAATCACAGAGCACAAAAAGGTCAAAAGTTCCCCACCCTTGGATCACAATTGAATCTACCCCAGAGTTACAACAAGCTTAAGCACAGCATTTAATACCCAAATGGAGGTCTTTTCTTCATCTTGACATGAGGCAAGTTCTCAGCAATCTTTGTTCCTGGGGAGACAAGGCTTAGCAAGGCCACAAGATACATTGCCAGTCTCTTCATTAATTCATTCTCTGTCTGCAGAACAGTCCTAGGACCCCTGAAAACATAAGCAAAACTCGCTTCCAGGATTTCTGTAAGCATACAACAAGAAAATCCTTCTTCATGGCTTCTGAACCAACAGCAAGGTTTCAAAACTTCTGCAACAATAGCACTGTCCTTCACCAGTGGACAGAATTCACTCTCTGTGTGCAGAACAATCTCAGGAGCTCTGCACCAACAGCAAGGTTCCAGACCCTCTGCAACAACAGGGCTGTCTTTCACCAGTGGACAAATCTGGCAAAACAACATCAAAACAGACAGACAAAGAATCAGCATAACAGCCGTGTCTCCTCAGTCCTTAGCAGCTCTGGGTGGCAGCTCTCAAAAGTCCTGGGCAATTCAAACTTGCCCTCATAAATCCTCTCAGTCTCTCTCTGCCTCCAAGATGCTGCTTCCAAAAAGTTCTGCCTCTCTCATGTCTCTCCAAGTCTACATCACCAGCTCCTCTCAGTTCAGCCCTCTCTTTTCACATCAACAAGTCCATCCCACAAGTGAGATTCACAAGCTCTGGGTTTTAACACGATCAAACCAAAAACCAAGCCAATATAGGGGAATCTTTAAATTCCATTACTATTACACCTTCTGGTGAACACTGTGGACTTTTCATTTTTCTATTTATTTGTTTTGGTATTTCCCTATTGTTTTTGTCAAAGTAATCTTGATTTTTGTGAGAATTTTGGCCCAGATGAGTAAATATGGTGCTGTGCACCAAATCTCTGAAAGATGACCACTCCTTTCCTACTCTACTGTTGTTAACCATGTATTGACTCAGTTTCCCTTCTAAGTTACAACAAACTGTTGATGCAGGAGAAGCACGCTAATCTGTTCATATTAAGTCTTCTGGTAGCCATCTTACCTTAGGGCAGCCATTTTTATTGAATATGAATATTTATCTGGGAGAGGATGTCCATGATATGTCTAGCACTTTGTGTCATTCCTTGCATTCATCACTTTCACATTATGTCTGTCTTTTCTCTTTACAATGACATGCTCTGTTAAATGCCACTGTGCTCCAAGAGAGCATCCATGACATTTCATTGTGTTTAGGCAAAAAGAAGACAGTGTTGATGATGAAAAGATGATCAGATGCATGTCTTCAGTAGAAAGATATCACTGCTGTTGCTGTTTCTGGTTCCATTCCTCCAAAGGAATGCCTGATTATCTGTGCTGACTCTGGTATTAAAAGCACTCAGAATTATTCTCTTTTGATACATTGATGATGAGGGTTTCTTGGACTTCATTATTTTTTTCTGGACTTGGAATCAAGAAGGTCTATGTTCAAATCCTGTCTCAGACATCTGCCAGCTGTGTGAAATTTGGCAAGTAACTTAACCTTTCTCAGCCTCAATTTTCTCATCTGAAAATTAAGACAATGATAGGCCTTCATTCCCAGAGTATGAAAATCAAGTCAGATAATATATGAAGAGCTTTGCAAACCTTATAACATTACTCCTCCTCCTTTTCCTTCTCCTCTTCATCGTCGTCCTCCTCCTCCTCTTCCTCTTCTTCTTCTCCCCCCCCCCCATACTCAGTAGTGTCCCTATGTAATGTAATGCCAAGGAAAGGCAACTTCCCAAGGTTCAAAATACCAGCATAGGTGCTCTCCATTTTATTCAGTGACAAACCAAGAACAGAGAAGGTCAAAACATGACATCATTCCAAATACAGCATTTACTAAGTGTGATTAAATAATCTCCAAGGACTACCCCACCCCAGGACCTTCCAGTCATTCAATCAATTACAAAGTCCCTGTTCTAAATACTACTCCACCCCTAGGCTGTACCTTCATTTAGTCCATCACAAAGCCCCTCTTCTCAAATGGAGATTAGTTTCCAAACATAAGTAAAGTACCTTCATTTGTTCAATCACAGAGCACAAAAAGGTCAAAAGTTCCCCACCCCTGGATCACAATTGAATCTACCCCAGAGTTACATCAAGTTTAAGCACAGCACTTAATACCCAAATGGAGGTCTTTTCTTCATCTTGACACTGAGGCAAGTTCTCAGCAATCTTAGTTCCTGGGGAGACAAGGCTTAGCAAGGCCACAAGATACATTGCCAGTCCCTTCATTAATTCATCCTCTGTCTGTAGAACAGTCCTAGAACCCCTGAAAACATTAGCAAAACCCTCTCCCAGGATTTCTGTAAACATACAACAAGAAAATCCTTCTTCAGGGCTTCTGAACCAACAGAAAGGTTCCCAGACCCCTGCAACAACAGCACTGTCCTTCACCAGTGGACAGTATTCACTCTGTCTGCAGGACAGTCTCCAGACCCCTGCAACAACAGCACTGTCCTTCACCAGTGGACAGTATTCTCTCTGTCTGCAGGACAGTCTGAGGAACTCTTAGCCAACAGCCAGGTTCCAGGACTTCTTCAACAAAAGGACCATCTTTCACCAGTGGACAAATCTGGCAAAAC